>NC_134493.1:21976805-22348775 GCF_040206685.1 Ascaphus truei | reverse complement strand
GGTGGGATTGCTGCTTTGGAAATTGTTAAGAGGGGGCATCCTGACACTGGTTAATGTGTTCAGAAGTCATTCACGTCTGGCTTTTTTTTTGGTTCGGATAGTGAGGTCAACACACACACACACACACACACACACACACACACACACACACACACCACTACTTTTCGAAATAAACCCTACGTTTCTATGAAAATGTAAGTTGTTTTTTTTGGCGTCCCTACCATATACTTACTTGTGTATGGTGACATTGAGTGCTGCTATTAGGGCTTTTAATGACCCCTTCCTAGTCACTTGTTCAAGTGTTTATTAATAAAAATTCCGACCAAGTTGAAGTACTAAACATAAATATTGTGGAACTCAACACTGAAGGTACGCTGGTGGAGAAAGGTCCAAAAGCCATCAGCGCTAAAACAGAGTTGCTGTCATCGCAAGAGAAGGCCAAACATTCACTGGCGAGTGTATGCAATGAGCTGACCGAGGTCAATGCTCTTTTACAGGGTAAAGGAGACTCTGAGCACAAGAGAAAGATGCATCTTCACGATTTGCAGATCAAGGTCACAGCGTGGCATAGAGTCCTGGCAGAGAGAGCTAATAGACAGCAGGATGCTCAGGAACCTGTGCGAGAAGAGACACAACAAAAGCGGAACATCAACCTTAAACTGAAACTGGCACAAGACAAGGAGATAGTGAGGAACCAGTCTTCAGGCCCAGATGGCCTGGTAATTACCCCAAAAAAAGAAAATGCCTAAATTGGAAGGCAAGAAAAAAAAAGGGGGAGGGAAGGGCTGACATCGGACATTTTCGACAAAGATGCTGGTGCACTGGAATGGTGCACGGGCCGCTCCACAGGACAATGTTTTGCTGCGGAGAGGGATATGTGACAGAGTCACTGACTCAGTAGGCTGGAACAGTGAATGGATAGATGCTGCAGCCAGTTCACAGAGTGTTAATCTCCTCAGACAGAGAAAGCACAGCTGAAGACTGATTAAACAGGGCTGAACTCATCAGTGAAACAAGTGCTTTAAAAAGCAGGAAGTTGCTCACACAATGTGAGCTTGTTTTTCCACAGGAAGGTGGAGAGACTTCTCCCGGCTGGGAAGCCGTAGCTGTTGCTCTGGTCCCCTAGTCCTGCGAGGAGCTATGCTACTGGGACCAGCTGGGACCCCAACCCAGGATAAAGATAACGATTGCTACGAGCTGGACACAGCCTGCTCCCCGGAACCGTGTTCCTGTTTGCTGTTGGAGCTGCATTACAGATAAGACTTTGTTATGATACTTATTGGTTATACTTTGTGGAGCACATGTTTTGGGCATTGCCAGATTAGCAGGAAAAGGCTTTAATTTCTAGAAAGTAGTTTTTAAAGGGACAGTGCACCCATACTTTATTTTGGTTGTGGCTAATAAACAACTATAGTTCCCATCGTGTCTAGCATCTTACTGACCCCGCTGTGAGGCCGTCCTGCTACAATATATATATATATATATATATATATATATATATATATATATATATATATAACATAGTTACATAGCAGATGAGGTTGAAAAAGACATAGGTTCATCAAGTTCAACCTATGCTAAATTTAGACTATATATATATATATATATATATAGTATATATATATACTAAACTTCTACAGCCTTTGATCCCATGTAAGGCGTTAACTTATACTAAATTTAGACTATATATATATATATATATATATATATATATATATATATATATAGTCTAAATTTAGCATAGGTTGAACTTGATGGACCTATGTCTTTTTATATATATATATATATATATATATATATATATATATTACATAGCAGATGAGGTTGAAAAAGACATAGGTCCATCAAGTACCAAACGTGTGCTGCTTGGGCAAATAGGAGGTCGCCACTATGTTAAATCCCGCCCGGGGCGTGCAAATGTATAGGTTTGTCGAACACTGTGTATATATATATATATATATATATATATATATATATATATATATATATATATATAAATAAAAGCATTTCGTTAGCCACAGAACGGTATCATCTATTTATTGTTTGATTAAATATATATATATATATATATATATATATATATGTATAATACTCAAACCTGCTTTCAAACAATCTCTGAACAAAAAGGAGCACACCTGAAATACATGGAATATATGCACATTGGATATGCAAAGTATATTTAAATGACTTCTCTTAGCATATATCCCAGGCATTCAGTTGTGCTCGTCTAAAAAAATTTTTTTACGGTTATTGATCTGCTATTCTCTTTTTTTCAAAAATAGAATAGTTTGGTAAATTTCACTAGAATTTTTGGCGCCAAAAGTTTGATCTAAATTTGCACAGATATTTTGTCAATTTCGATCAAAATAAAAGGGATGAAGCACATTTCGTCAGATTTTAAAATCTCTAGTCCTAACACCATCACCAGTAGGGTCACCTTTAGACTTGATGGCAAGTTAGAGAATTGATACAGGAAGACACATGTTGGTGACTAAAAGTGAGAGCCTGGCTGAGTTCAGCAGACCAGTGTCACAGTGCCAACTACAGTATAAGAGTATTTACCACCCCCACCACCATCAGTGTCCACGTACCCCTCCTCAGGCCTAAACACCACTGCTAGTGCAACCTTAGACTTACTTGCGAGTTAGAGAACTGAAAGACCATATATCAGGGTCTGAGAGGGAGAGCCTGGCTGCGAGATTACAAGAGATTACTTCTTATGTATTAGTGCAAGAGTCTCAGGATTATAGAAGGGAGTATGTTTGTTCAGTTGAGGTTGCTTTACCCATACATAATCTCCAATTTGTAATTCAGATGAAATTGCATTGTGTTTTAAGGTAGGCTTCAATTTTTTTAATCAGATCCTGGTGCTGTTGGATCTCTGGTCCATTCTCACAGAAACTCTATGAAACATCAGAGATATAGGCGTATCCATAGTTGGATTTGCTTTGTGATGTTCTGCATGAACAGTCATGTCATTTACCTGTGGCCAATAGTGTGTGAATGTTTGATGTCAGATTCCAAAATGTATACAGCATTTTTCAAATTCGTTACCTTGAATGGCTGGTCCATTGTTTTATTTTGGAAGGTATACCGAATGTTGTGAATACTCTATCCAGCGCTGGTATGATGGCACTGCTAGAATTTTATCTTCAATAATTGGGAAACATGAATATTCATAAATCACAGGAACATAGTGACTCTTCTTTAAAGATACATAGAAATTAATAGCTGGTTCATCCGAGGTGTAACTTAGCAGTTACATCTGGGTGTGTACTCTTGGACACCAGTGGACATAATTGGCAGTTCTTTACTTATTCGTCCACTATTGAGTCGATATTGGGAAGCCATACTTTTCCTGGTGTATCAGTTTTGTTCTGTCAAGTTCCAAATAACTTGAGTGTGCCAAGTCAATTATTTTGTCTCAGGGATATTGGTACTACCACCTTCCTCCCTTTTGAAATGATAGATTCCTCATAGATGTGAAATGTTCTCTGTTGGATGCCATCACCTTGAAAACTTCAATTTCAGTTTGAGTACAATTTTGAGTTTTGGTCCACCAATTACTTGAAATTATTAATTATCTGGCAAATTATATTGCAGGTCAGTTTTTGAGCACTCCTTCAGCCTGACTACTTTAAGACTTAGGGACTGATTGATAAACAATATATTTGACATAGACAATATAGATGAAGTCAGGGGAGCATCATTACCTATAGGAAAAAAATAAATACAACCATAGTGCAAAACGTAATGGAAATACACTTAAATGGCAGATCTCTCTCAAGAGCAGAAAGCGCTAGATGGTAACACTACAACCATAGACTAGCGATAAGGAGCAATATCAGGAGGAAAATGCGTCCAGGACAGAGACACAGAGTCAAAAGGTAAAATGCCAAACTTTTATCCGACAAAGATAAAATTGGAGGCTTACGAGATATCAGATGTTAAACAGCATTGGTGTATGGTAAAGATGTTTTGCCGAGTCGCGTTCTCGGAATCCCCGCACACTGTTGCCGTATCCACCGATCCTCGACCTCCGACCTGTGCTGCTGGAGCCGATACGTCACATCCGGTTCTCTCAACTGGAGCCGATACGTCACATCCGGTTTACGAAACTCGTGTGGAAGACGCCACCGGAGCTTCACAGCAGTCTCTCCCTCTGGATCTAACACTGGGGGTTACGCTCTGAGCGTAACCCCCATTGTTAGATCCAGAGGGAGAGACTGCTGTGAAGCTCCGGTGGCGTCTTCCACACGAGTTTCGTAAACCGGATGTGACGTATCGGCTCCAGTTGAGAGAACCGGATGTGACGTATCGGCTCCAGCAGCACAGGTCGGAGGTCGAGGATCGGTGGATACGGCAACAGTGTGCGGGGATTCCGAGAACGCGACTCGGCAAAACATCTTTACCATACACCAATGCTGTTTAACATCTGATATCTCGTAAGCCTCCAATTTTATCTTTGTCGGATAAAAGTTTGGCATTTTACCTTTTGACTCTGTGTCTCTGTCCTGGACGCATTTTCCTCCTGATATTGCTCCTTATCGCTAGTCTATGGTTGTAGTGTTACCATCTAGCGCTTTCTGCTCTTGAGAGAGATCTGCCATTTAAGTGTATTTCCATTACGTTTTGCACTATGGTTGTATTTATTTTTTTCCTATAGGTAATGATGCTCCCCTGACTTCATCTATATTGTGCTTTCTTGTGGACAATTGAAACAGTCCTATCAGGGTTTGAGTTTTTGCCTATAGCACTCATTGCACTTATATTGATTGTTATTTCACTATCACTATATTCACTGCATGTTTGTTTATTAGTGTCGAGCGCCATCTAGTATTTTTTGTGTATAGATATTTGACATAGACCTCAGCTAGTGATGGTGAAAATTGAACTGTTTTTTCCGGATGCCTGGACATGAAATTAGCTGGATTATTTTCCTTCCCAGGTCTATGTTTGACAGTGTACTGATATATCTGCAACCTCAGGCCCAAACATACAATGCCGGCCAGTTGCTGAATTTGGACATTTATTGTCGGCAATTATTGTGAATGGTGTTCCGTAGACAAATATATGAAAATATATGAAAATGCGCATAGCCCCACACAACTGCAAGGGTTTCTCTATCCACTTGTGAATAATTCCTTTGCACATTTTATAGGCTCCTACTAGCATAGGAGATTATATTTTGTTCCCTTCCTTTTGAGGTTTGTGCAAAGATTGCAACTAGGCCCACCGGACTTGCATCTACAATTAATTGTGTCTTTATCAGGATTAAGGCAGAACATTTCTCCTGCCTCTGTGAGTTGTAAATAAATAACTTACATTGCTTGTTCACATGCAGAGGTCCATTGACCGAAAACGGCCCGCATCTGCCCGCGATTTGCCTGCATCTGCCTGCGATCTGCGCGCGATTTTAAAAATCGCAGGGAAAAGGCCACAGGAGGCTGAAGGCGGCCGCCACTGTAGACAAGATGCAGTGTGGTCATAGGATTTTGAGATCATGACAATTGGAGATAACCACGGGATAGGGCCTTGTACCACCTCAATTATAACTTGTGCCTTGGCATCTGTTGCTGCCTCTATGTTAGCAAGGACCAGTATGATTGCCAGCCAATTTGTGGTTTCATAGCCTAGGAGATTGCCCCTTGACATTTGTGTGACAAAAAACTGGTCTTGGTAGTCTTGTCCTTGTGGGTCACTTGTACATGAAAGAGACCTTTTAATTCCAACGGCTCTTTGCTACCATAGGTTTAGATACGTATACCAGTAGGCATCTGTGTGATGTGTTGTTTAAGTTGAGCATAGTGTGCATTGTCCACTATATTAACCGTTGCACCAGAGTCAACCAGGAAATCCATCTTGGTCTGATAAAGTGTCACATTTGCCTTGGGACTGCCAAGTCCATGGATATGATGTATTGTCAACATGTAATTGTCATTTCGAGGTGACATTCATTCCACATCCACATTTCTGACAGTATTGTTGTTCCTACTGTATAGTGCAGTGGAGTTTGGCTTTCTTGAAGGAAATTCAAGGTTGGTTTTCTTAACCGTACTCGAACGACGTACTTCCGCAAAGGGATTTCTCCTACCCCAAAGTCTGCAGATTGTACCTAATGTTGGACAGTTACCTGCATGAGGATATGCATGTCCATGTTTGTAGCACAGATGTGCAGTAGATTACATGTGAACATGTCATGGGTGTGCTTGCTCTTGCAGTCTTTTGCAGACTTGCCGTGTTTGTTGTCCCTTTTTCATGTCTTGACCATAGGTGTGTGTGATCTCAAGGCTTCTTACGGTTATCAGGAGTGTAGGAAGATCAACATCCCCTTGGATTGCACGTCTGAGTAGTTGAGATGATGTTCCTGATGTTATATCTTGATGTTTTATTTCATCATCCACATCAAGAAATTGGCATGTTTTTCCTAATGATCGTAGCTTATTTACAAATTCATTTGTGCATTCAAATGGTCGCTGTGTCTCTGTTCTGAACACATATCTTGCATGAGTGACATTGATTCTAGGTACAAAATACTCTGTCAGAGCTGTTCTGCAGTTCTCATATGTTGTGTTTTTTTATGCAGGTATATTGTCATAAAGATCATATACTTTTGCCCAAGTACATTGGAGTAAGAGACCTTTCTTCCTTTTATCTTCACTCACTCCCATGGCCTCTAGAAACTGCTCAAATCATCCAAGCCATTTCCTCCATAATTCTGCTGCATACAGAGTATCTGTGCTGTAAAATTCAGGTCTAGCATACATCATCTCAGCCATGCATGAAAGATATTTAATAGTTGTTTTATTTTATTTCTTTTTTCTATGCTCTTAGCACTTAGATTGACACTGATGGTTTTTCTCTCATTAAGGGTGTCAATTTTCCACATTCCGTTTCACTCGTCCTGCTAATGTGCACCTCGAAACTCGGCAAGACAAGTTTGTTTTATGTGTCTGTTGGTTATAGTGTAGTTGTAAAATTAGTGTTCTAATGCTTGAGTTGATTTTTTTTACCAGCTATAGATCAAACTGGAAACTGGATTGTCCAACACATGTATTATCCTCATTAAAAAAAAATCTGTAACGCCTTTATAGGGGCAGTTTCCAACTGTTTTTTCTTTTTTTGGTGGAGGGTTTAACATTTTAATGCTGCAGCCACACTGTCCCTGTTTTCTCCCTGTACAGCGTTGCTCATTCTGCAGAATTAATTGTACTTTTAGTTATACTCACTGTTAGCTGGGTTTTTTGAAGTGAAACGTCTTTAGTGGCACCTCATTCGAACTAGGGCAAAAATGGATCGTGGAGACAGAAATTAAACGGATGTGACGTCAGTTCTGGCAGTTGAGGCTGGGCTGTGTTCTGGCTCAGCCAGACCCAAACACTGACATCCCAACCGCTCAAAAAAATCAGATGCGGTGACGATAGCCGCCGGCGCCGCTCCTAATGGCCGCTGCTCCCCCGACACGGTTGATGACATATGCGGCGGCAGCGATAGCCGCCGCTGGTGCCGCTCCTAACGGCCGCCATTCCCCCCACACGTCCGCTGCCATGCCGCGCATGCGCAGTAGTCATTGGGACGCAGAGGAAAGCAACGCATGCGCAGAAGCGGCTGGCAGCGGCGCCGTTCCCCGCCCGCTGCCATGCCGATGGACAGGAGGAAGGCTGGCGCCGGCGCCGCTCCTAACAGCCGCCGCTCCCTGCCTGCTGCCATGCTGCTGCGTCATGCCAGCTTTACTTCCGCCCACTCCACAGGCTGAGCAATGATTGGCTGCGGCCTGCGCATATGCTGCTGGGCTCACAACAGGCAGCAAGGGCCGCCAAGCTCTGTGGGGCTATAGTCCGGCACCGCCATACCCCCCACACTGTGCCCTGTCGCCTCCTCTGGTAACTGGGAGTGGGGGGGGGGGTTGGAGCGCGCCGCCGGGAGGGGGTTTGAGCGCGCCGCCGGGGGTGGGGAGGGGGGGAGCTTGAGCGCGCCGCCAGGGGGTTGGGAGGGGGGAGCTTGAGCGCGCTGCCGGGGGGTGGGGAGGGGGGGAGCTTGAGCACGCCGCCGGGGGGTGGGGGGGGTCTGCTCAGAAGACTCAGACTGAGTCCCCCGGGTCTGCAGCTCCGCCGGGGATGGGGGGAGTCAGGAGAGAGGGGGCAGGACACAGACAGAGAGACATACGGTGTGTACACACAGAGAGATACACATACACTGACAGACACACACACAATGACAGACACGCACACACTGACATACACACATTGATTGACACACACACACTGACTGACACATGCACACACACACTGACTGGCACACGGCACACACGCACACACACTGACTGACACACACATACACTGACTGACACACACACACACACTTACTCTGACGCACGCGCACACACACTGACGCACGCACGCACACCCCAGTGATGTACCGAACACCGCCCCTGAATTATGTGCCTATTCCTTCCCCCCCCTGTGAGCTCCCCCACCCGCTCAACATTCATGATGCTGGTACTGCTGCCAATAAACACATACATACACACACTGACGCACGCACACTTTGACGCACGCGCACGCACACTCTGACTTGCGCGTACACTGACGCGCACGCACACTGACGCGCACGCACACTGACGCACGCACGCACACTCTGACGTACGCACACACTCTGACGCACGCACACAATCTGAGGCATGCACACTGACACATGCACGCACACCCCAGTGATGTACCGAACACCGCCCCTGAATGATGTGCCTATTCCTCCCCCCCCTGTGAGCTCCCCCACCCGCTCAACATTCATGATGCCGGCACTGCGGCCAATAAACATGATCCCGCCAATCAAATTTACTCATACTCTAAGCAGTAATAATATTATTGTTACTTTATATGTTGCTGACAACACACAAAGAAGTTTCACTTACTATGCGCGTGCACAGCACACACAGCTTTTTTTTGTTTGATGGAGGTTTATTTTTTATTTTTTACTTTTTACCTTGTCTTGAAGCAGTTATCTGCCCTTAATGCTGGGAATCTTACCCACTGCTTGCCGTCATTATTATGTTCTCAGTTATACAAAAAAAAAAAACACATTACTTTCTTCAAAGCTAGAAACAGGTAAGTTTGAAACAAACTTATTTATTTAACATAACCGAGTATGTAGGGATTTTCCTCAGGAGCTGCATAAAAGCTGTGTCTAACTGCAACAGCAGCAGGTTAGAACTTCTCTTTCCAAGATGGCTGCCATGTCACATCTTGTCTACCTCAGTAATTTATCTTAAAGATACAGTACTTGCTTGTACTGTTTAAGGCTAGACACTACAGTGAGTACTATAAATGATAACAAAAGCTAAAGGGAGGAAATGCCAGTAACTATGCCAGTAACCCAAATATATTGGGTTGGGAGACTCACAAGCACGGTAGTAGTATACTTAGCTGCATTTATTCAGATTACAAGATGTAAAGATCAAATGCCTCGAGTCAATAGTGTAGGTGTAAATAATTTTATTTTATTACATGCATGACAAATATTAGTTGGGCAATAAAATGTTTAAATAGATAATAATAACTAGTACAATGACCAGTGGTATTTGTTGTAGCTGGTGGGAGGTGCAGTAAACTAGTAAGGGCCCAGAGGGGGAGGGACAGGAGGATGGTGCAGGGCAATCTCTTCCACATCTGCCTCTGTCGCTCATGCTTCAACATGTGGTTTACCATTATGGTGTCTCTTTCCCCACTCACCCCAACTGACTGGTTTCCTACAGAATAGGCACTGTATTTTAAATGATCTTGGAGACAGTCCGAAAAGCCGAGGGTGGAGATGAAGCCTATTGGCGAAATGCGTATTGAATGCGCGTGACGTCAAACAACGTGACGTCACCCCGGAGGGGAAAATAATCTGTTGCAGCGCCAGGCAGCTCGCCATTCTAGTGCTGAGGGAAACTTGCAGCTACTAATAGATCGATTATATATAATAGTCTGCCTTAAAACGCAATAAGAAAAATAATAGAGAGACAGACTCAAAAATATTATTAGAGATACTGTAGTTTCCCTTGGCCGTCAGGTCTTTGACCTAAACACCCAGAATAGATATTGCCCTTAATCTATCAAAAACTGTGAATCTACTCGGCGGTAATGTTTTTGCAATTTAAAAGCAACAATACTGCCATATATTGGGCTCATTAGCAGAAGGTTTCTGGATGCTCTCTAACAGTATCCGTTTTAATCCTTTTTGCCAAATACATTGTCACAAATATCTACCACTATGCATTATGCACACAGAGATTGTAGACAAGAGAACGTAAGTCAGTGGATTCTGATTATCATTAGACATCCCAAAACCGTGGGAAACAAATATAACAAGCTTGTCTATCACTATCTTGGTTTACTGCAGCAATCTCTATCAATACCGCTGCTCAATAAACTACCAATATAGATTGGATTATATCAGGGGTAATGTCGTTGCTATTTAAAAGCAACAATGCTGCCATATATTAGGCTCATTAGTACAGGCTTTCTGGACTGTCTCTAACAGTATCTGCTTTAATTATCTTTGCCAAATACTTTGTAACAGCAGCTACCACTGTGCATTAAACGTACACCGAGACTGCAGATAGAGCAACTACTGTAAATCAGTGGATGCTGATTATCATTAAACATCCCAATATTGATGAAACAATGATAAAGAGCTTGTCTATCATGATCTTGGCTTATTAAAACGGCTGCAATTTCTATCAATACCACTGCTTAATAAAATCTTGATGAATAACCAACATATACTTATATATGGCTACCGATGGCTACCGATTACTGTATATGGCTACCGATTAGTGTATTTAAGCCACAATGTTGGCTGCTGCTAATATAGATACACATTGTGTTTCTTACAGCAATTTTCTCGATGGACCTCCAAATTTGCATTGTGCACATACAAATAAACATCTTTTCGAAATTTAGAGGTTCAACAAATGTAATTTATACCCCTCCCGCCACCCCAGATTGTGTTTTTAATTTTTGAGATGATATTTAGGCGTTTGACTTTTTTTGTAGAATATTTGAATTAAAGTATAATTGTTATTGTTTTCAGAATTCTTTTTCTTGGGGTTCATATAAGTGGGCAGCTTTAAGGATCTTTCTTTTCCTGTATCCAATTTTCTACTCACTCACAAACACTAACCCTTACTGTAACACTCAATGCACTCACTCATTAACACAATGTCACACACAATAACACTCATTATACTGTCAACTATACACTAACACACTCACTACAAACTACAGTATCATATACTAACATTATTTATTTATAGCATTAACAGACTCACACACTCTCTCACACTCTCTCTCTCATCCAAGAAAAGGAGAGATGGAGCACAGCTGAAGATAAATAAACTGCTTGGGAGAGTGGGACCCAGGTAAAAAAGTATTGTTTAATGGATCAGTGCAAAATTACAAAAAACGGAGCCCTCAGACCCCCACCAACATGTTTCGAGCAAGTAGCTCTTTCTCAAGGTGCATAGTGATGCCTAGTGCTTACTTACCTAATATACTCTAATTTCCCGCCATTTGACGCGATCCATCCGTCGCAGGGAATGCGTCACGAGTGACGCGCCATGCGTGGCCTGGACTGGTGACGTCAGCACGTCATTTGAGTATAAACAAAACTTTATTTGTCAACAAAACTTTATCGATCATTTCGTCTATTGTTAAAATGCTCAATTGAATCCTACACAACTTTATTACTCTATGACGACCGAATGGTCTAAAAAAACTTTATTCAACACTAATTTAAAAGGGGATTCGCGAGCAACAGTAAGTATTACTGATAATGAAGAAGTTATAATCATGAAAACAGTAATTGTAACAAACTAATAATTGATAACAAACGATTAAAAAATATATATAAAACAAGCATCTTGTGTGAAAGTTATTGGAACAACACTCAATAGATATGAATCTACTTTATTTCTTTTTCATATAAATGTGTAATAATAGAGTGTCATTAACCATAATTCCCCTTATGTGAATGTAAAGATGCACAAGAAACTGAGGATGATGTGCATGTATATGAACGAATTATTCCCTTTTTAAATATATTTTCATTTTTATTTGCAGTCTATTAAAGTCTACCAAATTCTTCACTATGTCTATACATGTGTGTCTAATACATTGTCAAATAGTGTCCATAAAGATATCCTTAATGAAATTAGACATAATAAAGAATTCTGACTGGAATAAAAGAGTAATACATCCATAAAGACAGAAAATAATAAGGGTTAAATCTTTCATGCCAGATTACGGAATGAGATTCATACATCAGGAAAAGCAATTGCACATGACAAGGACCAATATTATCAAGAGCACATATGCATATTTACCCATTCGTTATGCATATTTACCCATTCGTTAATTGAAACATACATTATTTTACATTTCCATATAGTATATTAAGCTTATACGTTTAATTCTTAATGAAGGGAATTACACAAGGAGGGGATTACGATAGAAATGGGCCCAGATCCCACTCTGTATTCAGACCATAAGGTATTCTTGTATTTAAGGTGAATATCCAGAAAAGTTCTCTTTTGTCTAGTGTCTCTAATCTGTTGCCTCCCCTTAAAGGTTTAGGTATGTGTTCTATTCCTCTGTATTTGAGTTGTTTTAGATCTCCCTGTTTACATGTTGAAAAATGATGGGATACAGGATGGGTTAAATCCCCCAATCTAATTAATCTTATGTGCTCCCTCAACCTTGTTTTCAATGCATGTGATGTGCGTCCAACATATTGTTTGCCACATCCACAGTCCAAAAGATAGACTATGAATGTGGCATTACAGTTAATGAATGAGGTGATAGGGAATTTTTGTCCCGTGTTGAAAGATGTAAAATAGGATGAGGGTTCCATGTGGCCACACGAAATACAATTTAAGCATTTAAAGCATCCCTTTGGGAGATTTTCCCTTTGTGTGTTGCACGTGGAGGTGAACAGGCTTCTAGACACATAGTTCGCTATGGTTTTGGCCTTTTTGAAAACAAAGCGTGGGCCCTCAGAGTGCACTTTTTTGAGTAAAGGGTCAGCTGACAAGACATTCCAGTGTTTTTTCACTATACTTTTTATTGCTTTAACTTGTGTGTTATGCTGAGTCACAAAAACAGGACCACCCTTATCCCATGAGTTTGTATCTTTGTTAGTTTTTCTTACTCTTTGTTTGTCCAAAAGATCAACCCTATTCATTGCCGCCACTTCCTCGAATGACCTCTGGAGAACATCTTTGGAATATCCTCTTTTTTCAAATCTATTTAGGAGTTCATGAGATCGTATTAGGAAATCTTCATGATTAGTACATATTCGTCGCAATCGTATTAATTGTCCTTTTGGGATAGAATTAAGAAGAGACCTAGGATGGCAGCTGTCAGCTCTCAAGTAAGTGTTACGTGAATTTTCCTTAATGTGTACATCAGAACAGATCATCATATCCATATTTATAAATAACAGTAAATCCAGATATTGAATATGATGAAAATCATATGTGTACGTGAATTTTAAGTTGAAATTATTTGTGTTAAGGTGATCTATAAATAATAAAAGTGAATCAACCCCTCCGTCCCAAATAAAAATTAAATCATCTATAAACCGCCTATAAAAAGTGATAAAGTGTCGATAGGGATTGTCAGCTCCAAACACGTGGACCGACTCCCACCAACCTAAGAACAGGTTGGCGTAGGAGGGAGCAAAGCTGGTACCCATCGCGGTTCCACGTGTTTGGAGGTAAAAAGACCCATCAAACAAAAAATAATTATGAGTCAACAGAAAATAAATGCAATCCAAAATAAAAGTGTTTTGAGTTAGTGACAGTGTAGAGTGATCTAAATAATGTCTGACAGCTGCCATCCCATGGTCATTTTCTATGATGGTGTATAGGGAGGTCACATCCAGTGTGACCCAGATGTAACCTCCCTTCCATATAACTTTGGTAACTTGTTCCAGAAGGTCATTACTGTCTCTGATGTAAGACGGCAAAGAATGTACAAATTTCTGCAAATAATGATCTATGTATCTAGAGACACCATCTCCCAAAGATCCAATACTAGAAACTATTGGCCTCCCAGGAGGGGAGACCAAAGTTTTATGGACCTTTGGGAGATGGTGGAAGACGGGAATGATGGGTTGTGCCTTGTACAAGAATTCACACTCTTTGTGATCAATAACTCCTAAGTGAAATCCCTCATCTAGGAGGGTTTTTAGTTGTTTAAGAACACTGGAGTTGGATCCCCACGTAGAACAGAGTAAGAAGATAGATCCATTAGTTGACGAATAGCCTCGTCCCTATATTGTGTCCTACTCTGCACCACTACTGCTCCCCCCTTGTCTGCCATTTTGATAATCAAATTTTTGTTCAATTTTAGTTTGTGTAAAGCATTTTTCTCTGACTCGCTGAGATTGTTGACTCTGCTATGCAGGGGGGACAGATCGAAAGTGTACCCCCTGGAGAGCAGGGCCAAGTCCCTCTCAACGAGTTTTTCAAAGGTCATTAAATAGTGTCCTTTCATATGGGCTGGGAAAAATACAGATTTTTTTCTCAAACCTGACTGTTCTCTACCAAACACATTGGTTAAATCAACAATATCAGATCTCTCATTATCTTCTAAGATAGAATTCATATCATGAATACAGCATTGTTCCCTGAAGGTTGGGGCACAGGGAGGCGGAACAGAGTCATGTGTTGCACCGATGGACCCCTCTAGACCTAAAGGATAGATTTCCTGTTGGTCAGTGGGGCCACCCGGATCAACCACCCTCATATCCCCATCCCCGCTATCCCTTCCCTCAAAGAATCGTTTGAGAGTTAGTTTCCGGACATATTTGTTCAGGTCAATCACAACATCAAATAATTTAAATTTGGACATAGGTGCGAATTTTAATCCCTTATTTAGTACAGAAAGTTCAGCCTGTGAAAGAGGAAAATCTGTTAAATTAATAACCCCAGTGTTCTCAATTAGGAGTTCTTCTTCCTTTTTGTGGGATTTTTCTTGTTTCCTTTTCTTTCCCCTTCTGGTTCTCCTATGCGTTCCCCATTTTTTGAGGACCCAAAATATGTTGTTGTTTGGAATTCTCTATTTCTTTTATCATTGTCCTGATCAAAATGTCCCGAACTTGTAGCACCCCCTCTGGTATCTTTGTGGGATCTTAGATTATAATGATCTGTATGTGCAACCAGTATCTGCTTTAATTATCTTTGCCAAATACTTTGTAACAGCAGCTACCACTGTGCATTAAACGTACACCGAGACTGCAGATAGAGCAACTACTGTAAATCAGTGGATGCTGATTATCATTAAACATCCCAATATTGATGAAACAATGATAAAGAGCTTGTCTATCATGATCTTGGCTTATTAAAACGGCTGCAATTTCTATCAATACCACTGCTTAATAAAATCTTGATGAATAACCAACGTATACTTATATATGGCTACCGATGGCTACCGATTACTGTATATGGCTACCGATTAATGTATTTAAGCCACAATCTTGGCTGCTGCCAATATAGATACACATTGTGGGCCTCATGCAGAGAGCAGCGCTATTTAGAATTGGAGAGGGGGGAAAATTTTAGCTTTTTTGGAGAGTTTTTTTCTCCATATGCAGAAAGGGCAGAGAACTACATTTACAAGCCTTTCTGCATATGGAGAGTTTCAACCAGCGCTATAAGCGCTGTTGAAACTAGTGGGGAAAAATCGGGTTTTTTTTTTTTTCCCTCCACCGGCCGCGGAGCGCCAGCTGCTTGGTGGAGAGGAAAAATGTTGAAAATCGCGCCATTTTTTTGGCGCGAACAGCCACTAGATGGCGATCGTGGCTCTCTGCATACGATTAGAAACTCTCCAGCCGCGCGGCGAATTTCAAGCAAAAAAAAAAAATGGCGCTTTTTTTTAAACTTGCCTTTTCCGGCGGTTTAAAGCTCCATTTTCGCCGGCAAATGGCGAGATTCCTTTTTGCGCTGCTCTTTGCATGAGGCCCTGTGTTTCTTACAGCAATTTTCTCGATGGACCTCCAAATTTGCATTGTGCACATACAAATATACATCTTTTCGAGATTTAGAGGTTCAACAAATGTAATTTATACCCCTCCCGCCACCCCAGATTGTGTTTTTAATTTTTGAGATGATATTTAGGCGTTTGACTTTTTTTGTAGAATATTTGAATTAAAGTATAATTGTTATTGTTTTCAGAATTCTTTTTCTTGGGCTTCATATAAGTGGGCAGCTTTAAGGATCTTTCTTTTCCTGTATCCAATTTTCTACTCACTCACAAACACTAACCCTTACTGTAACACTCAATGCACTCACTCATTAACACAATGTCACACACAATAACACTCACTATACTGTCAACTATACACTAACACACTCACTACAAACTACAATATCATATACTAACATTATTTATTTATAGCATTAACAGACTCACACTCTCTCTCACACCCTCTCTCTCACACCCTCTCTCTCACACCCTCTCTCTCTCACACTCTCTCTCTCACACTCTCTCTCTCACACTCTCTCTCTCACGACCTCCTGCTTCAGTTTTCTCGTAATTTCACATTCTTTTGGTTTAGTGGGACTTCTTCACAGGCATTTTCTTTACTGACGGATGAAATTTCGTTTTGCGTTGGCATACATAATTAGTCTTAGACTGGTTTCGCTAAATTATTAGCTCTGTTAGGCTTGTGGAATATTTCAGGGAACACCGTTGGGACACTTTCATCCATCTCTAATAATATCATTTCAATATTTCTTAAAAGTACAAAACTACTGGTAGATTTCATAATGAAGTGTGTGATTAGAATAAAAAAAGGAGAGGGTGTAAATTGCTAGAGAAACTTGGACCAGCTTAGTGGGACTGGACTTTAAAGTCCATATTTACAGTACATACAATATACAACATGTTCAAATCAAATAGCTCAAATGGTCACTTTATAGTTAGAAAACAAAAAAAATGACTGCTGACTATTTATGATATCAGAATATTTGAAATATGTATGTTTTCTGGTGTACTATATAAACATAAAAACAAAGACCAACCTTTAACAATATATATTTTATATGCAGATGTAGCAGGCATCGTTGTTAATTTTTGGTAGGAAATGGTGAGATATTCTGCAACACTTCCTGTGAATCCTATAGACGCTCTGTGATATTTAAGTAATAATTCCCGAAGAACAGGGCATTATTGGCCAGTAATGCCGTGTTCTGAGAGGATTATTACTACTATAGGCTAAATGTACAGTAGGCTTTTATCATAAACACTTTTGTTTATTTATATAGATTTTTTTTTTAAATTAAAATAAAATTGTACATACAATACATTAAAGCACCTCTATATACACTCACACTGCAGCTATCTATAGCTATAGACACACACACACACACACACACACACACACACACACCTGTCCCCCCACTCTATAAATACACACACGCTGTGCAGCCTCCACACAAACACTGCATCCCCCCCTGTACACACAAATACACACTGCAGCTCTACACAAACACACAAACACTGCCGCTCTACACACACACACACACACACACACACACACACACACACACACACACACACACACACACACACACCACACTGCAGCACTACACACACACACACACTAAAACTCTACACACACACACACACACACACACACACACACACACACACAAATTCTGCAGCTACAAACACAAACTCTGCAGATACAGTAGACAGACACAAACACAGAAACTCTGCAGCTATACACACAAACACATAAACACAAACTGAAATTGCAGCTACACACAAACACATACACACTGAAGCTCTACACTCACACACACACACACACACACACACACAACACACTGCAACTCTATACACACACACTGCAGACAGACAGACACACAAACAAACTCTGCTGCTAGTCGGCTAAACACACACACTCTGCTGCTACACACACACAAAAACTCTGCAGCTACAGTATACACAAACACACACAGAAATTGCAGCCACACACACACGCACTGCAGCTCTACACACACACACACACACTGAAGACAGACAGACACACAAACAATTTCTGCTGCTAGCCTGCAAACTCTGCTGTTACACACACACAAACTCTGCAGCTATATACACACACACACACACACACACACAGAAATTGCAGCTACACACAGAAGCACAAACACAAACTCTGCAGAATGACACACACGCTCTGCTGCTACATATACACACAAACTCTGCAGCTATATACACACACAAAGAAATGGCAGCTACAAACACAAACTCTGCTGCTACACACGCAAAATCTGCAGCTAAATACAGTACACACACACAAATAAACTGCAGCTACACACACACACACACAAAACAAACTCTGCAGCTACAAATACAAACTCTAACACACACACTGCAGACAGACACACAAACACAGTGTCCTGTGCGGCATTCTCTGCAGGCATGGATGGAGGGGGAGGAGTCACTGCCTGGCTGTGGCCTCCTGTCCAATCACGTTGCTTGTCTGAGAGCTGCTCAGACAAAGGATAGCTGATTGGCTGGAAAGAAAAACTTAGGCTGCGCTTATAGTGCCGGCGCCGGTGACACAACGTCGCGGCAAAACACATGTATTGCCGCTGTCACATGCACTTATAGTAAGCGCAACACGACGAAGCGACGGGAGCAACGCTGGCATTGTGAATTTCTGAAGCTGGTCAAATTTGATTTTTCAGAGTCTGTCGCCACATGTGACAGCCTCTGAACCAATCAAAGACCTGGTCACCTGCGACGTCGCCGGAAAGTTAATTACAACTTTCTCTAGCGGCGATGTCATCTGTCGCGTCGCGCGCACTATAGCGCGGGGCCATGGCAAGGTGCCAAGTATTCCAGGCCATTACTGAATTACTAAATGATAATGCCTGGAATTTTAACCAATCAGAAAGCAGGGATTTCAATAATGCCCGAAATTTAACAGCTTTAGCCTATAATTAAGTAATAATCCCCTCAGAACATGGCAATGATGCCCTGGCTGGAAGAGTTGAAGGCCTGAGGTGAAGCCGAGGGACTTTAACCCATCCAGGGCATTATTGTTCTGAGGGGATTATTACTATTATAAGCTAAATGTAGGCTTTTTTTTTTTACATTTTTCATAAAAAAGAAAGACACTTTTGTAGTCATTGATTTTTATCAGCATGATAATCTACATTCTTATACTTTAACTGCAAATGTTAATTAAAATGGAATTGTACATACACACAGCCCCTGCTATATACACACACACTCTGCAGGACCCCTCTCTACACACAAACACACACACACACACACACACACACTGCATATCCCCCTCTATATACACAAACACACTTTGGAGCCCATCTACACATGCTCTGCAGGCCCCCTCTACACCCACAAATACACACTGCAGCCCTCTGTAAACCCACAAAACTGCACACACATACAGTACACACCAACAAAACACACTCTGCAGCCCTCCTCCACCCTCTAAGCTCAATGAAGACATATCCCTCTACACTCACAAACACACAGCAGCAGCAGCCTCCTTCTACACGCACTAAAACCTACCTGTAAACCCACACACTACAGACACACACACATACACCAACAACACATTCTGCAGCCTTCCTCCACCTTCTACACCCATAAAACACACACACCAACAAAACAGACTCTGCTGCACCCTTCTAAACCCACAACACACACACCAACAGAACTCACACTGCAGACACACACAACAAAAAACTCTGCTGTTCCCCTCTACACCCACAATACACACAGCAGACAGACACAGACACACACCTTTCTTCTCACTCTCATGTGCAGAGCTCTCTGCAGGCATAGAGGAAGAATCAGTGCCTTGCTTATGCCTCCTGTCCAATCACATCCCCTGTCTGAGAGCTGCTCTCACTCTGTGTGGATGAGAACTGAAAGCTGATTGGCTGAAAAACCTGGCAGTGTGCCAAAAAATTCCGGGCCATTACTGAATGGATAATTGCCGGATTTTTAACCAACCAGAGGGCAGGGATTTCAAAATACCCGGAATTTAGCAGCTTTCGCTTGAGCATGGTACATATTTATTTATAACAACATTTATGTAGTGCCCTTATCCAGGGCGCTGTACATTAATTAGTAAAACATTGGTGGGGTTACATATGGAACATTTCATGTGATGGGCATAGAGTAATTGTTAATGTCTTTGTAGTGGGAATATTATGGTTGGGCTGTGGGTTAGATGTAATGAGAGCTTGCTTGGTTGGTGGGCAGGGGTTGGGGTCAGGTCTCTGGATTTAGTCTTGTCGGTGGCATGGTGATGAGTCTGACAGTGGAGGCCATTGGGCCGGTGAGGTGGATGGCTTAGGAGGGTCTTGGAAAGACTTTAGGTCTGTGAGGGTACATATGTAGTACAAATAAGAATAGCATAAATATGAGTACAAGTAGGAAGGTCAATGAAAAACAGTAAGTCACTCAAACGGAAATAGAATAGAAAACTATAAACATATTATACATTTCATTGGTGGGAGACTGTAAAGATGATTGATGAAGTTTATTGTTGAGAGAGAGACCTATTAGCATAGTGCGTTATAGCAGAGTAACGCACCTATGGACACAATACCTGAGATACTGTACCTTGGAAATCAGCTTCCTTGAATAGGGAGAACGAGTGGCTCAATGAGTAAAGACAATAACTGGCACTGAGTTTGGAGAAGGGGAACCTGGTTCAATTCCTGGAGTCAGCTCCTTTTGACCTTGGACAAGTCATCTTATCTTACTGTGCCTCAGGCATAAAAAAATAGATTGTAAGCTCTGCAGGGACTGTCTGTAAAGCACTATGTAAAGACTAGCAGCCCTATACAAGAACAAACTATTATTATATATTATAAGGAACTGTAAATATTATTTGTTTTTGTTACAAATGATGGAGTTGGTAGTAGAGGAGTGATTATTTGCATTACAGATACATTTGTTGATACAGTATGCTTCAGTTACATTTTGTTGGAAAGTTTAAAAGAGGTTACCAATCAATGTATTTTTTATTCTTCACAACTTAGAACGTATCAAGATCTGAACCTTTTTGTGCTGAAAGGAAACAAGTCCTCAGGAAGGTACTTTGAGAGAGTACATTTACATCCTGGACTGAAAACCCAGAACATGTCTTTCTCTTGTGCTTTTGTAGAAATTAGGTTTGTTTTCAGGGTCAGCTTCTGTTGATTTGTATTTTGTTTTATGCTGCAGTGTGTTTACATGTCCTTATTCCTACCTCTCCAGATGGCTGTTACTTTCTATTTACATTTTATATGGCTGTGCTCAGAGCTCTGTGTTACAGTGGTGACAAAAATTATTTATAAAGGAAAATTGAGAACCATTTGTGACACTTGCAGTTTACTCAGAGGAGTTGTAGCAAGCTACTTTATAATAAGCTCATGTCTATGGTGGGAAGGAATATTTACCAGGACATCTAGACCATCATAGTTTAAAGGTGAAAATGGTTACATGAGCAAGTTTTGCAGTATTATTTTTATACTCAGAGATATTTGAATGCAGTATTTACAGTGGGTGCCTTCTCTTGACTCCAAAATCTATATACAATCCTAACAATGTGCCACCTCCTCTTGCAGTGATATCTGTAAGTATGATCCCAGTGCTTGTACAGGGATTCTGTGAACCAGGCTTATTGAAGGCAGTATCTATGTCCACAGCTCAGCATAAATGCTAGATTTTTTTAATCAAAGGAGAAGCGAAAAATGTCAACACATGGAGGAGAAAGCTTGTTTTAATCACTAATGTAAAGTCATAGATAGAACTCTTCCATTGATTTCCCATACATATGCTGGAAGTAGTTTTTTTCTAAATATTTTCTGGAAAGACCGAACATAAACATAATGACGTTTTGAATCTGTAGCTTCTGCTGGCAACAAGAAAAAAAGATACAGTAAATTGACAGACTATGGATACAGCTAATTTTCCAGTTTGTGTCACAAAATATTATTTGAGCCTCCTATCTATCTCTAATGTGTAAATGCTGATGTTGATGATGTTTTTTTCCTTCTGGAGCACAGGCTTATTGTGTATCAAAACCCAAGTAAATGCATTACACTCAATGCTTTGATTCTAGTTTGGCAATAACAGTGCAGTTTTAGCTGAGCCAAATTCTCTTACACAGACAAAAGAGTTTGATAAGTAACAAGTACATTTAATTCTTGCAAGCACTCACAGATCTCTTGACAGCTAATTTTCTAAGATTGTGTGCATTTAAGTAAATTCTTTCAAAACATTTTGTATGTATAATCTTATGTATATAGCGCCACAGATTACACAGTGCTTTACAAAATTACAATACAAGGTAAATATAGTAGACACAAGGGAAATACAGTAAGCGCGACAGGTAAATGGCAACATAATGATATATATATATATATATATATATATATATATATATATATACATATACATATATATACATATATATACATATATATACATATACACATATACATATAGGGCCTTATTCAGAGAACATTCATAAAACAAATCGCCAGGGAATGTAAAATGTTTTTTTTTGGGCGTTGCTATCATGGTATTCAGAAAGGCTCGAATACCAGTGATAGCAACATGCCCACAACTGGCGAGTTGCTGCCAGCGAGAGCCTCAAGCTGGGAGATCATTGGAGACAAGTGCTGGCAAACCATCAGGAGACGGACACACTAGGCAGCCTCTTCCGCCCTGACCCAAGATGACACAGGACGTGACGAGGGTATTCGTGACGTATGCGGAAGGGCTCCGCCGCTCCTGGAGAAACCGGCGTTCTCCAACCACAGCTGTCCTCTCCCTCGAACACTATTGTTTTTCAAAATGTGAGTGTATTATACATATATTTATCTACTGCTGCTAATACAATTTAGACTAAACTACTCCATTGTGCGCTCTCTCTTTTACTTCCATATACCCCATGGCGAATAATTGACTATCTACACCACAAGCTTCCTGTGGCCGCTGTGTCACAAGGTATTTCAGCCAATCAGATCGTGGGAACCAATTCCACACGCTAATTGGCTGAAATACCTTGTGACACAGCGGCCATCTTGGATTTACCGACGTCATGTTAAAGGTAAATGTAGCACAGCCATTCTGATTGGCTGGCATCATTCCCTTTAAATGACGTCACTGCAAAAAAAAATTAAGTCTGCACATGGTTTTAACAGCCAATCAGGTGGCTGTTAACCATTGTGAGGGTAAATGTGACGTCACAAGCCATATTTAAGGCCGTGACGCCTCATTTGAGCCCAAGAAGCCGACGAGACAGCATCGGCTGGGATTTAAGATGGGGTTTTATGGATTGACAGATGAAGAAAGAAGATAAAAAACAACAAGAAATGGTTACAGATGAAGATAGAAGACGGTGAGTAAAGAAAGAAAAAAGAAGTTTGGGGTACCTGAGCCGGATCCTGATGGATGATGGCATCAGATGCTGTTGGAGGCCTTCAAGGTACGTGAGCTTCCTGTTACCCCGGGAGACGGAGGGCCACCGCTTCTAATGGTAAGTAAGATATTCAATGTTTGTAAATGTCTCTTTTTACAGGTCTATTCTTTGGATGTGATTTTTTATTTTTTGCGGGAGGCACATTGACTGCTAATATATTAATCGGTACCTCTTTAGGGTACAGATTAATACATTATTATGCCAATATTTGGGGGGCATTTCTCGCTTGTTATTGCATTTATTGATTTGGATGTGATTGTTTGTTTTTGGTTAATGTGAGAAAAGGTTTGCGATTGGTGTTCGCTTGTACTTAAAGTTATATTATGTTAGATAATGTGTTTTATGGATACTTCAGAGATAGTTTTAATGTATTTATTTGTCTTTTAATGGTTACATTAATTAATGTAGGATTAATTAATTGTTTACATTGGATAGTGTTACTATTCATTTTGAGTTGCTTTAGGGATTAATTGGTTTGATTGGGTAATGGTTTAATTAATTCATTGTTGATGTTGTAATTGCTTCTATTGATTGGATTAGCTGGCTACTGATTTTATTTAGTGAAGTGTGTTTATTGGGAGTATAGTTAGGTTTTATTACTGTGTGTCTTGTGTATTACTGTATTTTTATTAGGGTGCCCATTGAGTGCTATAGAGGCTTATCATGCCCATATTATTATTATTATATGGGTATGATGTACCACTATACTACTCAATGGGTACAGGGTGGGTATAGTCAGTCTGGGGTGGGTGCTTAGGTCTCACGGGTGAGTGAAGGGGGTATTAGCCCTAAGGATGGGTGTTTAGATCTTGCGGGGGGGGGGGGTAGCGGTTGGGTTAACCACTTTATTACCTTAGCGGTATTAACCGCTAAGGTAATGAAGGGGTTAACTCCCCCCGCAACCCCCCCGCAATGCCTAAACAGCCACTAAGGGCCAGATTCCCCCTTCACCCAACCCTGCTAGCCACAGTATTGTACTGTATGTTTCTTACAGTAAGCTTTGCACGGGTGTTTAACCCCTTCATTGCCTTAGCGGTTAGCCGCTAAGGTAATGAAGTTGCTGTACATTCATGTTTCCTGCCTCGGATGCATGCCGGGGTGGTCCGGAGCTGCTATTAATAGCTATCAGCTCCGGAGACCCCCGGCATCAATCCGAGGCAGGAAAGGGGCCTGATTTCTTCTAAGTACCGACCCATCGCAGCTCATCGAGGCATTTCCCCACCAATTGTCCAACAATTTTGTGGGGAATTGGATTTGGGGGGAAAATCGTTTTTTAGGCCTGCGATGGGCTGCAATGGGCCGCGACACCCGACTCGCGGGTCTCTGAATAGCGGGAGTTTATCAACCATCCGAAAAGGGTCGATAAGGGCCTGATCGCTGCTCAGTCAGCGAATTTCGGACGGAGATAAAATTTTGCGTCGATACAGGCCGTTATCGAGCACTTATCGAGGCTATCTGAATACCAGGAGCCATTTTGGTCGATAAGTGCTCGATAAGGGCCTTATCGAGGCTTTCTGAATAAGGCCCATATTGTGATGTGCTCAAGCAGAGGGTGTTTGAGGGGAGTTACATAGGACCCAGCACCTTCCAAAGAATCTAACTCTACTTTGGGGAGCGCTGACTAACTGTGGGAGAGCTAAGCTCTTTCCCCACCTTGTACCCTGTACCTCTTGACAGGCAGCAGTTCCCCTGCAGTCTCTCACAGGGCTGTCTGTGTATGTGCCTTCAGAGGAAGAAGAAGAAGAGGAGCAGCAGCAGCAGCAGCAGCCTGTTTGTCTTGCCTTTTACCTTGAAGCTAATCAAGTAAGGCTCAGGTGAAAGGGAAGGGAACACACCCTGGAAGGTGCAGATGACAGTCACAAACTGAAAGTACTGCATTGTTAGTACAGCAGATGGCGCTGTCCCTACATCAGACGCAAAAAGAAGAACAAAATGAGGCGCACCATCGCTTACACCAGGAGCTCCAAGTGTTTGGAGAGGGAATTACCACCCACACTAGCGGGGCCCCCACAGATCGCTCACCAGATAAAATCTCACCTCATCCTGAAAATGATGAAGGATGATGACGTTGAGGCGTACCTATCGATTTTTGATCGTACAGCAGCCCGCAAAGGATGGCCGGCCAAGCAGTGGGCTGGAATAATTGCTCCCTTCCTTGCGGGTGACTCACAAAAAGACTATTATAATTTGGAGCAAGAGCAAGTGAAAAACTATGACACCATGAAGGCTGAGATTATGGCACGGCTAGGTGTCACCATTGCAGTTCAGACCCAGTGGTTCCACTCCTGGCGTTACGATGCAGAAAGGCTCCACACTCTAACTCTATGACCTCATCCACTCTGCATTGAAATGGCTCCAGCTTGACGAATGTACAGCCGCCACCATCATCAAAAGGGTCGTTATCGACCGGTTCATGCGGAGTCTTTCTTGCACCTTTCAGAAGTGGTTCAGCCACAATGACCACAAAAACGCAGAGAAGTTGGTCGCTTTAGTGGAACGTCACTTTGCTGCTAAGGAGATGTCCCGGAGTTCAAGTCCCAATGAGTATTCCGGTCCCCGATCCCCGCACATCAGGAGGTCTAGAAAGACTGTTCATCGGCCTAACAGGCCACAAGGAGTCATAGACTCACATAAATATCACCAAAGCTTTACAAAGCAACATTTGAAGTATTGTTGAAGACATTGAATTGGAAAGATAAAGGAATCAGCATGAACAGTGAATACTTGAGCCACCAACGATTGTCAGGTGATAAAACAAATAAGTCAGAGAACTCAGTGAAGTAAGCAAGAAGACGGGCCTCTATATAGATCTCAGCAAGACCAAAGTGATGTTTCACAAATATGTAATTTTTTTACAAAGATAAATACATAAGCAACACAAGTAGAACAAGTCAAAACTATGCATACCTTGCCTCAGTGATGAAGCTAACTGTGAAACGCATTTGTTGGACTTTTGGCCAGTGTGAGCCACCGTACTCCTAGGGTAAAAAAAAGTGACAAAAACCCTCCACTGTAAAGCATATAGCAACTGTAAATATTACTGTATGTTCATTTGCATGTCTTAGACAGGTATGCAACCCTGTCTTTCACCATTATCGCCCAGCACACAGCACTTCCACTGCAGCAAGGGATTCTGGGAAATGACATGCAAATGAGCACACAGTGCCACCTTTTGTCTCAAGCTCATATTACACGAGCAACCCTTAAGCCAATGCATGCTGCTTTAAACACATCTTGCTGCAGTGGAAGGTTTGTGTGCTGGGTGATAACGGTGAAAGACAGGGTTGCAGACCTGTCTAAGACATGCAAATGAACATACAGTAATATTTACAGTTGCTATATGCTTTACTGTGGAGGGTTTTTGTCACTTTTTTACCCACCATAACCTTAAGTGTGGTGAATACCTACTCTTAATCTCAAACCAGCCGAGCAAGCAACCAACCTCACATTGATGATACCCATCAAGGTTGAAACATGTCTGTGAGTGGGTTTACTGGCTTTGCATCTCACCCCAGCCTATGCTTAAAAGCTGTGCTTAAAGCAGCATGCATTGGCTTAAGGGTTGCTCGTGTAATATGAGCTTGAGACAAAAGGCAGCACTGTGTGCTCATTTGCATGTAATTTCCCAGAATCCCTTGCTGCAGTGCAAGTGCTGTGACGCACGCACGCACACACGCTAACTAGATATACCCAATAGTATATCAAATATGAGTGATTGTGAAGATCAATAAACATATAAAGGGTGTGAGCGTATTAAATGCACATATACATTTTAAATGGAGTGCAATTGGTGAAGATAATAAGTAAAAGTGATATGAGACAAATCAAACCAGTGATCATAAGGGTCCTTGTAAAAGTTATTACACTGGAAAGTGTCCGAAATGAGTGTTTCTCAATATGAATAGTGGTATTAATAGCAGTTCCACAGCTTCAAGGGGTATGAACCACACCCGCGGTAAATCTAAAAGAAAAGAAAAAGTGTGTTCCGCATGGCGATTTTATCTCTAAATACGATTTTCCTCACTACACTTGGGAGTGTGCCTATCTGGAGGTTTTAAATTCGTACCATTACATTTTATACACAGATTAACGCTATCTGGCAGGTGCTTTTTCTTTGTATATACAGTACATACTATATCTATATATTTTGAGCACAGCTGTGATATGCAGCAAGCATTAGCTTACAGGGGACTATGTCATATGGTTTTGAAGTAAAAGGTGGCACTGTGTGCTCATTTGCATGTCATTTCCCAGAATCCCTTGCTACAGTGAAAGCACTGGGTGATGTGAGAGGCAGGGTTGCAGACCTGTCTAATACAAGCAAATGAGCACACAGTAATATTTCCATTTGTTATATGCTTTACTGTGGAGGGTTTTTGTCACATTTTTACCCACCATAACTTAACTGAGTGTGGTGAAACCTATCCCTGCTTTATTTTGCAAAGCCAGTATAACCAACCTCACACTGATGAGACCCATTTAGTTCAAAACGGCTGTCTGTGGTGGGTTTACTGGCTATGCATCTTAACCCAGGCTGTGCTCAAAAGCTGTGATATGCAGCAAGCATTAGCTTACAGGGGACAATGTCATATGGTTTTGAAGCAAAAGGTGATACTGTATTATCATTTGCATGTCATTTCCCAGAATCCCTTGCTGCTGTGGAAGCACTGTGTGCTGGGTTATGGTGAAAGGCAGGGTTGCAGACCTGTCTTGACATGCTAATGAGCACACAGTAATTTTTCCATTTGCTGTATATATTGTGATGCCCACACAATTTTGTATCATGTTTTAGTCCCAGATAAAGGCAGGAAACGTGTACTTCTCTTACATGGGGTTTATTTACAGGGATTAAATCATATGCTAACAGGCCCACCGTCCCTTTAAGTTATAACAACATATAAAAATAACAGCTAACTACAACATAGCTTTCGCCCTCACTAACTGCATGGCCAACTAAGCTGGTTCCCAAGCCAAAACATGCCCTGGCATATGCAACAATGTAACACAGTCTCTGTATACAACAATAAAGTGTTTTTGCTTATTTGTCAGTCCTTTGGAGCAGACATCCCTGCTTCAGCACGGCCTTGTCATCCTTTCTTCCTAGTGGAACTCAGCCCCATGTTGAGCCCAGAGAAACTCCTCTGTTGGTCCTCTGTAACCAGCTTCCACAGTTGGGGAGCACTTCTATCTCCCCCTTCTCTGGGGAAAACAGTCTCAGCATAGCAGCTTTCAGTCTGTCTTTTAAACCACTTCCTTGTTCACTCAGACCATGCTGATTAACTCCATTAGGTAGCAGCTGCTGCTGCTGGCTTCTCTTTGAGGAATTAACTCTCTGTGGACTGGAAAGCACACTTACTGCTCTGTTCCAGCCCCTAGAGGACAGTGATGGTATCACTATATATATATATATATATATATATATATATATATATATACATACATATATATATACATACATATATATATATATATATACATACATATATATATATATATATACATACATATATATATACATATATATATATATACACATACATATATATATATACATACATATATATATATATATATATATATATATATATATATATATATATATATATATATATATATATATATATATATATATATATATACATACACACATATACATATACACACACACACACACCTTGACAAATTACAAAATAAGTTTCTCGCCCCTGTCCCGCCCCAATTTTTTTTAATGGAATAAATTCCTAATAAGAACTAATAACAACATTCATTTTTTTTATGTACGTATCATGTCTTTTAAGTCATAGGCAAGATAATCTTCACCAGCTCATGCCTCCCTTACAATAGGCCATTAGTTATCTGCCCTTTCATTTCTGAGCCTAAACAGAGTGCAGGGTGATTACGAGTGCTTGGACTTGATCGGAAATCTGATCTGTAATGAATCTAACTTTTTAAATATAAAATAATAAACACATTTGTTTTGTGAACTGTCTGTGTGTCCATATGCTGCACATTTAACCACGTTCACAGCTAGACAGGCTTGCAACCGTACTGGTGCACTGTAAGCAACCCTCCCCCCAATTCGTCGCAATAGAATGTTGACCCGACCGCTCATACTAGGTACTCTTAAGCATTTGGTGTAATATTGTGCAAGTATGCCTTATATTTTAATTAGGGCTGATAATCTTAGACTGGGCTGTAAAATCTACAGTCTGTGCTTGTGCATATATAGTAGGCTGTGTAAGCCTCACTGAGGACTAATGGTGCTATAGTTTTAGCCCCGTCAGTATAGTCAGAGCAGTTAAGCCTGCAATATAAATCTGTTGGGCACTCGTATGCATGGACCATAAACCCCATTGACACATCATCCAATTATATCTCTTAAGGGGCAAAATTAATTACTTCCTGACTCCAAGAATTGGCAATCGGATTACTCCCTGGATCAACATCCTTCCCATGTTTACCTATTTATCATATCCCCCCTTAAACTCCTATTTTCTAATGTGAATAAATCTAATTTAGCTAGCCTCTCCTCATAGAATGACATTAAAATGTATGAATGAGCACATTTATAGACAGTTTGACATGTTGGGTACAGTTGGTATTCAATGCGACACAGCAAGTCATTCCCCTCAAGCAGAACATCCTACAGGGAAGAAACCCTTGAGACTTGTGCACTTATAAAATATTTCAAAGGGTGGTGATTTTTTTTATATTTTACAATTTATGGCTATTACTATATTTTATACTCATGCACAAACCAATGTAATTGTTCTTGAAGACTATGTGAATCAATGATGAGGACATTAGTGTAAAGTACCATTCCGTAATTATTTTGAAAAAATAAAATCAGAGTTCATAACCAGTGCTTCCAAGTAGGAACTAGATTCATGGAGAAAATGGATCTTTCAAAATGTTCACAGTAATTGTAAAGTATATTGATGCACAGACAAGAGGGACTGAATGTAATAAACAGTAAATTCAGGTGCAGATGTGGGAACAGTGTTCATCTACTCAGATGCATTTGTTAATAGGATACAATCCATGCATGTCCCCTGCAATCAAAGACTGCTGTGTGAAATCACAGAGGTAACCAGTCCCGGTATAGCCGAGCAGGAAAGGGAGGGCAGGAGGGATGGGGAGAAGCAGAACCGCATAGCGGAACACCCCATGTTGCTGTAGGAAGAAGACTGAGGAAGAAATTAACAGAGGCACGTAGATTACTGGATTTCCAGTCCCAGCAGCAGCTCACACTATGTAAGATCTGCATGCACATCCATGTAACCCCTTCACAGCCAAAGGGGTTATGTACAACAGTGCGTTGACTGCTTCCTTTGAACCAGCAAGGGGGTAATAGTCATTGATTGCATCTGCTGTAGTTCTCTAGAGTTCCCCACAGAGCAGTTAATGCAGCCAGTAATAAACAAGGTAGATTTCCGGATGATCTCAGCTAACAATTTCACACACAAGGTGGCAAATAAGAAAATTTCAACAAGCACAGAGCCCCAAGAGCTGACAAGAGAAATAACATGTGAACTAGTAGTAGTCTGCTATCCAATGTATGTTGCATGTTCCAGATGGCGTGATCCAATAGTGAATAACTGGGTGGTGACCACTAGACTGTGTACAGATGCAGCGGCCATTATTTTAACAAATCACTCGGTATATACCTCGGAATACACATGTCACATGGGATTTCTTCCAACCGCACCACCTTAAAACACGAGTGCAGGCGAGTGCATAAAATGGCATTTTAGTGTTGTGGCTTTTAAACACCTGTAATTGACACAGTAGCACAGTATTGAACACATTACAATTCATTAATTTCATTGCATTTAATTGCACACAATCCATGAAATTCAAACAAAGCAACCGCGATAAACACGTGTGCCTGGGGCGATTGGCCGGGTTCAACCGTGGAGTACAGCAGCGCACACGAAAACAGTGCAGTGATTTCTTAAAATAATGGCCGCTGCATCTGTATGTGTCTGCTGAGGAGGAACTACTTGAACTGTTTGATAACTGGGGTACTTTATGTTAAGGGCAAAACCGAGCAAGTGGGTTAAAATTCAAAGTGTGACCTTCATGTTGGGCCTCACTGAGAAACTCCAACATACACAGAACTTAAACAATCAGAGACTGGAGGAGGCTGATACAAATTTATTGCAAAGTACTCATACCAAACGAAACAAGAATAAGCTCAAAAGCACAACTCGCCTGACAGCAATCTGACCACACTAGCAATAACTTCTATCCACTGAAGTCACTTAGGTGTGCAGACTGAGAGCAGTCTGATGCATACCTTTAACTTCAATTTGATCAACTTACATGTACAAAGCATCATCCAGATGAGAAGAGATCAGCAGTCTTGCAGAATTTCAGCACGCAACATGCATACCACAGGACAGGAAGCTCCCCAACACACTGCGCATGCACCCAGGGCCAGCACCTAGCCTCGACCAGCAGAGCACTTCTTGATGTATCTCTTCAGGTATGGCTTCTCCTGTCAGGAGATAAGTGTTCCTTTGTTCTCACCTAAAGGAGGGCGGATTGGGTTGAAGCTGCGAACGGAGAGGATGAGGTCTTCTTCTCAGCCAGGTGATGGGATTAAAGTAGTAACCGTGCCGACCAGGGACTCGCAGGACTGCCAGCGAGGCCTCATATTCCCTGGATATATCACAGTTCGCCTGCGGCTAAAATGCACTCACCCCAGGTGAGTGGGTGAGTGTATTTGTCGAGCCCTGCATATAGATATATCAGCATCTTCAGCCCTTGACAATCGACTGCTGGATTAAGGCCTCCCCAATGATTCTCCAGTTACTGCAGTTGCAAGCTTCTTTTCTCCATCTTGCTGGAACAAGTTTTCTGAATTTTGGTCCTCCCCGTGCTCTTTTGATATCACTTGGATTCCAGTTGAGTATCATCTTTGTCCAACAATGGTGATTTGTTCTTGTGATATGTCTGGCACACCGTCACTTAATTTATTCACTCTTTTCATATATATATATATATATACATATATATATATATGTATATATATATGTATATATATATATATATATATGTGTATATATATATATAGCAACTGTAAATATTCCTGTATGCTCATTTGCATGTCTTAGGTCTGCAACCCTGTCTTTCACCATTATCGCCCAGCACTTCCACTGCAGCAAGGGATTCTGGAAAATGACATGCAAATGAGCACACAGTGCCACTTTTATCTCAAGCTCCTATTACAGAGCAACCCTTACGCCAATGCATGCTGCTTTAAACACAGCTTTTAAGCAAAGGCTGGGGTTAGATGCAAAGCCAGTAAACCCACTCGCAGGCATGTTTCAACCTTGATGGGTATCATCAGTGTGAGGTTGACTCAGGTTTCAAATGAACATACAGGAATATTTACAGTTGCTATATATATATATATATATATATATATATATATATATATATATATATATATATATATATATATATATTTATTTATTTATATATATATATGTATATATACACAAAAAGAAAAAAGAAGTGTCAAAATAAGGGAGCACTCAAATAGTATGTAATAGAAAAATTGAAAAATTGAAAAATGGACTTTATTAGCAATGCATCATAAAAACACAAGAGACAAACTCAAACACATACCACATGAAAAACTGCTGCAAAATATAATTAATAATAACTTAACACAAATCAACCCCTAACCTGGAAAGACCAAATAGTAAGAGTTCCAACAGAACATAACAGAACCAGGGGAAAGAAAATTCCCCTAGTAATGTAACAAAGATCGGCCGATCAAAGTGAGAACTCAACAGATAATTTAAATGGACAAACCAGAGCGCAGAAAAACTAGTCAAAAAACTGTGAATCAGATAAAGACATTACAAATATAGCATAGAATAACACAATAACATAACAGTCACAGAATAATAATTTCTGCGGGAGATGTATGACATGCAGCAGAAAATACCCAAATGGCTTAAAAAATAATAATAATAAATAATTAGGGTAAAGCCACAAGGGTAAATTTACAAAAGACCCTGTGAAAGATGCTGGAACAGCCTAATGCTGATGGTAAGTAGCAGGCAGTAGTGACAGCCCAGCAACAGTGGACACTAAAGCATAGGGCAAATAAGGCAGTGAGGAAGTCCCCTTAAGCTGTATTCTATTACATACTATTTGAGTGCTCCCTTATTTTGACCCTTCTTTTTTCTTTTTGTGTTTATTAATTTATTTGGGTCGGTATCACCGCCAGAAGGTTACTTTTACCGTGATATCTGGGTTTGTGTATTATTAGGTCTCTCAGAGTTGATTTGACTGCGGCATCATTTCTGTGTTTTATATATATATATATATATATATATATATATATATATATATATATATATATATATATATATATATATATATATATAAAAGAAGAAAACAGGCGCACACCTAGTGCATTAACGTAATAACAAGTGTTTATAGAACATTAAAATCAACAAATGCCCACTCACAAAAGTACTGATTAAAATAGCAGATATGAGAGAAGTGCCGTCCGATTAGGGTAATGGCGTTCGCTCGCGTCTCTCCTCCATGCAGTCAGATACCAGAAGTGACGTCTCTCCAATTCCGCGCTACTTCATTAATTTTTGTCTTTTTGTGATATATATATATATATATATATATGTGTGTATGTATCATCATCCTGTCTCTTAGGGGCCTATTCTATAAGCCTTGATAAACTACTTATCGAGGCCTATTTGGCCAAAATCCCTACTGTTATTCTGTAAGCCTCGATAAGTAGGTGATAAAGATATGAATCACCAATTTTTTCAGCCGTCAAAAAAAGCTAGCTTTTCGAAGCTAATCATGGCTCTAGAATGGCGAGTTTCTCCCCAAATCCTCACGTCAGGAAAAGTTGGCGTGAGGTTGGTGAGAAGCTGCTGAGATGTGGCGAGAGAGGACAGAAACAAAAATGCTTTTTTCCAGCATCAGATTCATGTCGGGAGTCTCCGGAGCTGTGTCTATGTTTTCAAACTCACAAACAAGGGTTCGTAGATAATGAGTAGTTTATTAATACATAGCATGATCACAGACAGAAGTCAATGCGACTCTCTGCCAGGGGAGTGTCCAAGCAGACATTTTATACATTTTTGATTGCTTTGTTCAAAATAGGTTACCAGGCAGAATATACTAACCACTCCTTAATTCTTAAACCAATAGTCTTACAGATCATTAAAACCTGGTTAAAACTAGATTAGAACAGCTCTCTATAGGAACCAGATACTTCTTGTTACCAGGAATGTGTTACTTCAGTAACAGTCGTAAATCTACTGTGAGCGAATTTCTTACACACCACACACACACATTCTTACACACAAAATGGACACTAACAGAACAGACAAAATGGAAATGAAACATCGCCTTCAATCCTTCTCCAGAGACCCTCATAGCGCATTTCAGTAATATCAACAGTATATTAATTTCAGCAATATTATTTCATCAGTTGATAACCATTAATATCTGCACAGGAGACCCCCGGCATCAATCCCATGCAATAAAAATGCATTTACAGGCAACTTCATTACCTTAGCGGCTAACGGCTAAGACAATGAAAGGGTTAGCTACCATTGCCATGTTTATTGTGGGTGGCGGTGGTGGATGAAGGTGGTATTTGGCTCTTGGTGGGTATTTAGGCCTTGCAGTGGGGTTGCGGGTGGAATTAACCCCTTCATTACCTTTGTGGTTAATAGCGCTAAGGTATTGAAGGGGTTAACCCCTTCCGATACCCACCCAGTAGGTATAAACACCCACCAAGGGCCAAATGCCAACTTCATCAATCATATGGTAGTGAAGGGGTTAACTCCATCCGCAACCGTCCCGGCAGGCCTAAACACCCACCCTGGGACTACTACCCCCTTCATCCAACCCCTCTGCCCCAAGAAACAGGCTATTGAGGTTTAACCACTTCATTGCCTTAGCGGCTAGCCACTATGGTAATGAAGCTATTTTAATATAAATTGTATTACATGTAGATGAGCAGGGTTTTCCATAGCAGAACCACATTGATTTGAGGTCCAGGGGACCCCCTGCTTCCCGAGATACAGGCCCCGTTATGGGGTGCCGGTATCTCCTATGCATTTAAATCCAACGGTCACATGACATTAGACATTTTAAACAGGGGTGGGGGGTGCCGAGCATGCGTGTTCTAAGTCAAACTTCTTTGCGTTTTCTCACTTAAGTTGTGTTTTGATTTTTCATTTAAAACATCACCATCACAAATGCAATTTCTGTGACAAAAGACAAAGAAGTTTAACTTAAAATGCGCATGCTCAACACACACACACTTTTTTTTTTTTTAAACAGCAGCATGAAATTAATACCTTACAAGAACTTTGAGCTATAACGGAAAAACTAAATCAATGTAGGATACTCTGTGAGCCTAGAGTTCAATCTGAGCTGTGATGTCCAGATATCTGAAAAAGCTCCTGACCCCTACCACACACAGCTCTTATCACATGAGATCTGACTCCAAAAGACTGTTCACGGAACCAAGGTTCAACAAGGAATCCAGTTGCATCTCCTTCCATTACTCTGCACCTCATGACTACAACAACCTACCAGCGTCTCTGAAAAACCACCTCCAGTTTAAGTTCTTTCAAGACTTCAGCTCTTACATTTGAATCTTGTCTGTAACTATCAATTATCTGTTAAATACGCCTAAAACATATATTGTCCCCAACTGTCCAATGAAATGTCTGCAACTGCTGTATAATGTATAATGATGTATTGTCATTATAACTCTGTGTCCAGGACATACATGAAAATGAGAGGTTTTATTTCCTGGTAAAACATTTTTATAAATAAATAATGTTGCGTTGGAAAAGGAAATAAATCATTTGGACATACATTCCACTTCTCAGAAAGATATCCGCCATGCAAATAGTTATTGTAGAATTGATTCAATATCAGTATTTGTAAGTGGTCCTTCTATTATCAAAACAGCACTGCGGTGTTACACAATCTTGCATTTAACCAATTAGTGATATAGTAACAATAAGGATTTTATTAGATTCCGGAATGGAGATTTGTGAATCAAGTTAATTTTTACAATTGTGTGAATTAAAAAATAATGTCAAAATTCACCTGAGACATCCCCATATACAGTAAAGTACTAAACATTGTTCAGTGTAATTTGGGGATTTTTGGAAAAATCATGGCTCTAACGCAAACCCTAATTTTCTGGAAAGAAATCCAAAACTTCCTATAGCACTAGAAAATGGCCTATTTACTTTATTCACTCATTTATTTGAAAAAAAAACAAAACAAATATGCTTACCATTTAAAAATGTACTTAAGAATTAGCAGTTTTTAACCTGACTGCTAATTTTTTTTACAGATGGACAGGTAAAATAGAAAGAATGAAATAAAATGTTCTATTTCATTAACTATTTAATTGTGGCTCAAAGGAATGCAGTGTGGGACAAGTCATTGTCAACATAAATGATTTGGTTGACATTTTAAACAAATAGGGTTTTCCTTATGTCAGTTTTATCTCTGACAGCCATTTGAAATGTTGCTGTCAGAAGTCAGAATACATTTCCGTGGCATCTGTTTTTGAGCAGTGGGTAATTTTAGCAAACAGCTGGAGAATTCTAAAAAAAATAATAATAATGAAATTAATGGTATTAAAGTTTCTTACCCTTTAGCAAAATAATGTTTCTTTCTGTGAAGTATATTTATTTTTTCATGGATAACATCATGACAGTAATTCCATCCCTTTTAGAAATAAAGATTCCAGACAAAAATAATGTGTCATATAGAGTTCTTTAGGGGAGCTATACATTATTTTTTGTTAGGCTGTCAGGAATATGCCCTTTGTTGTCTAAAAAAAGCTATTGATAATGTATGCTTTTGCCATATGAACAGCACTGTTTCTTATCATGCCTTACATTACAGTACTTTAAAGCATTAATCTGCTTCATTGGGTGTTGTTCTCCAAACTGTGCTAGTGTCGGTTGGGACACTATAGCACAGAAAACGCCTTTGACATTAATAGGAGTTTCCATGTGTTATTGTCAAAGCCAGGAGATCCATGGTTCAGAAAAAATAGGTATTATTCAGAAGTATGCTTTAATGCTTTTTCAAAATGGGTCACTATTACTGATTGGCTGTCCAGCTACTTCCACTAGCCAGCGATTTCAAATTTCCTAAAGTGCTGGGATATCACAGGTAAATAATTCATAGGCAAAAAAAAGGGGGGAAGATACCCGCTCAGTCACTATTATAAAATGACCAGGGTGCACTAGGGGAAATTATGGACAAGCAAGTATAGGGAAACCAGGGCCCTAGGAACACTCCAAAGAGGGAGAGTGGGCACTGGAAAACAGCCCCCTGATAACATGCATGTGCTTATGAGAATGTATCTACTATATAGTATACCACTGTGGTCACTATACACTGAACCAAAAGGTATGGTAACCATATTCTATATTCGTAAATGTCCCTAACATTGAGGGTGAGTACCAGTGAAATTATATTTAAACAGTTTAATATGGTCCTATAGACTACTAAAAATATTGGGACACAATTAAAACAAATGTAGACAGAGACACACAAATGTATGTACAGATAGAGACGCTTAGTGCAGCAGTCCAATAAACTCCCCTTAGTGGTGCAGGCGCTGTACGTCATTAAGGATGAAGTAACAGCTGATCGGTACCACTGCTCATTCGGTGTAATAAAGAGGTTAAATTGCAGGTAAGTCAATGTCACGGGAGACCAGTGCTTTTAACACAAAAATACCTGGATCCTTTGATTGAACAAAACGTGAGCTAAAATAAATTGTAATGTATACACCCAAGAAACACACACAGCTTGATTTACAAAATAACATGAAATAACACTTACGGGAATTAGGTAAAACAAAATAAATGGTTTCCAGAACGAAAGTCCACGAAATACAGTCTCTAGGTATCAATTCCCAGGAGCGGGTTTGATACGCAAAAAAGATACGCAAAACCGTCTTTGGCTAGGGGCGCCGCTTGCAGCCCCTGTTTCTCTGCCGAAATAAATATCTTCGTTCTGCCCTTGCAGAATTCGTTTACAAGTCCTTAGTTCTAATGAACTTTCGTAGCGGGGTACAATCCTTGGTTGCGATGGAATCGTCTCTGTACCGCACACTATACCTTCAGATGGATCACAGTTGAACACCCAGCCCTGCACAGGCTTATAACACCGTCCCAAGCCTATCTGGGTAATTCACAGCCAATCTTGCCGTGGGAAGCAAATTACCACCCAATGGCAAGATTGCCAACAGTTCCGGGCAAAGGGCTTCACGGTATGCCATGGGTCATGCGCTAACCTCACACTTAACCCGCTTAGCATACCTGACCAAGCCCCCTTGCACGGCGGCAGAATGTCTACCTTTCTCCAGGATGCCAGGACATCTGCTAGGCAAACTGTTTATATACAGTTCCTGACATTTAGCATCTTCACCAGGCCGGTACCTTTGATGCCCCGGACTTTTGCAGACACTCTGGAGTCATTTCCACAGGGAGTCTCAGAAGTCCGGGCTTACATTATGCATGACTTATCTCTGAAATGGCTGATCATAAATAACAATAGTGAATGCTTAATGTATCCGCTGTCCTGCCTGGCTGAAATGTAAATATCCTGGTGTCACGCTGCGCTCACCACAAACAGGACTAAGAAAGCGGGGCTGAGGTGGGGTTGGAAAGACACCGACTCACAACCACGCAGTCTGTCCGGAATGCGTAGTCCAAGTCGTATAGCCTAGTCGGGTTGGAGAGGTCAGGGTAATCAGGGTACTTGCCGTGGTTCAGTGTTGGAGATTGGAGAATGGTAGATATCTGTTAGCCAAGGTCCAGGGTTAACGAAGGTAGAATGATCAAGAGACGTAGCCGGGTTCAAGCGTTGGAGAGCATGGGAATCCGTAGAGCAGCCAAAGGTCAGGACAGGAGAGAACAGACAGGTCAAAGGCAAGCAAGGTTCAAGGCACAACTCAACAAATCAGCATCAGTGAGAACAGTGCATAAACAAGAGTTTATGCACAGCAGGAAAGGAACGTATTTAAAGAAGAAGGATCCAATTACCGTGCAGGGTTGTGATCCGATCCTCCAATGGCACCAGGAAGATAACAAGCCAGAGATAGCATTCAGGTGAGACATTCCTGGGATCTCCCTTGATTGGGTGCCGAGCGGCCCGCACGCGCATGCGATGCGCGGTGCAGAGCACTGACGTCACGCGGGCGCGCGCCGACATTCCTCCCTGTGGGAGACACCGCCGGTGGTAGTCACAAGCACATGCGCGTGCCATCTTAGCAGTGTACGGGTGAGTAGCCTTGCCGTGTGGCGTGTCAGCCAGGCGGGATCCGGCGGCGGCGCTTACACCCGGTTCTTATAACTTTAAGATACCAAAATCAGGGCTACTTCTCATTTATTAATATTTAATTTTAATAAATTCTAAAGTATCATAACTATACCTGGTTAAATGATTACTCCCTAGTACCCTGCATTCCAAAAATCAGCGAGCTAGAACATTCCTATCAAAAGTTAGCTAGTTAATTATGTGTGGGCTGTGATGTGGTTTGTGGTTTAGCTTTTCCTCGGTCTGTGGTTTGGGGAAGGGATGCAATGTTGCAATACACGGACCCAATCGATAACCGCAGACGCACTTTCCCAATTGACTTTAATTGGATGATGAGACCACATTATACACTGTTGCAAACCAGCATCTTTTCATGACCGCAGACCACTTAACCAATTTAGGTTAAGGCTTCCCTTGCTTGTCTGCATTTACACAGTGATACAGTGTTGCCATGCTGGGCCCCACCACAGGCACACATCCAATTAACCCTTTAAACAGTGCTAGAAGTCCCTAATTCCTAGCGAGTGCATTTAAGACATATTACCCATTAGTAGGACTGCAGCCAGCCAATGTAGCTTATTTTAGCGCATGTGGTCTGCTTACCCTAGCCGGATGCACACAGACGATTCTAATGTATGTACAGGCTCAACTCGCAGTGGGCTGCAGACCTGACACTTCACATTTATAATATGACTCAGGGGACCCTGTTACATGGCTTATACAGTCGGTACATCGTTTTAATCTTTTAAGACACTGCATTTTGGATACATTTTGCAGTATTATTACCCTGGTTGGGTTGCAGAGCTGACACTACCATTCACAACCTGGTTCAGGGGCACCCAGCCGGGCCAAATACCTTTATTAATGGCCTGGTTACCCCTTCACCGTCACAGTCGACACCTCTGAAAGTTGCTGATGTAAAGAATTATGCTGCACAGGTCAATGTCACACAAGATCCATTGAAAACATACATAATTGTTAAGTATTACAGCAATTGTCTGCATTTGTGTCTCAGACAGCGCATAGCACCTTTGATAACTGCAGATGTAATTAGTTATGCTGCATAAGTTAGTGTCAAGATAATGTGAACATCCTTCACCATAGGGTATAATCTACTGGTCTCAGCGAGCAGACCCTGTTTTTAGCTGCCGTAGATCAAACCCGCTAACTTGGGATCACACAGACAGTCACATTATATCATTATATGTACTCTCTGAGACGCTAGAGCATACGATTGTAATTCTTTGAACACTTACTACCTATGAATGTTCCCATAATCTTGACACTAACTTGTGCAGCATAACTAATTGCATCTGCAGTTATCAAAGATGCTATGCACCGTCTTTTTCCCGGATCTTCTCACATTTTCCCCCAAAATCCGTTTCGCGGTATAAAATCCACTAATGGATTTGATCGGTTTTAATCTGCTTGGATTCATCAAAATCCGCCATCGGATACAATCCGTTAATGGATTTGGAGAATGCAATCCAATTGCTGAATCCGCAAATTGGATTTTGCAAATCTGTCTACAGGTTGCGGAATCGCGGAGTTGGATTATTGGTAATAATAAGAAATCCGCAAAACATGAATCACCTTTTTTGAGATTGATCCATGGAAATCCGCGGACCAAAGGTTCCGGAAGATCCACCCGAAAAATGTGCCCATCTCTAATGCCAGGTGGCTAGATAGTCATGGGCAACCCATGGTTAGCAGATCCAAAGGTTTATATGTTTCCTTCCCTTAGTAACAAATTCAAACATTTGGTGCCATTTTTTCCGAGCTCCGTTATTGACAAAATGTGGGGAAAATGTCTGATGTCATTACTAAGGGCGGGAAACACATGCAAGCAATCTGATTGGTTACTCTACCGCTTTACCCACTTATTTTAATCCACAGAATAGAAAAGCGCTGGGGCACTCGTACTCATATAAAAACATGTTTGATTGGACACAAATTCATCATAAAACAAAGAGAATTATATACACTGGTGACACACTTTATTCGAGCTCGGCTAGTCCCACGAATTCGGGTATACTCGGGTGTATTGAGGTTTGTGACTGTTTTCTGCCCGAGTGCATTGCGTTATTTTCCAGGCAGGGATTGAAGCATTTTAAGGCTGGGAAGGCAAACGCAACGGGGCTTGTCAGAGGTGAGGAGCGGCGCATTCCAGGTATCTGCCAGGTACATACTGGGCATTTGCTCGAATAAAGTGTGTCGCAGCAGTAGTAAGAAAAAATATATATAAACTCAGACACTGACAGTATTTCCTGCTGGGTCATGGATGAGTCACTCAGTGCTTTCTCAAGGCATCAGGAAGACATTAGCAATTGTACACCTTATGTAATTTTGGTTGAACATTTTTGCACATAAGGAATATACAGTACAGGGATCAAAAGAATAAGCCACTATGAAAAACAGGGGAATTCACATATATCAAGTGACCTGTGCTTAGTTATTCAGTGCAAAGATAATGGAATAAGATGATTTTGTGTCAGAATCATTTCAAGAATTGCACTGTTCATACAGTATCTTGATATGACAGAAGCAGATTGTTACATAAAGCATTAAAGCATAATCCATACAGTATGCTACTTTTGCTGATTTTAGACCCCAGCATAATTTTTTTCCTATAACTTCAATAATGCATTTTTCAAAGCTCAAGTGAGCATGCTTCCCCCCCGTGTAAAGAAATATTTTACACATACAGTATACTCTGTATTATATACTTGTGACAAAAGTACCTTTTATCTATATACCTTTTGTCCAGGGATCACCACTTTCAGGCAGCCATCCAGGTAGTCGAGACAGTCCACTGACAAAGAGGTGAAAAATAAAGCTTTGGACTGTTTATTTTGCCATTAAGTTGTTACAGCAGAAAATATAAATAAATCAAAACAAACAAAATCCTTTCTCCACCGAGCATTAACTACCCATTTGGTAAGTCCTACAGTGGCGGCCGCCCTTAGTCTAAAGCGGCCGCCACCGCGGCTATTTTTAAAACGCGTGCAGATGCAGGCTTTTTTTTTTCCCCAGCACTGCAGGCGCTTCCTTTGTTTAGTGCCATTAGCGCTGATCGGAAGAAACGACCATGCGCGGCCGCAAGATGCGGCTGGCGCGCGGCCAATTTCGGCACCAAAATCAAAAAGGCAAAGAAAATTGCGGTTAAGCTTTAGATTAAGCTTAGCCGCAGCTGTATCTACCAGGTGGACAGCTTACCCATTTACCAACCTAATACAGGCTTTTTGCAAGCACAAAACACAGCTCCCTTAGCACAAGCTTCTTTGAAATAAAATTGCTCTGTATTGCTCTGCACACAGGCAGATTTTAACAGCTGCTCCTCTTCATTACCTGTTGCAGCTGTGTGAGACCAGGGAGAGCTAAAAGTCGCGGTCTGGATTCTACCTGGCAAATCCCCAAAACGTGGAGTGGAGCACTAGCCCACCCTACTCTCCAAGTGCTCCTCTCCAGGGACCCAAAACACACCCAATAGGAAGTGCAACAATCCAAAATTATATACTGCATCTCCCTGGGGCTTAATTATAGCAGAAACCCTGCAATTATTGAGGGGCAACTTTCACTTTACCCTTCACTACCATCCCCTTATATCTGTCACAATATGTATATATAATATATACTTCCCCCCCCCCAGCATCCTCTTCCCCCAATCCTCACCTTCCTTATCGCTGTTTTAACACCCTTCCAGTGCCTTCTAACATTCCTCCCCATCCCACCTCATCTACATCTCTGTTCTTTTTTTTCTTCCTTTTTTTTCCAATCCCTGTCTACAGTAAGTCATAGAAACCTTTGTATATCAGTATTGCTGACCCTAGGAAGGGAGGAAAACTCTCGAAAGCTTGTCCTATGACATAAATTGTTAGTCCAAATAAAAAAGGTATCACCTAATACTGAAGAACTCATTTGTTCTGCACTATATATAAATATATAGTTATTCTAGCTATGTATTACTAGCCAAAAACGGAAGCGACGTTCTTCCGGAAGATATATATATATCTATCAGTTTGCGGTGCACTATTTTTCATTAGCGCTGTTTGTTTTTTCTAATATATATATAATATGTAGCCACGTGCCCCTGGCTATAGCCTTTTACTGGCCGCAACACTATAAGTCCTGATAGAAACAGGCAGTGTTGGGGTTAAACTCCTGCCTTGTATGGGGTGTAGTGATAACGTTTTCCTTGCAAGAGGGTAAATGGGATTGGGAGGGGCTCTTGGGGCCTCAAGTCCCTGGGGTCTGCTCCAGGGACAGAGATGTGCCATGCTGCTATACAATAAACCTACCTTTGGACCAACTATGCTGTGTGGTTATTGGGAAGGAGTATTGCCTGTGGGGACAATCCAGCATTCAGCAGGATCCTCATGGGATTGAGGTACTGCACTGTGAGAGATGGAGAAAGCCTGCCCTGTTGCTGCTCCCAAACACCAACCGTGGAGCAGCTCAAACTTCCTGAACCAAGCAGGTGAGCGACAGCACCGGGAATCACCCATGTAGTGGAATTTTTACCTCCTGATGAAGCCAATCATCTGGCGAAATGCGTTGAGTGGGAATGTTTGAGGTCACAGAGCACTCACAGACGCATCTCAGTCAACTAGACAAAAAACGGAAGTGACGTCCGACCGGACCGGAAGTGGCAAGATGGAGCTCACGGAGACATGGGCAGAGACTCCCACAGCTGGGAAGACTTCCTAACATCGGCGTCGCAGAAGGATCGGAGGCTTTGAGCTGATTGGTCACTCACGATGTCCTTAATATTGTGAACTGCTTTTGTTACATGTACAAAGTGTGAGTATGGCTCTTACATTTTTCAAACATAAAAATGCAATTTTCTACTGATTTGCATTATGTTTTGCTGTTTCTTCTATCCTGAGGTGCATCTCACCCGAGTGTATACAACCCACAACATATTGCCACAGTTTTGGATTTGTATATATATATATATTTGTCTACACTGTAATTAGGCACAACATATGAGCCAAGTTAACAACGTATTACCTTTTTGATAAAACACCTGCACTTAGTCTCAAAGTTTAGACTTGTCAAAATCCTAATGTGATGACTACACCCTGCCTCGATTTTGTAGCTCTAATTAGTTGCGCTCTATACTGTAACTGGAGAAGAAATCAAACCAGATGCAATGCTTTATCATTATCTCTCCAGGAACATCAGAATGTAGGACATTTAAAAAAAAGATGGCAATGCTACTGTGCAAAACATATTTACATCATTAATCTGTGAAAGGGATTTCTGTTCAAATCCTTATTTTATTTGCTAAAGTCTATATCAAGATAACCAACACAATACAGCTCAAGCCCGTTATAGCACGATCTGCTACAATACAAAATATTTGCAAACTTCCAGGATTTGCTGTGCTGCTCCTGCTTCTCTTGTTACCTTGCATGCAGAGTACACTTTGAGTTTCTCCAGTTTCTTTGCCCGGGGAGCTGAGAGCAGCTGCCCTTTCTGGCAGCAATCCTTAGCGGTTCAGCCCAAGCTCCTCCCCTGGCCAGGCTCTGAGCTCCCCAGGCCGGTACGCAGGCGGCTGTGCCCACCACGGCTGGGGATACTTGTGGTGCCACTCTCCCTGCACCGGTTGCACACACCACCTCCCCTGCCTCCTCCTGCACCTATCTCTGACATTTCAGCCCTGGACCCTGCCTGGGGAGGAGCCCCCTTTCCTGATCCAGTGCATGGATCCCTAGGCGAGGTGACAATACACACACACACAGTCACTTTATGGGAGCTGGCTCTCGTGCTGAACAGTCAGCCGGAAGCTGAAAGCTGAAGCAGAGAGATAGAGCTGGTAGCTGCCAAGCGGAAGACAAGTGAGGTGCCAGGTGGGTAAATCCTGCATGGGGTTGCCAATGCCCTGCCGGGTCTGGGAACGCGAGTGATTCCAGCTCTCCCCTTCGGGCGGACGCTGAACCCCTGGTCATGATGGCCATTTTTTCCCAACAATCCCGTTTATAACGCGATCTCTTTATGTGGACCCCGAGCACCACGTTATAACAGGGTTCATCTGAAGTCCTGAAACATCTTTGACTTAATTCATGTGCATGAAAAAAGATACGTGCTGCGCTATTCTAAAATGGTGAATAATTCTAACACTTAAATAAATATTATAGTGCTAATTAGATTGCTGCCTAATCAGTGGTTCTGACTACCCAGGTCCAACTTAAACATGTGAAAAAACAATGCTGAAACAGAGCCTTAAATGATATTATGAACAATTGTTGTTTCAACTGTATATAGTGCTAATAATATTGCACAGAATTAAGAAACCAAAAAAAAAGGAGAAAATGTCACCATGAATATAATGTGAAAATGACTGTCCAAATTAGTCCAATATTGCTTGATTCGATGATACTCAGCATATGTGGGGGAAAAAGAGAAACACAACATAGTATAATACTGTCGAGTAAGAGCAGTCTAAACTAAAACAATAAAGAAAAATTATATTCCTCAGAGGTAAGAAAAGAGAACCAGAAAGGAAGGTAAAAAAGAACATTTAATATTGATTAAAAACATGTGCAATTGGCATGGTACAATCCACTCCTCATGTCCGTGAAAGTTGAAATCCTACTTACAGGAGGACAGTAGGAAATACGCCTTCAATGAGATATGCTTGGGAGTTGCTTTTTCTCCTTAATTCATGTGCATGTATGCTTTATATACTTATTCTGTCATATAACTACCATCTATTTAAGTAGATTACACTGTGTGTTACATTCTATGGCAATGACTGAACAGACAAATATAGGAAGTGCCTTTGGAGAACTCATTGAAATTATTTGGCAATTACTGTATATGCTGTAGGCCTAACTACTACTGCATCAGGTCACCTACACCAGGTCCTGGTGGTCGTTGCCAAGCCGAAACTGTCAAAATTAATTTCCCATAATTCCGTGGATTATTTTGACAAAATCCATTACGCACACCAAAATCCTCACACCTGCCTACAAATAAATTAGGAAGACATGCTAGTGCGGAAAAAGGAGTACACCTGAGAGATATGCTAATGGCTATGCAAAGTGTATTTAAATGAGTCCCGACTCCCATTCTACATTTTCTAAAAGGATTTCCATATCAACTATATTGAGTTCATAATAAGCCTATGGCACTAACCTAATGATTAGAATGGTGGCAGACCCAACAGTACCAACAGAACCCACATCCACTTCTTTTCTAGGCCACAGATTAAGCAGCGTGAGCTAAACAAGCTGATAGGGAGTATCTATTCTTTTCTATATAGCCCAGCGACATGGAATTTTGAAGACCAGCACACCTGCAGTGAACTTTAAGTGAAGTGCACATCTGATTCGTCAGACTTCAATCACCTTACCGTTAGGCTCACTGTTATGTACACCTAAAGTGTTCACTCCCCATTCTGTGGTTGTTTCATGTTTCAGTGTACTATTCCTTTAGGCAGTCTTACACACACACTGATATTTTTTTCCTTATCACAAACACATGGTTTAACCCTTTGAGCGCCACATTCCTTTGGAAAACAGATCTATCAGGACATTTCTCCCTCCATTACAAAGATAAATGAGAATTTTCTGATAGTGGTAGAATCTGCAAAGGGGCCATGTCTTGGCGAGGCTTATAACGTTTTGACCAAAGAATTTAATGAAATGACCCTCACTTATGAAAATTCATGCGGCTGATCTTTTGTCATGTTGTATGTACCTGTAGCATTGAGAATTTTTGTCTTTTCTTTGGAAGCGTGCCTTTTGCATAAAAAATAAAAACGTTATCACGCATCCAGCTAGGCCTACAAGACTTCTATTTTGAAACCACAGTAGAATACGCACAACAGTTTTACTCTTTCTGCTTTGCCAATTCATGTTATATTTTACGAGGGCTACTGCCTTCTCAAGGTACCTAGATATTTTCTTCACGTCTAAAATGATTCTCTCTTCACTCCATGTGAAAGTTTACTTTTAGATATGCAAAAAGTTCACTAAAGTTAGCAAACTAGGAGAACTGTACTGGATGTTTTTTTGTTTAAAAAGTTTGCAATCATATTTTAATACATTCACACAATTTGGGGAAATAGGACACATTATTCTGCTAATGCGGCATATGTTGGCATACATTCGTGCATTTTTGCACGTTTGAAACGTCAAGACATTTTCACAAAAATATGAAATCAAAGGCAAATAGTGCATCTCTTCTTTTAAAATTATATTCTTCTGACACCTTTCTCTTTGGGTCCGGTTTTGTATAGTATTGATTTGGAGTAAATGAACAGGCATCTAGGTACACATTTTTTTGTGAATTTAACTTAGTGGTTACTACTGTACTATATTATATTATTACATACAAATTGTGTGAGTTCCAGAAATCCAGTGCATATGTGCATTTAGGCTCCGTTTAGCCTGTCATTAGTTTTATCCTGGCGCAGACTGGCTATCCATCAACCCTGCGAGTTATTTATTTAATGCGAGTAGTGCATAGCCGCAGTAGGCGCATGCACAGTTAAACTATTTTTAGCCTCTAATGCTTTCCACTTTGCACATGCGCTCCATCTAATAACACGACACGCGCCGTTGAGTCCTGCTCTGTACTATTGTTCTGCGCATGCGCATTAGCTGCGTTTCATCACACGAGTGGCTCCCTGCGTTTCAGGCAACGCCGGGTTCAACACAGGTTATGAGAGAGGTCAGTATAGTGTATGCTTTGTATCATTGAATTACTGTGATGTTTAGCACCTGTATGTGAAGGGTTTTTAGTGTATTTATATGTGCTCACTTCCATTCTGTAGTCACATCACCTTGAGAAAGGTCCCGCTTGCGGACCGAAACGTCAGTATGGTCTTGTTAACTACAATATATTATTTTTGACCATCCATTGGAGTGCTGCCTGGGATTTCGTCTCACCACGGTATCGTATCGATATATAGATATATATATATAGATATATATAGATATAGTCAGGTCTGTAGTATTAGATAATAGTGACTTTTTTTTTTTTGTTATTCAATTCTTAAAGCTGCAGACCAAGCAATATCCTGTGTATGTTTTTTTTTAAATAAATCAGTTCTGTACTATAGGAAAATACTTGTAGCATTTTTTTAAAAACAACTCTGAAATGATAATGTTAATGTATATGTAACAGGCATTTTTTTATTTTCTATAGCAACCATTTGCAAAGTCACATCCCCTTCCGAAACAGGCTCTGGCACACCCCTTTTTGAGCCCTTCCTTCTTTCTAACTGTGCACCAATCGTATCTTGTGACTGCCTGGTCACATGATCTTCCCACAGAACTTTGCATCTTTAGTCCTCTTCTGCTGCACTGACAGCTATTTAGTGAACCCCCGAGGCGAATCTTCACCGATCGATCACAGGAGAACTGATCAAATGGCAACTTAGCTAATTACTTATCATTGTGGGGATTGTATTGATGCACATATTAAAGGGGAAAAAATTACTTAAAAAAAAAAAAACTGGGCGCTTGGACTGCTGCTTTAATGCCATGTTTAATGAGCTTTAATTTTAAGAATATTCTTTGATCTCTATAGCAGGTTTTAACCCACCTCCCCAGCAGTGCAAGATCTTTGTAACACTTTCTTGTTTGTGATCATTTGTAGCCAATGTTCTGAGCAGTTTGAGCTGTAAACTGTAACAATAGATAATGTTGCATTAGTGATATAAGGATACATTGTAGCTGCTGAGTTACAGTACACTGACAGAAGCAGCCATTATGATAGGCACACATTCAGGATTTTTACAGATTTATAATAGGAGCACCAAATGATTGCCAGCTTAGTTAAAACTGTAGAATTATACTTAATCACATGCTTTACATAAACAAAGAAGAAAAAAAGGGGGAAATTATATTGTATATTATTGTTGCTTTAAAGTAGTCACGATCCAATATAAAACACTATTTACCGTTAGATATACCATATGAGAAAGATATCCGTATCCACTCTGTAAATAAGCCTGGTTCTGCTTTTTGGCACTGTAAACTATTTTCCCAAGCACTAAGTCATTGGAAAAATCAATGACCAGCTAATCAAATTTAAGGCATTTTCACAAGAATTCTATGTTTATAACTGTTAGAGTTGTAGCAATTTCCAAAAGTACACAAATTATCTGAACAATTGTATGTCTTTTAGCTCGACAAAATCCTTTTAATTGTAATTTGTGAAGATTTGCTCATTAGTTGGTGCAAATAAATGTCCCACCTTTCAATATATATGAAATAGTTCACAGCACGGTTCTTTTCTCAATTTATTGAGAGACAATAGAAAACATCTGTTAGAGCATCATTTCAGTCAGTTACATCATTCAGGCATATAGAATGTAGTTATAGAGTGGAGAATCTAAGCTTCCTTTTTAGATTTGTGATGTTCAATGATTCTGAATTCTATCAATCTAAATGCAATCTTTATACATTTATCTTAGCCAGTCTAAACATAGCAATCACCTGTTTTTCTCACTACCAGCTCAAAATTGTCTTAGTCAATCATCAATATTGACTTCATTTTGCAATATTTACTCTGATTCAGAAACCCCTCTTTGTTCTGTCACTAAGTAACTATAGTTAATCCTGTGTTCCTTATCTTTTAAGACCCATCTCTATTGTATTGTCTTTCTAAGTATTTAATTAACCTTTGATTTCAAACTCAAAACCATATACTATTCAACTCAGCAGACATTAAACATACCAAGTTTCTAAAATCACACAAACATGTCTACATCTGCCTGTCTTCAGACTGATTTAACTTCTTATCTTTGTAAAGACAACTTATCATTTTCCAATATAATTTCTAAATGAATATAAAAATACTTATTTTAACTTGTTACAGTACCGACACACTTTATTGCAGTGTGGTCGGTACCGCAAGCCGGGAGATTTCCCGGCTTGCTAGTGGCCGCCCCTCGGCGTGCCGCGCGTCATAGACGCGCGGTCACGCGTCTTCGGGAGCCTGCGCCCCCTGCACGCGCGTCCAGGGCTCCCCGAGGGAGCCCTGGTGTCTCGCGATCTGCGGGACGGCGGCAGGGGGTTCCGGGGGACCCGGCGGACCCGGCAGCGGTAGGGAGAGCGCCCCGATTGGAGGGCGCTCTTCCGCTGCTTCGGCGCGCGCCTGTCACACTCGGGCGCGCGCCAGGCTACTGCTGCGGCCAAGAACGGGCAAATGCTCGAATAAACTTGGCCGCAGCAGTACATGCTGAATATATATGTACATAGGGAATAAAGCATAATTAATATTTAGGCTTGAAATCGTCCTATCTTCAAATATATACAGAATAAATGTTAAACTTGTGTTGCAGTAAGGCCCGGGCCATAGACGTGTGGGAAGAGCGGATGCGCGCTAACGCTGAGGCTCGCCTGCTTCAGTCAGCGCGATTCCACGGACTTGCAGGCGAGCCAGCGTGCGCGAAGGGAGCCGGGGGGAGGTGGTTGGAGGCGGGGCACTGACGTCACTGGGCCAATCGCCTGCGACGCACTGACGTCAATGTCACGGCGCCGACATCACGGCGCCATGACTTTGACGCTGCTTAAGGCTGATTGGATGTTTTCAGCCGACAGCGCGCTGAAAAACAGCTTGGTGCTCGACTGAAAACTCCAAAGCCTGAGCACACCTGCGGACGCTCGCGTGAGCCCCCTCTCAAGGCATCCTCATTGAGGATGCAGGGGCTCAGCGCGGAGCGTCCACACGCCTCAGCGCTGCTTGTCCTTCTACGGACGCAGCCTAAGAGTGGTTAATAATAAAAACCCATGCTGTTTTTAAAATACGTATTTTTTTTCTCTCAAAGTTTATCAGAGCAAAACCAGATCCAGTTATAAGCGACAGCACTCTGCATTGAAAACAATTCACATGGAATGTATTGTATTTTTTAATGATCTGATTCCCTTTGTTTATACATGTGGTAATGAGGCTTTTTGCATATATTTCATCAATGTTGTTATGACTGAATTAACTTGCTCGTTAGCTGCTGGGTGGCTCATTGACTGTTTTTTTTTCTTTTGACAGATTCATGATAAATGTGACTTGGGATGGAAAAGATTTGTCATTTACTGAAGATGGTTACCAAGCAAATCCCAAATTGGTGGTTGTAGTGCTGAACATGGAGCGAGAGTGGGAAAAGGCAAGTTTAACGGTATCTTGCGTAAAGAAAATAATGAGAACATTAAGTCTAAAGGATGCTATTGTTGCTTGCATATGTTGAAGTACAGAAATAATATTGCTTTTATTCAGTGGTTTCTAAACTAAAATGTCAATAAATTGCTCATCTGCAAAGATTTTAAAAGGAACAGTACAGTATGCTTTTAAATGAAAGCCCACTCAAATGTATTTACTGGTTTGGCAAGAAGTATATTAAGGATGCAATGTAAACAGCAACACGATATTATGTCATATCTAGTATGTGATAGCAAAATGGATTATAGTGGCACTCCGATACTCACAGTTATTCATCTCGCTGGTGCCCAATCCTGCCACTGATTCCAGTGTTCCAAATATGTATCCTGAGGAAATATGTAAGTATATCTTTTTTTAAATAGCACCATCCAGGTACACAGCAGTGATGCACATGACATATTACAACTCGTAATGGGAATAGGCGCTTGAGACATAAAACAATATCAAATGGAGTCCCTGCCCCAGAGTGCTTACAATCTAAGTGGGGAGAACTTAAAGAGACCATAGGAGGGTGTTCTGGTAAGTGCATCTGCAAGGGGCCATGGTCGATGTATGAGGTGTATAGTATTAGCCACGGAGCAACCCATATGCTTCTATACAAAATATGGGTCAGACAACACCACCAGTTAGAATTTTTTTTAAATGTGAATAAGAATAATCAGTGCATGAAGACAATAGGAATCCCTCATTTCCTAAAAGAAAATGGTAAATTAAAAGAAAAAAGTTCTTCAGCACAGAAGTCCTGAAGATCCCTTTTCTTTTATTTACCCATATGCTTTGTTAAAGAGGTGTGTTTTAAGAAAGGTCCTAAAGGTAGAAAGAGAGGGTGCCAGTCAGATATTGAGGGGAAGGGTATTACAGAGGTGCAGGGCAGTGAGAAAGGTTTTAGACGGAAGGGGGCTTTAGATTCAAAAGGGGTAGAGAGAAGACATCCTTGAGCAGAATATTATCACCTTAAATTAGTAATTATTACAAATATTTGAATTACACATTTACACAAGTACATTTTCCAAACTATACAATATATCTGGAGCTTTATTATGCAATACAGTAGGTAACACAAAAGATAACATTTCCTGCTGCACATCAGCATGGCAATATGTTTAAATCAGGGTCACTAAAACCATCCAAAACCTAGCCAAGATTTTACTGTAGCAACAACCAATTTATTAAGAAGCATAGCTTAAGTTAATGTCTCATTAAGTGCAAACGGGTATCTTCAAGCTCACTAACGCAGTGTTAAATGATGTATTCAGCTGTAAAACGTCCCTGTGTTACTATTGGGAATTATCGGTGTGGGAGATGTGTCATGTGTAAGTACATGACACAAGAAAGAACTTTTACAGATGATTGAACAGGGAAAAATTACAAAATCAATGGATTTATACTTAGCTCTACTAATTTTGTAGTTTATGTCATTGACTGCCCCTGTAATAAATATTATGTTGGTAAAACTATAAGACCTTTAAAGGTAAGAATTGGGGAACATGTCAATAGCATAAAGAATGCAAGATGCCATTTGGATAAAGGGAAGAAGGTACCCAGTTTAGTATAACATTTCCTTGACCATCCATGGAGGGTCAGTGGAAGGATTACATTTTAGAGGTCTAGAGATGGTTATGAGAGAGTCAGAAAGGGAGACAAATCTCAAACTTATCCAGAGAGAACAGTAATGGATATATACATTACGTAGTAAGACCCCTATGTAACTGAATGAACATCTGGAGAACCACCCTTTTCTTAAATAGATTAGGGGGGGGGGGGATTGGGGGTTCCTTAGTATCCGGTACTGTTTAATCTCTGTTTTAGGTCTCTGTTGGGGATTTAAATGTTGTTTAAGGCCATATTGTGATAGAGTTAAGGTGAAGATGATAATAGATACAGGTTTGTTTAGCTTAAGACTCTTAGTTATGAAATGTTTTTTTTTTATTATTTTATTCATCTTAATTAATATTTTAATTGTAAAGTGATATACTGTATGAAGAATAAATATATTAAACTTATGAGTTGGCCAATGAAAATATAATATTCAGTTTGTTTTGTTTTTTATTTGTTCTTATTCCTTCATCTTTCTGTTGTTTGGTCAATTAGAATCCACAGGCGGAATTTGTGTATTCATATATTTAATGTGTATGTATGTGTGTGTATACATTTTCCATTTTGAATCCGAGGATTATTTATTGGTGATAGTTACTTCTTCCAATATAATTTTATTTTACTGTTCACTGTTTTGGGTATGTAGTTTTTTCAGTATTTTATTGTTTTTTTCTATTTTACCGTTTTCTATATTTTTACAATTGTTTTTAATGTTTTAAATGTTCTCAATGTTGTTTGTGGACAGTCTAAGTGTTGTTTATTACTGTCAATTAATGCCACCTGCCATGTGAAAATATTTGTCCGATGACAGAATTATCAGTCATAAATGTCTGGGCCAATAGAATGATACCTGTCCGTATAAAGGAGACATTACCCAAGATATGGCTCCTGAAGAAGCGTGAAACGCATAGAGGGATCTAGTTGTTCAAACATAGGATGCTGTGAGAACTCACGTCAGGACACTGTGCTCTTTCCTCCCTCCTCTGTGCTTTGAGAAAGCGCTGCTCTAGCTAGGCAGGTGCTCTCGAGAGATTCGTGGCAAAGCCCGGGGTAGTTTGATCCATCTGCTTTCGGTCAGCTGGCCGATTGAAGTTCCGGTAGGAGCTAACCTAGGAGGTGCGCTTTGGGTCCCGCTGTAACACCTACCAGTGGTGCGGGGGTATGTTATTTTACTCAACAGTATGTACGTTTTTATGTTCTACAATTTATATGTTATAAAGGGATTTTCCTAACACAGACTTTTCTCTGCGCTCCTCTCTCTTTTTTTTTACTGTGTAACTATAATGGACATTAGTGCTAATGATATGCAAAAGAGATGTTCCCTCTAGCCATATATATTCACAGAGCTTCATTAAAGTTAACACAGGGATGTGCTTCTTATGTCATACCTAAAGCTGGCATAGATATGAGGTTCTCCGCACTCATTATGTAAAGAGCTCATGGTAGCTCTGTGGCTGGTACAACTGTATACACCTCATACATCAATCTTGGCCCCTTGCAGACACACTTACGAGAATGTCCTCCTACTGTCTCTGTACATTCCTTCTACCAACCAATTAGATTGTAAGCTCTACGGGGCAGGGACTTCTTTTCCTAAATGTTACTTTTATGTCTGAAGCGCTTCTTCCCATTCTGTGTTATTTAGATTATTTGTTATTTACATGATGTCATGTGTATTACTTCTGTGAAGCACTATGTACATTAATGGCGCTATATAAATAAAGATATACATACATACATACAGACGAGACCACGACTATTCTACAGCTTGCCTTAAACTAGCCCGGTTACATTCTGGGTATGTGCTGGGTGTAACCTGGCTAGTTTAAGGCAAGTTTAAGGCATTTCTGCATTGACTAATGACCCACAGGATTAACACAGCAGGGATCCCTGGCAGTCCCATTCAGTTTCAATTGGACTGCCAGGGAACCCCGCTGTTAATCTGATGGGCCATTAATCAATGCAGAAATGCTGCATCTAGTTTAAGGCTAAGGCCCCGCTCCCTCAGTCAGTGCGCCCGCACTGCAGACAGGTGGCGCACTGACAGGCACAGACCGCGATATGCTGAGCGTGGTGCCGTGGTGCCGTCCACCCCCCCACACACATATATACACACATACATACACACATACATACACACACACATACATACACACTCATACACTTTAACCCGCAGCTCCTTCCCTGCTCCCTGCCCAAGGCGCCTCCCATCTAGCTCCTTCCCTCCCCTCCTCCCCATTGGCTGACTCGCGTACCACGTAACGCGTCAGCGCCGAAAATCACTAGGATCTTGCAGCATCGGCCGGCTGACGCGTCACAGTACGTAGCCAGCCCTGACGGAAGGAGGCAGCGGGGGAAAGGACCATTCGGGCAAGGGTCTGGTAGCCCGCGGCCGCGCGCCGACGGCCGCAGCGGGTTCGCAGCATTAGGCAAGTTTAAGGCATGTACCTGGGTGTACCTGGGTCTTTTGGGCGATTGCCAATGGTTTGTTTTAGAATAGTCGCAGTCTCTGCTGTACATACATACATAGAAAGAGTCAAGGCAAAATATTTACCCCAAAATATATTTTGCTATGAATAACAAACAGGCAATGTGCTATACTGTGTACATAAACAGTTTGAGCAAAAAAGTAGAAAAATACTATAACACGCAAACACCCAATAAGGGGGTGACGTTTCAGGGTGATAACGCTTTCTTCTGACCTATTCCATGTGGAAAAAACAACGCGGTACTTCCCTTAATCCAGATTTTCAGATGTATTAATCCAAAGGTCAAGACAAAAGAATGGGGGCGCGGAAAAAAGGGAAAAAATCACTAAGCGTTCAAAATATAAAACAATTTATAGTAGCATAAAAATAAAAGTACAAAACTTACAATAAAATAAGGTTCGTGTGGATCCAAGTACACCAGGCAAGAAAAAACTCAAAGAGACGACCCGTAGTCCAGGCAGAATCCCCCTCTCCGGATCGCAGTTGTTAGGCCTGTAGCGTCATCACGTCAGTACCCAGCATGCAGTGGCTCACCTACGCATTTCGGGTCACTGCTGGGTACTGACGTGATGACGCTACAGGCCTAACATTGCTTACACGAGTGTAGGAGTTACTGCAAGTGGATGCCGGACTGGAACTTCCCCTCAGCACATACCAACTGCGATCCGGAGAGGGGGATTCTGCCTGGACTACAGGTCGTCTCTTTGAGTTTTTTCTTGCCTGGTGTACTTGGATCCATACGAACCTTATTTTATTGTAAGTTTTGTACTTTTATTTTTGTGCTACTATAAATTGTTTTATATTTTGAACGCATGGTGCAATTGCTTCTTATGTTTTACATGCTTGCAAAGAATGTGCTAAATATGAGTGCAATTCTTATAAGTTTTATTGATAAACTACAATTTTTTTTAATAGATTTGCACTATAGTATCCTACATCTGTATTTCTCCAGATTATCTTTATACAGAGCTAGTCCTATATCTAAAGACAGAAAAAATGCCACAGTCTGGATATGTGAATTTTTGTGCAGCACATTGTGAGTAGGAAATTCAAATGAGCCAAGAATTATTCAACTTAACATCCATCCGTCCCAAATGTTATTGCATTGTTATTTTCCGTTTTATTTTTGGTGACTTCTTATGCCCCCCCCCTGGAATTGAACATAGAGAACTACTGGAGAGAGTTCCCACCTGAGGGTTTGAGAAATAAGTTGGCCACTAATCTTTCACATATTTTCACATATATTATAGATATTTTCTAACTACACAGTATATATTTCACTTGAGAAGAGATTGATAAGATTCACTGACACTATTCAATGCACTAAATTTGATTTATGGTTTAGATAGTCATTGCAACTGTCTTTATCACTCTGATTATTTGCATGTCATTTTGTGGGAGTGCCGATCTGAAACCCAGTCTTTGGAATACAGTATGCTCTGAGATATAAGTACATACAGTATTATACAATAACATCGTGGTGAAGGTTTAGCAACAGTAAATAGTGTCATAATGTAATGCTCTGATATTGATTTGGAGTCTGTGATTTTATTTTAGTGACAAGCTAATTACAACGCTGCATTATACATTGGGTTTACTTAACTATATTTCAAGAAACAACAAAAGTATTAATCTTGATGTTAGTTAAATTACTTAAAAGTATAAAGTTAACATGCCTAGGGAAACGGGTTTTAAATGGAATGGCATTATCGTGCATGTTTGGTCATGGTACATTTGTAATAGCATTTTGCATTACTTCAGTAGCTACTTGCTATTAATATAATTTGTCACCTTAGGGCCTCCTGTTCTTGGCTTGATTGTTGATTTGTTCCTTGACAAAAATGTATTGTAACAAATGAAAAATACTAATTTAATTGATTAAAAGGTCAGTTTAGGAAAAAAGAGAGGAATAAATGAAAAGGTTGCAGTTGACTAACACTGAAGTGAGGAGTATTGGCTTGTTATTAAGGTGTTGAAAAAAGGATGCAAAGGTACAGTATATAGTACTGTACAGTATAAGACCTTCTCCTGCTGCTATAGGAGTCTGCATGCCATAGCACCCCAATCTGCATAATCTCAGTTTCATGAGTAAACCCCTATGTACTGTATGAAGCTGTCTGTATAAAGCTGGTGCAACATAGCACCGAAAAATGATCCTGCCCTTTCGAGGGCGACTATATACATTTCATAGAGGTTCTACAATCACTGTTACCTGCCCGTTTTTATTTACAAAAAAAGGAACGGAGAACAACAATTGTATAAAAGGAATTGATAAATCCAATTATTGATTGTTATTCAAACAACTCACCTTTAACGCCTCTTTTTCCATAAAACCACTACTTAATTTGTGCAAGCAGAGGCACAGTACATACAGTAGTTGCAAAGCTTTTTGATACTGTACATAGATGCTGAGAGATGTTACAATTAGTCTGTTAGATCGATTTCAACAATTAAAGAGACATTCAGAAGGTACATTATTGGAGTTAGTCTATAAGTATATAGTACAAGATGACTTAAAGTGCCCTTGTTCTTAAACATCGCAGTACATGGCGTGTTAGGAGTTCGCATGTCACCCCCCCCCCCCCCCCCCCAAACCCCAATAATGGCAAACACATTGTCTGGGGAAAAACAGAGCCACAGCTTTATTTTATATTTTAACATGAATTTACAAACTCTTCTTTACCACCTGCCATGCAGCCTGACTACAACAGAACCCCGAAAGGCATCGCATGGCTTGTGAATCCAGCTGCTACCAATGCCAGGCATTTCAGAATTATTCCAACCAGCCTCAATGAGGGCGCCATTATATCAGGTATCCTTATACCTGTCAAGGGGAGACACCTGGAGCAGGTAGGACCTCAATGGCTGGATCAGCGGGGAGCAGGCAAGGATTAGGGTCGGCAACAGGAAGGCAGGAGCAGGGCAGGGGGGCAGGAACTGAGAATAGGGAGCAGGAACTGACTGGGACTTGCTAGCAGGAAACAGACAGGGGCAATCTAGTTCAATAGCAAGGGCCTTTTATATGAACAAGACTCAAAACAGGAAGAAAAACAGATCAGGGCAGAGGGAGTCTGGATCACAAAACAAAGGCAATGGAGGAACAGGAAACAGGAAACTTTAAGGATGGAGGACAGGAGCAGCAAGGAGAGACACAGAGGAATCCCATTTCAGACAGAAAACAGCAGCACACCCAGTGGACAGGGAAAAGGACTGGGAGACCGGGAGATCTAGGAAAATATATGTCAGGACTATTTCCTGACAATACCTCTTGATCTCTCTGAGCCTGGGAGGCCCACCACCACTCAACTGCTTTGACAAATCCTATAATGACATACATATTAGTATCACCCCCCCGCCCCCCTTTTATTTTTTAAAAGAACTTCAAAACAGTGACATTATAACAATTCTAAAAGCCAAACATAGGGAGAGTGGTCAGGGATCTTCTCTGTTCGGTGGTCCGCATGGGAAGAGGCCAGCAGCCCAGTGTACCACTACATATAGCAACTCCCCCCCCCCCCTTCACGCCTAACCTCAAAGCCATTGGCGGGGAGGAATGAAGCAGAGAGAGTAAATGCCGGTAAACAGAGAGGGGGAAGGGGGTTCACACCCACCATGAGGCCCCTGCCTGAGTGCAGGAGGCCATATATATTTCTCAGTATGTAAAATTATTTCTAATACAACTACAGAGGAGGAGGATTTATAACGGTCACCTCTGCAACTGGTGTGTTCTATATGAAAGGCTTGTAGGAAACACTTAAATAAAAAATGAATAAAAATGAATGAGGGCCATTACAATATCTATATGATTGAGTATTTGTGACTTTCATTCTGTGCTTTACTCTGTTAGAGAATAAATGTGCTCTGAGAATTTGTTAAAGAACTACATCCTGGTTCAGGCACAGAAAATAGAAGAAGCAACAAGAACTATTATAAATTGGTTAATTACTGAAAGCTCTTACGCATGTAATTGCCCAGAATTGAAAGCAAAAGGAAGAACAATGGGATGGGTAAAGAGCGTGGTCTATTTGAGGGGTTGTGAGTGATGATGAATGCTGAGTTGATTGTTGAGTGTAAAAACTATGTACAGTATAAGGCTGAGGGAAGATTAAACAAGTGAGAACACTTGAGTGACAGGTGAGAACATACATAACTATTAGTTGCATTAGTGCAGTCAAGTCTCATTATGTACTCATCTAATTCATTTTGCATCTCAAAATCCTTGTGCCCCCACACCTTGCCATTTTTAATGCTGTTACAAAAGTATGAATTGGTAGACGGCGATGAAGGGATTTGTGTGGGAAGAAAGTAAAAGTCTGAAATTGATAAATAAACAGCAACTGACACCTTAAATCACTGCTGGGAGGGTACTCAGACATCAATTCAATATAAGGGAAGTACAAACAGTTTGCTGACAAATGAGAATCAAGTGAATGTTAAAATGAACTGTTAATTCAATCAGTTCTATTCATATCCTTTACCCTAGGGCAGTACTAACTTAAGTGCTAACCTTTCACAACAAAAATGTTGACAACCTGCAAATAGTTGATATAGTGGAACACATCTTTCTTTAACAGCAATGTTGCAAGTTGTATAGGAACTGGTTATCTGAGCTCATACGGTTCCTGCCATCGTCTGTCAAGGTGCCTAGAATATAGGCAATGAGTAGAGTTTGGCAAATGTTTTGGGGAGATTTGGTTCTGCTTCGGATCGGCCGGTTCCTTTGGTCCGTGGATTTCTGTGGATCAGTCCCAAAAATGGCGATTGCGCCTTTTTGCGGATTGACTTTTTAACACTGACAATCCATCCGTGGATTCTGCAATCCATTGATGGATTTTAAGAATCCAATCTGCAGAATCCACGGATTGATTTTTAATATCCACCAACGGATTGTATCCAGTGGCGGTTTAAGATTAATCCGCGCAGATTGAAATTGTCACAATCCAGCGGTGGATTTTACACCGCGGAAACAGATTTTGAATGGCATGCTCAGGAAATTCCGGGAAACGGATTTGGACTGGTTCCTCCATCTCTAGTAATGAGGAGCTAGGCACAACAGATTTAGCCATGTATATTTATTTAAACTAAATGTCAGCCCTTATCGCATTTATTTAGGAGGAGTAAAACAGAGAATGCGTGAAAGAAAGTATGTGTAAGAGAAACTTCACCAGCACCATCCCAATATCATGCTGGGATGTTGATGTCAGCGCATCAGCATGTGCCGGAAGTTACTTGCTGATATTGCACATGCTAAAGGGCAGATGTCATCAGAGGCTATCCTTGCAACTTGTAGGTGCCGCAGGGAGCCGAGATGGGATTGGGGTGATGCTGGTGTGTTTTTCTATTATATATGCTGCTTTTCACTAATTCTCTGTAAGTCATCTCCTTGATAAAGGCTGATGTTTAGAAGTTAGAACGTTGGATTAAATATGGCTTAAGTAGACACGCTGCTAAATTGATGGTGCCCAGCTCCTCATTAACTAGAGAAAACCTGCAGAAAATAATTGAAAATTGCTAACCATTGTCAGAAAACTGGAATTTCTCGATCACAGCATTCTTCTGCAAGCAACATCCATTGATTTGCTTGGCAATTTATTTCTCGAATGTGTAATGTTTATGGAAAACTAAAAACTTGCTGCCATGTACATACTTACCCGGAAACAATATTGGTCTATGAATAGACCAAAGTGGCCGGTGCTCGAAAAGAGGATTAAAGGTGTAGACCTGGAGTAAATGCTGTAGAATAAAGTTATTAAGATATAAATCCAGTAACTTGTAGGTTCACGTCTGTGTGTCTGTGTGTAAAGACCCCGTAGATGAGTAAAAGTATATAATTATACCGCCAACTGGCTGATCGCATTCAGCATTATCACGTTGCAGTTCTCTTACTCACGGCACAGCAGACTGGTCACAGATCATGACCAGACCCCCACTCCTCAACGGCAAGGGGCAGTCCCTTCAGTGAAGTGCCAGGGGTAGGCTGCACATCATCAGCTAGCTCCGCCAGCTCCGTATCAACCCCATGCGGTCACAGCGGCGTTTGTATGTGCGTCCGTATGCGCGTCCTCACCGACTCAGGCACCACTTGTTTCCTCCACGGGATGGACTGTCGCACTCGGACACAGTCCGATGCAGCTGGAACGGGGCGTCAATAGGAGTGCAGGAAGAACCACTCAGAGGCGTCTCCAGGTCGGCGTGCTATCAGGTAGGTAATCAGCAGTATCTTGACTGCTGTGAGCGTTATTAGGATTTTTGTCCTTATGCTCTTTTAAGCTAATAAATCTTTGAAAGAACTTTCTGTGTCCTGCGTTATACTGGTATGGCTGTGCACCAGTTCCTGCCTGGATCAAAGATACTACATACTTACCCGTGTGTGTGTGTGTGTGTGTGTGTGTGCGTACTCATATCCCCAAAGCCCTCACATTTACACCAAAATTACACTACCACCAAGATTTATTTAAAGAGGTAGTCCAAGCGGCTGTTTAAAAAAATAAATAACCCTATATATAAATATTGTTTTAATATATGCAGCCTTGATTACATTTATTGAAAACTAATTACCGAAGCTGCTGATCGATTCATTCTCCTATTATCGATCAGCAAAGACCCTGCTTACCAGGATTGACTAAATGGCTGCCTTTCAGTTTAAATCAAACCTTCAGGAAGTGTAACTCGGTAATATAAGAATACATTGTAACTGCTACGATACTATTATATTTTGTTACAGTTTGCAGCTCAAACTGCTGAGAATGTTGAATCTCATTAAAATGGAATTAAAGTATTGTTTATTATGTAATTCTACAGAAGTGATTTATTTAAGAGACAGATGTACGACATTGCATGAATTGCTCCTTTAAGGACTTAAAATCTAAGGAGTCCCCCATAATATTAGAAAAAAATACAAATTAAACACAAACCCAATCAAACTAAATCTATGTAAAATGAGGACTATCTCTTCAAAAGGTATTAGGTTCAAAGACAGTACGTATTAAATTCAATATTTAATAATACAAAAGGTGTACAGTGTTTCTTAAAAAGAAAATGATATACAATATATATAGTAGGATCAGTCAGTTTATATACATTTTATATACATTTTGTTAAAAAAACATTAAACAGAAAACCTCTACTGGTACATTCATTACTAGCAATAGTCATGTCCTAGCTTCCTCAAGGAGAAGTGTATCCATAGTTGAATCTTCCTTTGTGACTGAAAACACCAATTTCTATATCGCTCAAGTGTTTGATGTGTAAAAAACTCCAGATGCTTTGACAGGCCAGTTTGGTTGTGTCCTGTAAACCATGTGTCCCTTCCAGATACACTTGTACAACTTGATAACATGAGAAGGAAATTATTTCATTTCCAACTTAATTATGGAGTATCCAATACCTAACATGTCTATCCCACCAGTTAACAGATTCATGGTACCCACATCCTTGTGCTCAGAGGAAACTGCCAAAAACATAGGTCCCATCGGTGACAGTCCCACTTGTAACACGGAGAGTGGAAATAATTATCTGACATTTGTAAAAACTGTATTTTCTCACTTTTTATATTAGTGTGATTGGGTACATTTGCAGTTCAAAAATGTATACATGACATTACTACGAAGTGCAAGAAACAAGAATGATCTTAATTAATGTTAATCGATAATGGCACCAAATAGTGTGCCTTCAGTCTCACTTGGTCAAGAATGCAGGGAATGTATTAGAGCAGCTTTGAAGCTGGCTTACCCAGATAACCAGAACATCGTTGGGTACCTGCCAACTCTCAGTCATTTTAGTATAATCAGCTACAGCAGGTATAGTTCCAGAATAGACAGAAATGCATTTTCTTAATTGTTTGATTGCCACTTAAGCCATGAACACATTTTTTTTTTCTGACACGTAACCCCATTTTCCGCAGGGAAACAGAATACCAAGTTATTTTAGTAAGGGGTTAACCTCTTGGTTGGCATACTGCACACAAACTTTACCTCTCGCGTGGCTTTATCGTGACATTGGCTGAGGTAGTTATCACATTTCTAATGCATGTTTCCTGACCCTCACACAGTATCTTATACAACTTCCTGCTTAACAATGGAACCTGTAAATTGTTTCGGTATCACCGTGTCCTCGACAGCACCGTTTATTTTCAGGGAAGAATGAATGTATCGATGGAAGAGCTATGTACAGGAGGTGAGACATTTGTGGTACTGTTGCTAAGGAAAATAATCTTCTGCTGATCTTTCTTACAGTAAAACTTTCACATAGACAGTGGCGGCCGCCTTTACTCTAAAGCGGATGCCACCGCGGGAATTTTTAGCCCGCGGACGGCGCGCGGCTCTTTTTTCGGCCGGTTTCCCGCGCCTTGGGCGTTTTCAATGATGAGCGCCATTAGCGCTTATCTGTTGAAGCGGCTGCCGCGCGGGAAACTCCGATTCAAATCGGAAAAAAGCCCCGCAGTTATCCCGGCAAGCTTTAGAATAAAGCTGGCCGGGACAGTACTCTCAACTGTCCTCTTACCTTATTTGCCAAGTATTGTTTTTAGACCTCTTTACTGCTGGCTTACTATAAATATCTAATCATATAACATATTTTCCCCTTGGATTCCTGTGACAAAGAAAGAACATACAGTAATTTAGCATTTTTTAGCTGAACTGAATTCAGATTGCCATCCTAACTCTTGTCATTCTAGGTGTAATGTGTAAAAAATAAGGTCCCCAAATTATTCAAAGAGTTTTGGACCATATTTGATTTGCTGATGAATATGTGAATGCGAAGAGGTTGTAAAAAATAATGAGAGCGAATGTCTGCAATTTTACCGGCGGCCACCATTCGCACGTTCGATTCTCTCACTTTAACTCAACCTGAAATTTGGTTTACATCAAAGTTGCAGACCCTGAAATGGAGGTGAAGAGAAGGGAAGGGAAGAGAGGGTGGGGGAGAGAGATGGAGGAAGAGGAAAGAGGTGGAAGGGGAGGAAAGAGGGGTGGAAAGTAATGAAGCAGGGGGGAGAGAGTCTTCTTTGACTAGAGTCCCAAGTGCTATATTTATCCCTTCAAACAACACGTGCACACAAAGTAGCACAACTGAGATACCTGAGATACATGTTCATAGGAAATGCAAAGTATATTTATATGACTCCTATTATCACACATCCCAGGTATCTCGTGTGTGCTACTTTTTGTGCACAGGTGTCTCTCCATGGGTTGTTTCAAGGTGGGTTTGAGGGGGTGTATGTATATACAGCTAAACCCATTATAGCGCGGTCCTCGGGGGCCACCCAATCCGACCGCGCTAGAACTGGGGTCGCGCTAATTTTTTTTTAAAAATGGCCGCCGCGCGCCTGATCGGGAGGGAGGGAGAGAGTGGAGAGAGAGGGAGGGAGTGAGGAGGGAAGGAAGGAAGAGGTGGCCGGAAGCCCTACACATCCCCTAGCAATGGTGAGTCCAGCCGCAACCTGCTCCTTACCTCCCACCACCGGCATCCATTTCCTCCTCCCAGGCCCCCACACCTACCGACCCTCCGTGGCATAGCCCACGCGGCCCTCCGAGTCCCAGCCTGCTCCTCACTCACCCCCCTCCTCCTGGTACCCCCCCCTCCTCCCGACACCCCCCCTCCTCCTGATGCCAGCTCCACTCCGATCTCAGCAGCCGACACCAAAGGTAGGGAGGGGGAGTGGGAGGTGTGGTGTAGTGTGCTGTGAGTGCTGTGAGAGTGTGTTGTGAGTGCTGTGAGAGTGTGCTCTGAGTGCTGTGTGCTGTGAGAGTGTGCTGTGAGTGCTGTGTGCTGTGAGAGTGTGCTGTGAGTGCTGTGTGCTGTGAGAGTGTGCTGTGAGTGCTGTGAGAGTGTGCTGTGAGTGCTGTGTGCTGTGAGAGTGTGCTGTGAGAGCAGTGTGCTGTGAGTGTGCTGTGATTGCTGTGTGCAGTGAGTGCTGTGTGCAGTGAGAGTGTGCGCAGTGAGAGTGTGCAGTGAGAGTGTGTGCAGTGAGAGTGTGTGCAGTGAGATTGTGTGCAGTGAGAGTGTGTGCAGTGAGAGTGTGTGCACTGAGTGTGTGTGCAGTGAGAGTGTGTGCAGTGAGAGTGTGTGCACTGAGTGTGTGTGCAGTGTGGTGTGTGCAGTGTGGTGTGTGCAGTGTGGTGAGTGTGTGCAGTGAGGTGAGTGTGTGCAGTGAGGTGAGTGTGTGCAGTGAGAGTGTGTGCAGTGAGAGTGTGCGCAATGAGTGTGCAAAAAATTATTATTATTTTTTTTAAACGGGAGCCACGTGAAAACCGCGTTATAACCGATTTCGCGTTATAACGGGTCACGCTATAACGGGGTTCACCTGTATATATCTCACTTGGGTTTAAAATAAGACACCTCTCCTATGTCTCTATTCTTAACCCAAGCCACGAATATTCGCGCGTGCAAATAAACACAATTTTCGCGGGGAAAATTGAATGACGGCAAATAATTCAGACATCTCTCTGCAAGACCGATATTTATATGCAGAGATGGCGTTACTTTCTGTACAGAAAAATCCATACTGTCTGAACTGGAAACCGTCTAGCAGCACACTGCAGTTGCAATTGACCATGCTGCATTTGTTTCTAGGGCTTTTTAAGCTCCTGTCTATCTCTCTGCTGTCATAAACATTTCATTACCAAGGAAAACATAATGGTAGATAGCAGTAAAGAAAGTGTCAGCACATACATTTCTTAAGGGAGATACCAGCTGGCTCAGAAAGACATTCTGCTAACTGGAATTACAAACCGGTGTCCGTTATTCCCACTGGGAATTTTTGGTGCTGTTGTGAGAAAGCTGATGGATCTTTTTCTTTCCCAAGCGAAAAATCCCAGGTGGTCACACATTATTGAACTGCATAATACTCATTGCATGATCTTGAAACAATTTAGTATCCCGAGGCTACTGTTGCTTTGAATCTGAAGAAACAGTGGAAGGGATGAAAAGGGATAAAAGTATAAAAAGACTGACATCTTTCTGTAGGCAGCAGGCTGACATCATTAGCAGCAGGAAAAACAATACTGTTTGCTATTTCACAGCATTACATTAAACTTGCATGCTTTCTCTTTGAATTATTGTTCATTTAAAAAGTGACCAACACCATTTTTGCATTTTGTCTGGACTTTCAAACAGGTGTTGTAATGGAATTCACAAATATTTTTTTTTTAATCATAGAGAGTATAAGGGGAACGAAAGGATCTAATCTGGCTTGGGTAGAATGTTCCAATGCTGTAATATCATTCCTCTAAAATAAATAGAAAAGACAGAATACCAAATCAAAGAAGACTACTATAAGAGATGTGTGCAGAGGTATGCAATGGAGACTGGTTTTAAGGCGAAATTAAATAAGGCTTTATTGCACCTGTTGCTTTAAACACAGCAAACATGTGAAAATCCACAAACAAAATCTGCTCCACGTTGGAGTATATTTACACTTGTAGTCCAGCGATTCACCAGCCCAAATCATAGATATATATATATATATATATTAACAGAGATATAGACAGCGCCCTTCACACAATACACCTAAATTGCTGCAGTACTGATATATGTGGCAAGTATTTGCACCAGGTATATTAGTTTAATGTAAATAGATAAATCCGTATTAAATGGCATGAATCAAATACATAACTTGCCTAAAAATTGAATAAAATGATTAAAAAACAAAAAAGAAGTGTGCATACTGTACAATTACAAAGTGGGTAAAAATAAAAATAAAAATTCAAAAATGAAAAATTTTAAAAATGAATTTGCTGTGCAAATTACAAAAATGACTCAAAGTGTGTCATAGGACTAAACTAAACAAAAATTGTAAGTATAATAGGCTCATTAGAATTCAAATATTATAGACACATAAAAAACATGTGAAAAATTGAGCCAATATGATTAAATATAAAAAATGAATACTTAAGTCCTCATATTGTCCATGATAAGTGAGTTACAAAAGTCCAGGCTGCTTCTTCTTGGGCTCACCAAACTCCCACAGTACCTATTAGAGAAAAAAAGAAAAGAAGCGCCCGATCCTTGTATAAAATCAGATGGAAATATTTTTAATACATTACAGACAAGACAAATGCACACTTACAATTTGTCTGATAAAATAAGGCATATTATGGGACCAGCCCATGCACCAACTGAAGACTCCACGGTCACCTCTGTGTTTGTAGATGTCCACAATGGTTCCAGATCTTGTGTCTGTGTCAGCCACTGTCTCCAAGATAAAAGTTCTTTACTTTACTTTATGAGCGCTTAGTTGTAGCGTGCGGCCGCCATTCACCTCTCTCGTGGAGCACCGGGACCCGGAAAGGTCTTAACATACGTCTTTACGTCCTCACGCTGGTGCCAGGAACTGCTCGACCACCGTAGCTTCAATGCCAAAAACCCCTACGCGTTTCTTCCGTCTCTGCGGATTTCATCAGGGGATCACCTGATGAATTTCAGAATTGCACCACTTTTCCCTTGATACAGTACATAAGCGGCAAAATGTTACGCCACGTTTGTCTCTTTTTTACCTACATATACCTCACTCTCTTATTGCCCCACATGTATGTGTATGTATGTTTGCATGTATGTATGTATGTATTATGTATGTATCATTTTTAATTAAAAAAACAAACAAAAATATTTTGGATCAGCACTCAAAAAATGAATAATAGAAAATGATAAACTTACAGAAAACGCGATTATAGAATTTTCTCATTCATTTTTTTTAATGCTAATCCATCCAAATTATATAAAACAGGGTGAGTGCAAGTTTTTTCTAATTTTATTATGTGTAATTTTTATTTAAATAGCGTCATCAATTTATGCTGAACTTTACAAAATTACAATATAAGGTTAATACATTCCAAAATTGGGAATAAGCATGACAGGCACATGACAACATAAGATAAAGAGAGACACAGCCCACAAAGGAGCTTACAAAAAGATCTGTCTGTCTCTTTTTTGCCAATACACCTCTCTCTTTTTTGCCCCAAAATATTCTTACATCTGTCTAAGGTTCCATGTCTCATTCTCCTCATTGCCCCATACAGTATATCTATCTCTCATTCTCTTGCCTCCTTATCTTTTTTTTCTTGCCTAATTACAGTATGTCCCTCTCTTTGATTCTCTTGGCCACATTTCACACTCTGTTCTGCATCCCCGTCAGTCTTGCCCCCACATGTCTCTCAATCTCACCCCCCAAAGTCTCTCAATATCACCCACCTGTCTCTTAATATCACCCATCTGTCTCTCAATATCACCCACACATCTCCCAATATCACCCCCACACGTCTCTCAATCTCGCCCCCACACGTCTCACAATCTCTCCCCAACGTCTCTCGCTCTCTCTCCTCTTTCTCTCTCCTCTTTCACTCTCTCCTCTTCCTCTCTCTCCTCTTTCTCCTCGTTCTTTACCCACATCAATCTCTTTTGCCCTACATGCCCTTTTCTCTCTAATGCCCCTTTATTGGGAAAAAGAATGAGGCCTTCATACAAATAAACATACATGTGGTTACTCAGTCTGTGCTGTGTAGATCCTGAGATGTGTGTTTGGTTAATTGAGATACACAGCTTGTCAATGTCAGTGAAAGAAGTATCCAGTTTTCCATTGTTGTCACATGTATGAAACATGTTTACCAAGTTTAATACATTTGCACAATTTTCTTAGACAGGTTTTCTTCATCTGAGAGCAAGACGTTTTTGATCATGGAGAGTGTATACTGTACAAATAGAGATTAATGTGCAGCATTTAAACCAAATTTAGCTCCACAACTGCTCCCCAAATCACACTGCACGTTATCACATTTAAAGTTTGATACACTGATGCATAGAAATATCATTTCCAAATCACATACAGTATATGGAGTTAAAGCAGCAATGCAGGTTTTATTACAGTTTCTGCTCTGTGACACCCTGCTTCCGAGACCCCTTGCTTCCAGAGATAATTATCTTCACAGCGGTGCCAGTATCTCTATAGAGTTTAAATGTCCAGGTCACACGGGCCAATAGGAGACTGCACCGGATAATGTCACGGCTTCCTATTGGCCTGCATAACGCGGGACATGTCATTAAAAAAACATATTTTGGATCACTAATTAGATTCTTGACAATAGCTTGACGTTAAAGTACAGTAAGAAAAACTGCTATTTTTTGTTTTATTTACAAGCAAAATTTAACAAAACAAAGCTGATACAAATAATAGCAAATAGAAACAGCCAAGTAATGTCTTGCTCCTTTTCAAAGAACTAGCCCAACAATATAACATTACCATATGTTTCTTAGATGGCTAGATAGCCTATTTTATTAACAGACATTTAATAATAATAATAATAACTTTATTTATATAAGACTTTTCTCCCAATGGGACTTAAAGCCCTTCACAGCTACAAAAAGGAAAAACAGAAGAAAACATTTAAGGTTATAAACGAGACCAAACACAAGGAGGGATACAATACAGGCTGGGACGTTACTGTAGCTATTAAATGCCGGATGGGTTGTGGTACATTAATTAAATGCCTGGGTAAACATGTAGGTCTTGAGTCTGTTTTTATAGATTCCCAGAGAGAGGCTCTCTTAAACTATACGAGGCAGACTGCTCTAGAGAGTGGGAGCAGCGCGGCTATACACTCGGTCCCAAAGGAGAGTGTGGGAACTATTAGGCGTCCTTCATCTGCAGATCAAAGTGAGCAAATGGCAGTGTAAAGAACTAGAAGCTCTTTCAGATAGCAGGGACCCTGGTCATTTAGTGCTTTGAATGTCAACAAGTCAATCTTGAAATAAATTCGCCATTTTGCAGATAGCCATATCCTCTATCGTCTATATCCACTAAAGGTTAGCACCCTTTAGCGAATAAGGGCCTTGATGGCTGGTATTTAGTAAAAGGGGACGTGTTATGGATAAGAGTTATGGATATAATTCCTTTATATATTTTTTCTTGACACATACAGAACAAAATCTACTTGTTTTCAATATTTTTCAGCAGGTGGCGCTGTTCAAACAGAGATAAAAGCCAAACCATGTTATAGTGACTCAGTGGTTATACAAACAATTCTCAAAGATTAGCCATGGAATTATCCTGGATTAGCCATCAAAACTCCTTGTATTTGCCACTTGTGAAAGGAGTTGAAGTGTTTTTGTGCTTGTGCTTTTACCACTGAAAACTCGGCTAAAAGATTAATGAAATCAGACAAGCCACTAAATTAATTTACATAACACATCTGAAATAGCAATTGTGTGACCAGTTACAGTGTAAAACAGGGTAGCTCTCTCCTGCTGAATCTGTATATAACACCAAGCATTTGTTAACCCTCCTGTGCTGTAGAGGTCTTATAAACACTCTGTTGTGCAGTGTTTTAGGCTCCCACAAGCATTGAAAATGTTAAGCAGAAATTAGCACATCCACAAGATATAATATCTGTGCGTAATTTGCATTGTAAATAACTTCAAAATGTGACATCTGCATACTCTAATGCGAGAGGAATGTTTCATTCAGTAATTGCTTTTAACACCTACATTGACGTATATTGTCTGAAAAAACTATCACAGTGGTAATGTTGTACTTTGCAATAGAAATGTCTAAAGTGCAATAAGCTGCAGTTATGCAAGATATTGTGTACGCTATTTACAATTGTACTAGAATTTCTCGGATTTTCACTGATGTTACCCCCAAAATATGTTTCGCGATGTAGAATCTGCAAACAGATTTGGGAGGTTTCAATCTGCGCGGATTCATCAGAATCCACCATTGGATACAATCCGTGGACAGATTTGTAGAATCCGATCCACGGATTTAGCGATCTGTTGGCGGATCCTTAAGAATATGCCAATGGATTGCTTAATCCACCAATTGGATTCTACAAATCCATCCACAGTTTGCAGAATCCACGGAGTGTATTGGTAATGATAATAAAAACTTCACCAAACGCGAATCGCCCTTTTTGACATTGATCCGTGGACCAAAGGAACCGGTCGTTTTGCCTTGGATCCAAATTCTAGAAATACATTTGCCCATTTCTAAATGTGATGCAAAATATAACCTTATGCTGTAACTAGTAAGGATGTGAGAAATACTGGGATGACAGTCGTCATCAGTCGTCTGGGTATGATATGTATTCCCATAAATTGCACCTTCGCTTGTTGAAGATCAACCCTTTTGTAATATCCCCTCGGTTGCCACTGCTTGCATATATTTTACTACCAGTCCTACTGAACTTGGACTATAATTATTACCTCCTGCTTATTTATACTGTATCTATACTCTATCCTGCTGGGTTTCTCAGGTTGATCTTCTGACAAGTGTAATTCAATAACTGGACTCCTCCACCCCCACTGCCCTACCTTTCACCTTCGCTTATCCCCCCTAATTCACGATTATTCCTTTCTAGATGTCCCATTTTTTCCTACAACCTATTATTCCAAAGAATCTTGGTTTACCTCTGTTTGCTCACAGAATATTCTGCATTGAACTTAGAACCAATACCATCATCCCTCTCTTACACCTGCTATACATTCTGTGGTTAGTCCTGGATATTAAATGCCCTGAAAATAAAATTTCTTGTTGTATATGTTTGTCTTCCACCATAGCACTTAGATCAGGGGTAGGCAACTCCAGTCCTCAAGCGCCACCAACAGGTCTAGTTTTCTGGATATCCCTGCTTCAGCACAGATGGGTCAGTTTTTGTCTGAGCCACCCATGCTGAAGCAGGCATAGTCAGAAAACCTGACCTTGGGGGTGGCCCCTGAGGTCTGGGATTACCCACCCCTGTCTTAGATTGTAAGGACATATTCACCTCTCAATCCCCCCAATGCATGATACAAATATATAAGGTAATGCACTGTTAACAGTGTAGCAACATGCATTGAACATGAAAACTGCAGAAAACTGCCAAGATACCGGCACCCCCTTCAGTGGTAATTATCTCCAGAAGCAGGGGGTCCCGGAACTGAAATCAATGGGGTCCAGTTCCGGAGACCCCTGCTTCAAACATGTATTTTTTTTTTTTTTTTTTTAACGGCTTGAGTTGCTCCATTAACAGAGCTTGATGGCTATAGGCTATGGAATGTAACTTAGAACTATGTTGATTTTGAAGGTCATTCAAAGGCTAGAAAAAGTTCTCTCCATGTTGATAATCATATGTAGTGCAAAATCTGATATATGAATAATAATAATAATATATGACTAATATATGAATATATTAACTCTTCCACAGAACAGGCGCATAGGCTTTTATTTTCCTCATTATATCTGGGGGGGGGGTTTTCCAAGTAAAAGCTGGTGAAAGACACTGGCACATAAAGTAGCCACGATTTTAGTAATGCTACTGTCACTGTCCCTTTCTGTTCATTGCCAGTGATGGAAGCTCTTCCTCTATCTCCTGAGATAGAGATATCAAGTAATGGGTGACAGAAGTAAACACAAAACATAGGTTTGGCTGAAGCTACCTCAAGCAATACCCGTTCAAAACCATGCTTAATCATTTCATGACTGACATCTCTATTTTTCCTGTTGATAAAAAGATAATAGACACAGCTCCATAGAACTCGTGTGAAAATATGCATTGACATTGAATTAATGGATCAAAACATTGAGCGCTCAATAATGATTTCTGTTATTGTCATAATAACACGATGCTGGTAGTATTTTTTTTCTACATACTGCGTTCAAAGCAATGTTCATTCTTTTATGCTAGAGAAGCATTGGGTGTTTCATCAATATTTTGTTGATGCTATGTTTCAGTATATTTATCTATGTTATAGATATAGGGGCATATTTTATGTATGAGGATGATGCAATTTGTTCCAAAACAACACAGAGAGAATATTTCCATCTGAATCTATTTGGCCCAGTGGCGTATGTATGAAGCGTGTTAATTTTGTTTCTTACATTTGGTGCAGATTTCTTAGGAAAATAGGTTAATACCACCTAATTAAGGCCGATTTATTTGAGGCAGAGGGATAGGTACAGTAAACGTCACTATGTATAGTTGCAACTTATTAAACTGGGTATGGATGGAAGGGAAGAAAGTATCATTTTGTCACTGTATGAATCCTTAGGCCTCGGACATGGTCAGCGCTTTTGCGCTGACCCGTGCTGAGGCGCGCTTACGCTCAGCACTTAGCCCCTGCAGCCGCAATGAGAGCGGCTTTAGCAGAAGCTCGCTTACGCTTCCGCAAGCGTGCGGAAGCGTAAGTCTTAGTAAAATTTTAACATTTCGCGCTTGCCGGAGTGCAGGGCCGGTCACGTGAGCGGTTCGCCCAATGAGGGCGAACCAGCTCCATGACGTCACTGGCCCGCCCCCGACACGCCCACGGACGGCTCAGCATGCAATCAGTAACCATGGACGCAGCCTTAGTAAGATCGCTCCTTGAATATGGAGTATAGTTTTGGACACCACTCCATAAAGAAAGACTATATAGAACAACAAAAAGTACAGAGAAGAGCCACCAAATGAATATACGGGGTTTGAAGGTCTGCAATGAGGAAAAGCTAGCTAAATTAAATTTGTGAACAAAAGTCAGAGAGCCCTAAGGCTACATCCAACATGACAAATCATATAGATGTAACAATAAACCCTTGTTCAATATACCTCTGCCTGGGTGTCAGTTCCTGGGTAGGAGGGGTGAGGAGTGTTGTGATGGGAGCCGACATTCTGCATCCCAGGAGCCTATCACAGCTGGAGGCGCTGAACCACTGATCAAAGAGTCCAGAGATCACCAAAAGCCTGTCCTGTTGCCCCTTAACATCGCGGCTACTCAGATCTCCTGAACCAACAGGTATGCCTCAGCACCACACACACACAGACCAGGTAGCGTACTGTAGAATTTCCCAGAGGAGGGGGGAAACGGGGCTATATAGATAAATACTTATCTGTCTTTCCTGTCATAAGTGAGGGTCACTTAGTTCAATTCTTTGGCCAAATCATTTGTAAGCTTGCAGACCACGACAAGGTGCACCCTCTTGCTGCAAGTCCTGACACTATACCTGCAAATATGAGGAAGAAGTCTTAATAGACGGGTCCTTCACAGCTGCATTGCCAGACTTCCTATTTAAAGGTTTGCAAGGCAATATTGGAAACAGGGAGGAGGGGCCACAGACTTCCAAATAATTGTTTACAATACAAACCTACAGACACACCACCCCTGTGGGTGACACACCACACCACCTCACCACCCCTGTAAGCTCAACACCCAGACCCACCATACTATATATTAATGTCAAAAAGGAGTGCTATTGGATTTATGACAATGTATAAGCAAAAGACAGAGAACCCCAATGCTATATCCAGACAGGACTGTGCAGATAAGCTCTGGATTGTCAAACCCTCCTCGGGAGTGATTATCACTCACAGCGGTCTCTCTAACTCTGCAGGTGCTCTCCTAGCTGTAATACTTTCAGTATACTGTAGGTCACTATAACCTTTGTAGTGCTTTATTTTTTTTATGATCTCAGCTTCTCTCTATTTATTATTATGTTTTAATAAAAGTCAAGTTTTATATGCCCGTTGGGTGTGCTCCACAACGTGTGCTCTGTTTTAAGAAATCTCTCTTGAGCTCTTTTTTTTGCTTGTTCTATGGATATGTTAACTATATACAAATATATTCAGGCTCAATTCAAGGGACTTTCAAAATAAATATTCATCCCAAAGACAGTAGAAATAACATAGGGTAATCCCTTGAGACTTGAGGAAAGAAAAATTTACCAGCAATAAAAGAAAGGATTCTTTACAGCAGGGACGCGCCCCCCAGTTTGGGTGCAAGTTTTTTTGGGGGGGTGGGCAGTTGCAAACATCCCGCACTCTTCCCCAAGGCATTTAAATTAAATGCCAGGGGACCGCGCGAGGACTCTATTACCTCTACTTACCGAGATTCAGCCGGCTTCAGGATGCGGGACCATGGTAACGCGGTGTCAAATGATGCCACGGGGTCCTTTGACGTCACGGTTGCCTTGGTAACGGGAGTTCAAATGACGCCACGGATCAGGTAACGTGACGTCACATGACCTCGCTGCGTCATTTGACTCCGTGTCAGGTAAGGGGGGGTGGGGCGCAACAACGGAGGAAAGCAGGCAGGGGGGGCACCACAAAAAAAACGTTTGCGCACCCCTGCTTTACAGTAACGACAGTTCAAATGTGAAATTCATTGCACATACAGGCGGAAATGGCAGAATCAATGGATATCTTTAGGAAAAGGTAAGACCCCTGTTTTGAAAGGAAAGGTATACCAAATAAGAAACCATAGGAAGGATGTTGATCAAGAAAGAGATCTGGTTGACTTTACTGGAGTCAGAAAGGAATTTAATTTCCCCCTTACGGTATGAAACATGGTTGGATAATGTTTCCCTGGGGATGTTTGTTTGCCTTCCTCCGGATCAATATACTGTAAATACAAATATCGGCTAAGTACAGACATACCCCGCATTAACGTACGCAACGGGACCGGAGCATGTATGTAAAGCGAAAATGTACTTAAAGTGAAGCACTACCTTTTTTTCCACTTATCGATGCATGTACTGTACGGCAATCCTCATATACGTGCATAACTGATGTAAATAACGCATGTGTAATAGGCTCTATAGTCTCCCCGCTTGCGCACAGCTTTGGTACAGGTAGGGAGACAGTATTGCTGTTCAGGACGTGCTGACAGGCGCATGCGCGAGCTGCCATTTGCCTATTGGGCGATATGTCCTTACTCGCGAGTATACTTAAAGTGAGTGTCCTCAAACCGGGGTATGCCTGAACAGATGTAGCCAACCTTATAGTTTTGGTGGCCACAGATGAAATGCAGAAAAGCAGAGGCATTGGGGAAAAGGGCTGCATGCGGAACGGCATAGTCACGTGAACAGTAATGTTGGCTACATCTGTATCTGTAATCTAAATTTAACATAGGTGGAACGATGGACATATATCTTTTTTTAACCTCATCTACTATGTAACTTTTGGTACACCATAATAATACTGTGCTGTGGCGGGCCCAATGGGATCAGAACTCATAAACTCTGCTAAACCTGCAGCTGGATAGCTATTCTACAGCATACTGTGGGGCTTATGCAGAGAGGTACGTTAAGGTAAATTTCGCCAGGTTAGAGGCAAAAATTTCCGCATTTAGGCAGTTAGTGGCGAGAACTTGGCGGGCCAATTCAAATTCGCCAGACGTGTGGCGAGAAGCGTGATTTCGCCAATGCTAAAACACGCACGATTCCAGTAGCTCCGATGCGCATGTACGCGCCAATCGGAGCTACTAAATGGCGCGTTTAGGGGAAATTTTGCATGCCAACAAAAGTTGACTGTATTGTGGGCAAATACCGCGTGCCTCTGAATGGCGAATTTCACGCCAAGTGAAACTCGCCTAATTAGCAATTTCATGCACACCGCGCTACCGGAGTACCCTGCATAGCACAACATTAAATGCCAATCCTGCGGCGAATTTAAGCCTTTCTTGAACCGTACCTCTCTGAATAAGCCCCTGTATGTTTAAGCGCTAATACTCACTGAGTGGAGAGAGAACCTCGCTCAAGCTGATCTTGGTAATGTGTGCTACCAGGGAGATAGTCAGACTATGTGGAGAGTCTGATGAGTCGTGTTGGAGAGACACGTTCAGCAGAGAAAGACCCTTTTGTGGTGCACTACTGAGCAAATGTTTTATATATAATCTTAATGGTCTACAAATAAATGCGAAAAAACTGCCTAAAATCAAACTTTAATAGCACAAAATCGTAAAGTAATATACAGATATTACAGAAATAGAGGTTAAAAAAGCAAATGTTACTGTATATCTATTGTAAAGGGACTACCATATGTGGTGCCTAATGAATGTATGAATATAGTTCCCACAAAAGAACGGTTTAGTCATCGAGTGATTATACACTCACAATCCTAAAATCATTTACCCTCTCAGTACCAGAAGAGAATTCTTCTCATTAAGCACTGCAGCGAGCCATGCAGGATAGACATAGTCAGCGAGTGAGACTGGATGACATAACACGTTAAGAGCTACAACCCAAAGGGTCCTTAAAGCCCGGACTATGAGCTAACATCTCTGCTCCACATCATCATTAACCCATTCATTGTGGACACTATATTCATACATTCATACTATATGGGACACACCAGGTACCCCTCTACTACTGGCAGGAGCATTCGTGGATTATAGGACTACTCAGACCTATACTAGTGTGCAGTGTATCTGACACATTATCCTGCAAGACTATATGTCAAGAATATTTGAATAGGTACACACATTTATAGGGCTGTGCATATTTACCATTTAGCCTGGACTATTAGGCACCACATATGGTAGTCCCTTTACAATAGGTATACAGTAACATTTGCTTTTTTTTAACCTCTATTTCTTTGCCTCCAGCTTTGCTACCCGCGCATATATTTGTCTGACTTGCTTGGTGTCTGATCTTCTGCCTGCCTGACCATTCTCATCACCTGCTATGAACCTGGCCAGTTTTAATTCTACCCATACTGCCGCCTGCCCTAACCTCAGCCTGCCTGAACTTCCCTTCTGCCTTGTCCATTGTACTGTGTTTGTCTGTCGATCCTGTCCTGTATCAACTTTGTGACTCTCAGCCCTTCTCTATGGCCACTCTACGTGCTCCATCCAATCCGCCTGCTCCAGCCGTTCGGATTCGCTCCCTGCCATTGAGCTGACCTTCATCAGTGTCTTACATGCTGACTACTTCTTCCCATAACCCTCCTATACCCACTTCCCAAAATGCTCACTGGCAAATGCAGAACAAAAGTTTGGATAAAAACACATTGATAAATTGATGGGAAGTGACAGAAAATGACAACTTTTTGGAATCACATGATGTTGGGGGGAAGGCCTTTTTTGGATGTCATTATTACTGACAGCCATTATAGTTAATTATAGTTGATGCAATTTTCCTTCAGGGACAAAACATGACATATTAGCTTTAGAAAAAACGAATTAAGGCTTATAGTGATGTTACATTATGTTTGCATCATGTTAAGTCACTTAACAGAGTGTTGTGGATCTTATTCCAGACCCAGTTTTCTTACTGTATCCTCATTGCATATCCTATATTTCTATGAAAAATATAGATTTAGAAAATCAGCAATGGACTAAAATCTCATGACATGAGGCGGGTTCACAATGCTGTCATAAATAGTCTGTTATATTATGTTAAATTGTTCTCCTACCAACTCTTTCTTTCTATTCAATATTTTTCTATTTGAGAATCTCTCTTCTAAAGCAACAACAATTGTGTCAATTCATGTTTGATTTCCTATAGTGACAGATTCATCAAGGAAATTGGATTGGATTGGAGGATTTAATAGTTTTGCCAATTCATGTTTTATTTGCCAGAGTGACAGACTTATCAAGGAAATTGGATTGGAGGATTTAATAGTGGGCTCAATTTTAAAGTTTAAAGCAGAAATCCCTCCAATCTTTGGATTTTTATTATTTTACAGAATCAAAACTGGGAGGCCCTCTGGAGCTGAAAAGAGGTGCTAAGTATAGGGGAACCCCCAATTCTCAAGGTATATTATTTTTTTTCTGTCAGTAAAAGAAAGATAAAATAAAAAATAGTTGTTGGGATCATCTAATAAGAAGATGAGATACTGTGCTCTGATGACAAAGTAAGGATTGAATAAAAATAATAATAATAAGATGAAGACCGAGCCATTGATTGAGCCGTCTGTGGTGAAGCAGGGATATCCTTAAAACCTGACCTGTTGCTGGCCCTTGACCACTGAAGTTCGCCACTCCTAGTCTATGGGTACCTCAAATTCTAGCAGTTAAGTCAGTATTTACTTCTGATCATTCCCCTATTCCCACAGGCATCACAGGAAAAAAGACAGCACACAAACGATTATGGCTAAAGTTATGAACACTTTTTTCAAGTGGAGAAAGTGGCACACTTTGCAATTTAATGAAGTTGGTAAAAATTCTTATTTCCTTTCTAAATATTTCAAATAAATATATAAAACAAAGGGTAAAGAGCTTAGGCCTGGTTGAACTAAACTCTGCTAAGCTTAAAGCCACATTAGGAGTAATGCTGTATCCACAAAGGACATACATATAATGTTAAGTCATGCTTTGTCCAGTAAAGAGCATAGTGTTAACTATACAAATAACAGTGAAAAATGATATGCAAATGGTACAGTATGCACATGAAGAGTTATCATGTAACCTCCTATTCTCTAAAGTCTTTTAAGGTTAACGCAGGGATTTAACGTTAAATTATTCAAATTAGACCTAAACTATAGTCTTACTCTAATCCGGAATATGAAAAAAGTGAACAAAGTATCCGCTCTTCAGCGCTTCAGAGAGAACTTGATACAAAATCCAATGACCTCATGAAATCCCTCTCCTGGCTTACGATCAAATCCCGCATCTCACACTCCATTCTTCTCCTCACTTTTAAAGCTTTATACTCTTCTGCCCCTCCTTACTGTACATCTCAGCCCTAATTTATCGTTATGCACCATCCAGACTCTTGCGTTCTTCTCAAAGATGTCTTCTTTCTACCCCCTTTGTATCTAAAGCCCTCTCTCGCCTTAAACCTTTTTCACTGACTGCCCCACACCTCTGGAATGCCTTTCCCCTCAGTACCCGACTAGCACCCTCTATATCCACCTTTAAACCCCACCTTAACACACACTTGCTTAAAGAAGCGTATGAATAGCACTGTGGATTATCCTGGACACATGATACATAACGCTTGGCCCCCTGCAGATGCACTTACCAGAATTCCCTCCTACTGTCTCTGTACGTTCTCCTACCTCCCAATTAAACTGTAAGCTCCTCGGAGCAGGGACTCCTCTTCCTTAATGTAACTTTTATGTCTGAAGCACTTATTCCCATGATCTGTTATTTATATTATCTGTTATTTATTTGATTACCACATGTATTACTACTGTGAAGCGCTACGTACTTTAATGGCGCTATATAAATAAAGACATACAATACAATACAAAGAGGATAATAAATCACGTGGATGATATTATAATATAAAGGATTTAAACATCCTATGCACCCCTTGATTAAAGTGGTGAGTAGTATATGATAATACTTCACATGCCTACAGTATATAATATATACAGCCAATATGCACAGCATGAACATCAATCGTATAGCCTATTTATATATAGTAGTTCTGACCATTGGTGCAGTGAAGAATGTAATCGGATCGTCGTTCTGATTGTGTATAGAGAGTAAAAACTTAGCAAGGTGCAATGCCCTATGGTGTACGTTATAAGGGCCTGTGGGGTGGCACTTTTTTGGACTTACACTGTACTGTACATCATTAAGGCTCTAAAGGGGTTATGTCAGGGAACATAAAGTCCGATCCTGTTTTCGGTAAACCCATATTATGTTCCCTGACTTAATGGAGCTTAGTGCATTTAGGCCTTTGCAGGTCACTTGTACCCTCGCCCTGAGGAAGGTCTGAGTTTGGAGAAACGTTGGTATTGTGAGTTAAATAAATACTTTTTGTTTAATTGTGCCCAGGTTGTACTGATCGTTTCCATAAAAATTGAAACAGAAAACAAATAAGGAAGATTCACCTGTAACATGACATATACCTGGCCAGCTTGTCGTTTAAAAGGCATAGGAACAGATTTTTTTTAAAAACGAGGCGCCTAATAACGCTTAAACTCAACAATAAAAATGATCATACAAAATACAGGACTCAATAGCCTCAGGATGACATCAAGAACCCAAAAGAGGAAAACTTATATGGCTTTGAAGAAATACTTTGCTAATTCAGACATGACCAGAGCGGGAAGGGTCCCTGCACAGAGAGCTAGTTATGGCTCTGATTCTGAAATGGAGTTGCAGCGCGAAAGAAACGACAGTGGGGACAGGGAATTGGCCACACGGAGTGACCTTAAGAGTAACCTAAAGTCCCTGTTTAGTGACTTTAAAATCACTGTTACAATCAGAGCTCCAAGAGATAAGGAAAGACATCAATCTTATTGGTGATAGGACTTTTGAACTGGAAAGGAAAATGGATGCCACAGTGAAAGCGGTGAGGAAGAATGAAAAAACTACCGCTTACCTTAAGCACAGCTGGCTGGCTTCATCGATAAGCAGGAAGATGCTGAAAATCGAGACAGATGAAACAACATAAGAATAAGTGGGATCCCTGAGGCGATAACCGACATAGAGGACTTTATTTCCAGATGGCTAACCTCAGTTTTGCCAGACAAGACTGAAGCAGAGATTCACATGGATTGCTGGCATAGGGCCCTCAGAGCTCAGCCACAGATGGAGGAGACCCCCAGAGACATTATTATACGCTTCCACTATTATAAAATAAAGGAAGCTCTGTGTCTGATAACCCGTAATTCCCCCACTAATATCTTCGAAGAAATTAATCTGCAGGTTTTTCAGGACCTGTGCCCAAACACTCTAGATAGGAGATGCAAGCTGCAGCCTGTGACCAAAATCCTTAGGGAAAATGGTGTTCGTTATCGCTGGAAATTCACTTTCAGTCTGCTGGTTATCAAAAGTGGCCGGATGTAGCTATGAGATCACTTGATGAAGGGGAAGAGTTTCTGAAGAAAGTGGGGATCAAATCTAATTTCACTCCCCAAGTTGAAGATCCGTCTCCGGAGGCGTCCTGGTGGGAAGTGAGGCACTCGGCTTGTGGTTGGAGTGAAATGGCAACCAATTAAGGCCTAGAGGAGACACGTTTGTGGTTTCTGGCCAAACAATTAACTTTTAAAGCGGTACCACCACTTCCCCACAGTGTACCTGGAAGGATTATCCCTGCCCTGGACTTCGGTCTGGGTATTCTGAATGATAGAGTTGTTGAGCATGCTGAGTTAGGGATGCACGTGGAGGACCTGCCCGGGATCGAGGAGAGCGGGATAAGGTTATTATTGCCGCTGGGGATTTGGAAAAGGAATGTCAGCAAAAGACCAAAGTCTATCTGGAGTTCGGGGGTCGGCGATGCGGACACAGAAAGGATCGGTGGCCTGAGGCGGGTACCATGTGGCGACGAGCAATGGCGGCGACTTAGTGGTGCCAGCAGTTGTCCCAACATGGCAGCTCATAACGGAGCCTGGAGAGAGGCAGTGGAGGGAATGAAGAAGCCGATGGAGCCCTGTGCCTGGTTGATGGGGCACAAAAGAAAGTTGGCCCCTGAGTTACAATCAAAGTAGAGACACTGGGGGCAACATGTTCACTAAAGGATCCGGCCAGTGAGTGGTTAGGCCTGGGGAGAACAATACAAGAATAGCTCACGGACTCCAAAGACTGTAAAAGGGGGGCAAACTAGAGATGGAGGTAATCAGAGTAGAGAGGGAGGAAAGTAAGGCCCTCTAAGATGAGAGATATGAGAACGCAATCTACAGCCATGGGAAACTAGGAGAAGAAAGATATTTGCCAATCTCCTCTCTTGTTGATCATTTCATGGAAAAATGGGAAATACAAATGAAAAATAGAAGGCTAATACCACTGTGGGGGGTGGGGGGTGAGAGATCAAGGAAATATTGGCTGGGGACACGGCCATGGTACTTTATTAGTTAGGTTAATTCATTAAGTGGTCCACTTGCAACGGGGTTATGTGGATAACTGGACAGGGAATAAATTATGGGATAAGTTAGAGGGCCTCTGTGTCATGCAAGGGAGGTAAGGTCCACAGGATACGCTCAGGCTACATACCTCAGTATATATACCGGGGTGAGGTTAAAATAGTTAAGGCTTAGAGTAGGGAGATAAGGGTCAAGAAGCGGAGATACCTTAGAGTAGTTAGAGTAGTTGTCAGAAAGGATTAACCCTGAGGACATGGCGCTAACAACCCTGGACAATGTTCACACTGAAGAAGAGTTCTTAACATTTTGGTTATGATTATAGTTTGTATGACAGTATATGCATTTATTGTTGGTTTAGATGCAATAAAATATTTTAGACACATGGGTGGGTTTGGAACAAGAGCTGCCATGCTTGGGCTGCCTCCATTTCCCACTCCCTCGGTGCTGGGGCTAGGAATACCCTTAACACCAATAAAGTTCCTTGGGATGCCAGACGTCCTCAACGTCTGGTACCCTGGGCCTTACTATGTTGGGGCTTAGGGGGGAATTTTTTTCCCAAGGGCAGACAAGTCTAGGTCACTTGTGGCCACCATTGACTCAGGTAGAGTTTTTCTGTTTTTCCATCCTTTCTGTACGTTTGGTCCCCCCTCCCCCTCCCAGTCTGTCTTGACCGTCAAGATAAAAATTAGAGGTCTGCGATGGTCGCGGAGGCTCCTGTGCGGTCCTAATGTAGAGGCAATAGAGGTAAGCAGACTTACACCCACATTCCCCCTCACACTTATAGCCTTGAGAAAGCGTTTCTAGCTGCGAAACACGCGTGTCTGCATCTGTCACGTGCACGCGCGCCATCAGTACTCACGTGGTAGCATTATTGAGTTGCAGAGCAAACAGCTGCCAGACGGCTAACGTGTACTCTCTTCAATGTTGGGCAGGAGTCTTTGTGGTGACTCAATGATGCATGGTGAGGCGAGGGCTGCTTGATTTTCCTTGTTATTTTGTTGCATTAGTGTAACCAGCGCTCCTAACGGTGGTAGCACATTCATTAATATGTGCATTGGCATACCAACAGCCACACCGTTTCTAGGGGTATATTAGCCACGGCGTTTGCATTTATGAGTGGTATTAGCTCTATGTATTCATCAGCTAGTACACAGGTGATTTATATGTGAATTTATATGGTACATATGTGACTGATTTACCTTCACTGGATCTGTATACCATATGCTCATTTAGCAGTTTACTAACAGTGTGTTCAGTGCTGCTTTGTGGCTGTATTATAACAGTGTCTCTTTCTCACTCAGTACCCACCAAGGAACCTTTTCCTGCACATTAGACAGGTTTCTTTTCACCATACACAGCTTTATAGGGGCATTAGCACTCCTGACAGTGGAAGCACATTCATTTATATGTGCACAGGTATACTAATAACCACACTGCCTATAGGAGTCTTTGAGCCTCTGCACATTGTGTTCTGTGTTTAATAGCCCACTCCTTTACTATTTTGGAGCTAATTAGCTGCTGTTAGGTGACTACATGTATCCACCATGAAACCTTTCTCTGCATACTAGATAGGTTTCTTTCCACCATACACAGCTTTATAGTGGCATTAGCACTCCTGACAGTGGACGCACATTCATGAATATGTGCACAGGTATACTGACAACCACACTGCCTATAGGAGTCTATGAGCCTCTGCACATTGTGTTCTGTGTTTAACAGCCCACTCCTTTACTATTCAGGATTTAACCAGTTGCTGTTAGGTGGCTATATGTTGGATTGTAGAGAGAGTCTATACTTTCCATTTATGGATTCATGATTTGCAAAGTGAGCACACACTGGTTTGAAATACTGATCTTTTTGTCTGTACCTAGCATATTATGATCCATTTCACATTTCACCTTCACCATCTGGGACCTGTCTGACACCTGAGACAGGTATTGAACAGCCCCTCACTGATACCAGCGTACACCTAATTAACCACTTATAGGGGTTACTGTACACCGGCTCCCTGGGACAGTGTGATCCAATTAACCTCAAATTGTCGCTTTACTTAGTTACCCGGAATATCATATATATTCATCATAGGGTATCATATATGCGTGTCATTTGTTGAATTTTAACACCCATTATTTTAATTAGTATAGCATTAAAAATTATTTTTAATTTTCACATCATACATCAGGGGGTATTGAGTGCATATAGTGGGTTCTTGCTTCTTTATTACTCACCTTACACCCACATTCACATGCCTATAACAATCATATCACGCAATGTGAAAGGCCTGAATAACCCGTGTGTGAGGATTCACCATCCTGGCGGTCGCAGACCGTCTCCTCACCTCAACACGCCCACCGTGATGGACAATCAGGATGTGCGCTCTCGTGGTCCCACTACACGTGTGCGCGGATCTTGCGCGGTCTAAGCCCCCATCTGCGGATCCTATCGCTGCCCCCCGCTCTGATGCACGACAAGTGCGTTCGTCCAGCCTCCCCGCTGATGCACGTTCTAAGTCCCGCCCCTGCTCCAGTGATGGACAGATACGACGCGAGAGTGATGCGCACCTCTGGTTCCGCCCCCTGACCTCTGTGACGGTTGCGGGTCGACGCGCGATCGGTTCCGCACCATCTCCAATCAGGCTGTATCCTAGGGCTGTATTCTGAGACAGAGAGTATTGCTGCTCACCAAATGTACATAAAATATATACATATAGATAGGAGGTGCATACGGGAAAAAGACACATGTATGGAGGCAGGGAAGGGTTAAAGGAGAAAAAAACCAAAAGAATTCCTATTTGCACTCACCTATACTAATAAATGGTTAGGAGAATTTCAATCCCTGGGTAAAAACCCATACACCATTTAGTGATACACAATAAAATCATTTAATATACAATTATGCAAAGACAAATACATATTATTAAAAGAAAAAGGGGGTGGGTGCAGAGAGTGGAGTGGGAAATCTGACCTTGTATAGTCAGCACACAGCTAACAGACGCAAATGCTTATTGGTATACCATGTCAGACTACTGCATAAACCCTCCTATCGTGCAAACACTCTAGCATGCTACAAGCGGTGTATGCATAACATAGTCATGGAAAAGACCTCAAGCACGTTAACCTGTGTGTGTAAACTGCTAGCACTTGTGTCCTATCTCAGTGGAAATTGTGCTGTACTGCACCAGTAGTTAGGATCTGTGTTCTGCCAGAATCCCTAAGTCTCTGAGATACATAATCACTGCCTCCTTAGTCAGGGAATGTATTGTGGATCTCCCTTAGAAGAACCCAATATATTGTCTCAGATTCCCCCCATATGGAGTCCCGACATACAAGCTCCCAAAGCGGAGACAAATCATCAACAGTGTTTGTCAGTCAGGCAGCAAACCAGCTCTGCAGTACAGTGTGAAAGTCTGCTATTCACTGCTGCAGACTCAGCTCAGTGATATACGACCTGGTATCTTAGGCAGAAGGCAGCTCCCAGGTTACTCTCCGTTCCGCACTCTCATGTATCCTAGGGCTGGCCTGAACGACTACTCTACATCCTAGGCGCGCCCGCGTGGCTGTGGGTCGGTGTTAACCAATTCACTACCTCAGCACCGCGGTCGCGCTTCGTTTGTGGTGAGCTACGCGTTACACCGTGCAAGCTGATGGTTGCCATTCTTAGATTATAGGAAGAAGAAAGCTGATGTCATCCTCTTACAGGAGACGTATTTTAGCACATCCAATTATCCGAAATACTTTGATAAACAGTATAGACAGTGGTATCTATCCTCAATGTCAAGAAGCGGGGAGTAGCAATCTTGCTCCACAATAGATTCCCGTTAGTGATTGAGCGAGTTAAGAGAGATAGGGATGGAAGGTTTCTAATCCTGGTTGGCACGGTCCAGGTCTAATATTTAACAATTGCTATGATCTACGCTCCCTGTGAATACGACCCAAAATTCTTTACCTCCTTTTTTGGCACCCTTGGCAGAATGTCGAAGGGCTACACTATTTTGGCAGGGGACTTCAACCTGCTATTAGATCCGGAAAAAATAGCTCGACCCAGCCCAAGAGGCAAAGAGAAAAAACACAGACAAATTCATTCGTGGGTTGCTGAGGCATTACACTTACTGTTCCTATTACCGCAGGTAAATAAGTCTCTCTCTCTCATACATACATACATACACACATACATACATACATACATACATACATACATACATACATACATATAGATGTAGCTAGACTTTCGGTCTCTGGTGGCTCGGCCGAAAAAGTGAACATCTGTGGTGCCGGAGACAGTATCTGCCATGTTTGCGCTGCTGGGGGTTCATGCTTCTGAATGGGACCCATGAAGCATTAATCCTCCGGTGCCTTGGCCACTGCGGTCACGTGTCTTTGGTTGGCAGGAGCACCAAAGACAGGTTAGCTACATCAGTATGTATTGGCAATTGACATATACCTGCACTTCAAAATCCCCTTCAGCGCACTAACTTATCTGACAATGAAACCATTAGTCTTTTATATTTAACAAATGCAACATGTAAGCATTTTACTACAACTTCAACCGTTTCACAATATTTTAAAAACACAGCAGTTTTAAATGGTACCTATTGATTTAAAGTAGACAAATAATGTGTACTGTGCACTTTAGAGTATAAAATGATTGCGGTGCCATTGACATGATGTAACAACTTCAGAGAAATGCAATATCACAGGAGACCCCTTTGTTAAAAAATATTGCACCTCTCAGCTTTTTATTGCTTTATTAGCAGAGTTGGTAAAGTCTGTTTTATTTTTATTTGTCCAATAAGTGCGCACAGTGGAATTTCATGATTGGTGTTTGAGCGAAGAAAAAAAAAAGTCAAACCTGAACTTCACTAGACTCTGGGGAATATTATGGACTTAATGATTATGTTATATGCGTGTTATATGGTACAGGCAGGCAGTCATTTTCAGAGTTACTGTAAAAGAGCACCAGAGAATGAGATTGTGATGTGAACCTGAGCAGGACAAAGCACCATTTTGCTGAAATTGGATGTATATAATGATCTCCAATCATGAGTGGAAAAAACAATGCATTAAACAAATTAAAAAGATAAATAGGATAGACAGAAAACATGTCTATGTGGTTAAAATGGAAATAGTACAATCTTACATACTGTAGTAAGTAATATCTATGGATACCAAATTAACAGGTAAAATAAGACATGTGAGCCTACAGTATCCTTATTATTCTCTTCACACTAGGGCAATAGGTGCACTAGGGCAGTTTTGGAAAAAAAATTATGTGTAGAGCAAAATGTTTCAATTTTTCCCAAAGTGAGTGAGCTTCAAATTCAAATAGATATCAGGGCCTATTCTAGTAGCTCTAAAGTGTGTCATTCAGCTTCTAAAGAGCCCTTTCCGATCGGTTTGGCATGCTTTGCTATTCTGTCTAAAAGGCTTTTTTTAGATGCGGTTCCACGCAGACTCTGCCAATCCGATCAGTTTGTAGAATAAAGCTCAACTCCCCTAGGACGGCCAAGATTAGTATTGGGAGTTACATCCAAAGTCTGAAATATGGGTTTAGCTGAGAGAGCAAAACCCATAAGTCAGACTGGGGATGGAGTCAGCACCACCCCGGGTCATTCTGCTTCTAAAGCACGTACAATCCGGGCAGTTTGGCTGTTAGACCTGGTGGTTTCTAACTTTCTATAGACACAGTTTAGAACATTGTGTTTGCAATAAAGAATTTTTTTCTCAGTTCATTCTGCTACTTCTGAACATGACAAACTGCATGGTTTGGCAATGAAAACTTTGGCACTACTAGAATATGCCCGATTAACTCCATGCGAGGCAAATTAAGAAAATCCTCTACATTTTACTATTCATAATCCATAACATTTTTTTTTTGTCCTTTAGAGTCTCATTTGGAAATTCCCTCCCCTTCCCCCCCCAAAAAATATTGGTGTTTAACTAATGACTCCCACTTTTTGGGCACATATGACGATGCTGACTTTGGAACCTTGATCTTCAAGATTTGTTTATTTATCAAGTGTTTTACCAGGAGATAATGCATGGTGCAACTGTCCCCATATGTAGCAAAACAATTACAAATGTAAAAAATGAAAGGTTCCTTCAAACTCATTATTAACAGATACTTTGAAATTACAGGTGGGAAAATGGGAAAACAAGAGCCTAAACCTAAAGCATCCTGTGTGGCCCAGGTTTAGTTCTTTCGCAGACAGTGATCCTGATTACAATCATCTAAGCATTGTGACCTTGGAGGAGGCTCCATTTGTCATTGTTGAGAATGTGGACTATCATACAGGAACATGTGTAAGAAACACTGTGCCGTGTCGAAAGTACATCCGCATAAAGTAAGTACTTTTCTCTAATGCCACATTAATTATTGATATGATGTGATATGCCGTTGGAACATATTTTACCAGAAGATAAGAGCCACTTGTCCCACCTAGTCTTCCCATTTTCTTATCTATTCCCTATTTGATGTTTTCCTTTATTTCATATTTAAGATAACCTAATACAGTATCTATCTCAAGCTTTTTGGAATTCCCTTACTATATTACCTTCTTCCACCAACTGACCATGAAATGTCACTGAGCCACCACCCTTTCTGTAAACACCTTCCTCACCATTCCCCTGAGGCTCCCACCTCCCGAAAAATTTCATCTTGTTCTAGCACTTCTCTTTCTCTGAAACAAAGTGTGCTTGACACGTTAAGACAATGTAAACACATATTTACAGGTTTGAGTATGCCTATGTATTGTACATCAGTTGAAATGATGTATTGAAAGATCATACGTTGTTTATTAAATGATTTAAAATTTTAATTAAGGTTTAGGTATGTACAGTATTTCTGTGTGTTGCAGTAACTCAACAACGGAAGGAACATACGTGAAAAAATGCTGCAAAGGATTCTGCATTGATATTCTGAAGAAGCTTTCAAAGACTGTGAAATTCACATATGACCTTTACCTCGTAAGCAATGGGAAGCATGGCAAAAAAATCAAGAATGTATGGAATGGAATGATTGGTGAAGTAAGTTCTGTTAGGTAAAAGAGCTCTTTAGTAAAAACTTGTCAACATAAGTTTTAATTGTTTGAGAAGTGAGGACGGTACCTTACAATTCTGTGCTTTTTCTTCCCGCTCTTTTTTTATCAATGGACTAGGTGGTATATAAACGAGCAGTTATGGCAGTGGGTTCACTCACAATCAATGAAGAGCGTTCGGAGGTTGTTGATTTTTCAGTTCCATTTGTTGAAACTGGAATTAGTGTTATGGTATCACGTAGCAATGGCACCGTTTCTCCGTCTGCTTTTTTAGGTAAGTACATTTTTTGTAAATACCGTACCTTGTAAATTTGTTTCTTCAATGACACAACAGTAACTGTGTTGATAGCAGGCCATGGTCAGAAGTATCTCACAACTAAATACTGCATTAATACCCATTAATACATATTAATAATAGGCATAACTAAAAATGATTAACACACATTCCCAGCTAACTCAAACTCCTACACCCACCACATCATGAATATATATTTATGTCAAAAAAGAGTGCTACTGGGCGTGGCAAATGAATACAACAAAAGACAGGGGTGCCCAATGCTACATCAAATTTGTACTTTGTACTTATTACCATATATGTTTTGTCAATTTGATGTAGCATTGGGCACCCTGAATTTTGTTCTAACTAAAAATGAGTAAGGAGGAAAACTTCTAAAATATTGCTCATTGTGTTTCTATAAAGCCTGGTTTCGGTAGAATGATGTGAAACATTGAAAAATACATTTAGCGTTTAAGACATATATTCCAATAAACCTTTACCTTCACTTCATAGATCTATAACCTGCTAAAGTATATTAAAAAGCTTTTATAGCCAAGTCTGGGATAAATAAGTAAACAATCAGAAATGCATTCAGGGATAGTTCGGTGACCCTTTTGGACTCACAACCTGAATAAAGTAGTAGTAGTAGTAGTAGGATACAAACAGCCACAATAACGATTGTAAGAACAAATTGATAAAAGTCTTTAATTGTATGGAGTACGTAAACAACATGTTAGTTACTCATGAACCTGTGGTTATATATAAATATATATATATATATATATATATATATATATATATATATATATATATATATATATATATATATATATATATATATAGCAACTGTAAATATTCCTGTATATTCATTTGCATGTCTTAGACAGGTCTGCAACCCTGTCTTTCACCATTTTCGCCCAGCACACAACACTTCCACTGCAGCAAGGGATTCTGGGAAATGACATGCAAATGAGCACACAGTGCCACCTTTTATCTCAAGCTCACATTACATGAGCAACCCTTAGCCAATGCATGCTGCTTTAGACACAGCTTTTAAACAAGGGCTTGGGAGATGCAAAGCCAGTAAACCCACTCACAGACATGTTTCAACCTTGATGGGTATCATCAGTGTGAGGTTGGTTGCTGGCATTTGCTCAAATGAGATAAGAGTCGGTAATCACCACACTTATTAAGGTTATGGTGGGTAAAAAAAGTGACAAAAACCCTCCACAGTAAAGCATAAAGCAACTGTAAATATTCCTGTATATTCATTTGCATGTCTTAGACAGGTCTGCAAGGTGGCACTGTGTGCTCATTTGCATGTCATTTCCCAGAATCCCTTGCTGCAGTGGAAGTGTTGTGTGCTGGGCGATAATGGTGAAAGACAGGGTTGCAGACCTGCAGTTTTTATTGGACTAACAATTTATGTCATAGGACAAGCTTTCGAGAGTTATCCTCTTATATATATATATATATGTACAAGTGGGACTCACTGTGTGTTATTAACTTACTTGAGCATGTGGTGCAGTTTAACAAGATGGAAGCCCGTCACCATCCCAATTTAAATAAAAAAATGCATTGTCAATTGCACTCAAATTGAATCAGGTCACATGGACATTTCACAAATATCTCTTTTTAATTTTGCAAACAAAACACAAAGTTTGTGAGTCGACCCCCAAAATCCCCAAAACTTAAAAAGAGAAATTTGTGAAATTTTCATGTGACCAGATTCAATTTTTGATTGCATTCAACTTAATGCATTTTTTAAATCTAAATTGGGAAGGTGACGGACATTAATTTATATATACTGTATATTGTAAATAGAGCAAAGCATCTCGCCCCCACCACCAACACCACAAAAATAATAAACAAAAATATTCTAAATGAAACTCTATAAGGAAAAAAAATGTTTCTACTAATATTAGTACAATATTAATACAATGCTGAATACTGTATATGTATCAGGATTCAATCTGCAATTTAAACATTCTATGGCCCCAATAGAATATTTTGTGCAGCCGTCTTCCTCGGCATATAAAATAGGGGCCTGTGGATGGCTGAGGGACTAAAAAAAAGTTGGGGCGTTACTATAGAGTGCGCTATTTAGGGACCTTCTTCAATGTTTTTTGTCTTTTAAGAAAAATACCAAAGATGTAGCTGTACATTTCCTTTTAAGCTGTGAGGTTAATGAATTGTGTCTGTTTTCTTTTCTGTTCCCACTTTGCTGCAGAACCGTTTAGTGCTTCTGTCTGGGTGATGATGTTTGTGATGCTTCTCATTGTGTCCGCCGTGGCTGTTTTTATATTTGAGTACTTTAGTCCAGTAGGATATAACAGGAACTTAGCAAAAGGGAAAGGTAAGATTTACATTTTAAAAAAACCTTGTAATTAAACTGAAATAGTATTTAAAAGGCATAACATCCTCCACCCATTAATCATTTGGGTCCCTGGTCGTTATGCTGTGAAGCCATCTTCCCCGGGCTGGGGAAGAGTTTAGCTCCACTAAAAAGCCATATCCCCAATGCAATTGAATTGCAATGAACTTTTCCTGAGGACCGTGAAAACGTCTTTCCTGTGCTGGGGAATCGATGAGTTTCAGTCAAGGGAATTGGACTAAAAAGCATAGTGAAGATGACTCTTCACAATATTTTGAATAGGGGTCATAATGTCTGTTCTAGTAAAAAACATAAATGTTCAATACAAATCTAAATCAATGAATATAGAACAACTTTTTGAATTTAAAAGATAAATTTATTTTGGCTTCACATTGTTCCGACATAAACGCCATACTGTATATTCACAATGTGTAGTTGCATTTAAGGGGTGTATTCACTTAACAACAATATCCATTAACATTTGCTACCAATTACTGGCATGATTTGTCAGCAATGATCTCTAATGATTATTATACTTTATTAAGTAGCGAGTATAGTGAGACATAAGCAACATAAACAAGTGAAAATACACACAGTTTTTCTGCCTTAATTAAGGTATTAGCCGTAGTCCATATGAGTGTTAGTGATAAGTACTGTAGCATGTTAGTGTATTCTAAACTCATTAAAATACATTTTTTACTAAAGTTATTATTTTAATTTGTTAATTTTCACATTTTATTTTCCTAATAAAGGAACCGTATGGAAAACAATCTGTACTTAATACCCTATATTATTAAAATTTAGATTTAGATATCAGTACAATGGCTCTCGTTCTCTATTTACATACACACACACACAACACACACACACACACACACACACACACACACACACACACACACACACACACACACACACACACACACACACACACACACACACACACACACACACACACACACACACACACACACACACACACACTGTGTGTATAGATAGATAGATAGATAGATAGATAGATAGATAGATAGATAGATAGATAGATAGATAGATAGAAAGATAGATAGATAGATTGATACAAGATAGATAGATTGATACAAGATAGATAGATTGATACAAGATAGATAGATTGATACAAGATAGATAGATTGATACAAGATAGATAGATAGATAGATAGATAGATAGATAGATAGATAGATAGATAGATAGATAGATAGATAGATAGATAGATAGATAGAACCTGCAATACATACAAATACATACATATATATATATATTTAATTGATTATAATAGCGTAATAATAGTACTGTTTCATTTTACTGAATAAAGTAACCTGTTTTCCATTTAGATATCAGTACAATGGCTCTCGTTCTCTATTTACATGCCCACACATATCTCACACACACACACACACACACACACACACACACACACACACACACACACACACACACACACACACACACACACACACACACACACACACACACACACACACACACACACACACACACACACACACACACACACACACTGTGTGTATAGATAGATAGATAGATAGATAGATAGATAGATAGATAGATAGATAGATAGATAGATAGATAGATAGATAGATAGATAGATAGATAGATAGAACCTGCCATACATACAAATATATATATATATATTTAATTGATTATAATAACGTAATAATAGTACTGTTTCATTTTACTGAATAAAGTAACCTGGTTTCCATTTCGATTTGCTGTAAATATTAAATTATACACATATCTCTAGTTATTTCAAACAGTTAAAGAATCCCTTTGCTTTTCAGTATTAGCATTTTAGATCTAGAATTTGTATGTATGGCAGGTTCAATCTAATTGAGTCCTCAAGACCTGCATACATGCCAGATTTGCAGGGCAATACATACTGTACAGTAGATAAGCAACTTGTCATAGCGATAACTAGTGCTTGACAAACTAATTAGTACAGTACAGTATGTGCTAGTTAGAGAAATCTTGACCTGTTGGTATAGTAGCCCTCTAAGAATAAGCTTGATCAGCAGTATTGCGGTATCTACTAACTATGTAACTGATATGGATATACTAGCAACAGAAATCAACTCCAGTTTTACAATATATTATATTTCTTGTTCTTGACTTTTGCATTTAGTTCTCTCACTTTGCTAATACTGTATGAAAAAGGGTCAACATGTATTGGCTCTCTCCAGTCTAATAAATACTGTACAGTATGTCCATTGAACCATCCAAATGCCATTTGTTTTTAAATGTTCCCATTTACATTCATAGATTGTAGTATATTTAAATGTATTTTTGTCTTAGTTCATTTACAAGAAATATAATCAGTTTTTTTGTTTCATTAATGGACATTGGGGAATGTAATAATTAAAAAATGACTTATGAATAGAACTTAAAGCCATTAGTTTTTGTGTTGTTCTTGCATTATATCTGTGTTATTGAACAAAACACATTATTTGCAAGACTTAGTAGATTGTTAGATTGAATATTAAGACAAGATCATTTAGAATGTTTATGTTATTTAGCAATTTTAATTATTTAGATTTTATGTTAATATATTTGGAGGTATACAATGTCACTCATTTATGTAGTTTGAGAATAAATAGATAAATTATATCAAAATTATATATCAATTATATTAAGGTCACAGATAGAAATGTGTACTTTAATTTATCATCATGTTTGGCTTAAGATAAAAAAAATATTTACTAAGCAGTGCTACTGTAAATCACAAGGCTCCCTACAGATCATTAATTTAAAAGAGCCATATAAAATCTTACAATTTACCTAGTTACATGGTTACATTAGTAAATGAGTTTGAAAAAAATACATATGTCCGTCAAGTTCAACCTATGTTAGATTTTGTCGACTAAGCCAATTATGTCTCATAAGGGGAAATAATAAATGAATTGCTGACTCCAGTAATTGCAATCAGATTTTCTTCCTGGATTAATAGCCTTTCTATGTTTAATTTATTTGGAATATCCCTTTATATAGTTGCTTTACAAAAAGATGTCTATAACATTTTGTTAAAGTTATCTATTGTATCTGCCATCACAGTCTCCATCAGTAGTAAATTCAACATTTTAACTGCCCTCAGTTCCACAAGATTGGCGCAAAAAGCAGATGTGGTGCCTATATTTAAAAAAGGAGCTAGATCACAACCAGGGAATTATAGACCTGTAAGCCTGACTTCAATAGTTGGGAAACTACTTGAAGGTTTAATACGGGATAATATTCAGGAATAAGTAATGGAAATCAAAATTATTAGTAATAGTCAGCATGGATTTAAGAAGGATAGATCATGCCAAACTAACCTTATTTGTTTCTTTGAGAGGTAAGTAGGAATTTAGACCAGGGTAATGCAGTTGATGTGGTCTACTTAGATTTTGCAAAGTCTTTTGTTACGGTTCCACACAAGAGATTGGAGTACAAAATAAACCAAATTGGACTCAGTAAAAATATATTCACCTGGATTGAAAAGTGGTTGAAGGACAGACAACAGAGGGTTGTCATAAATGGAACTTTTTCAGGTTGGGCTAAGGTCGTGAGTGGAGTACCTAAGAGATCGGTACTGGGACCACTGCTTTTTAACTTGTTTATTAATTACCTTGAGGTTGGCATTGAGAGAAAAGTCTCCTTCCTTGCTGGTGATACTAAATGGTGTAAGGTAGTAGAATCAGAGCAGGATGTAATTACTCTCCAGAAGGACTTGGAGAAACTGGAAACTTGGGTAGGTAAATGGCAGATGAGATTTAATACAGATAAAAGTAAGGTTATGCATTTGGGAAGCAAGAATAAACAGTCTTCTTACAAATTAAATGGGGATACATTGGGGGAATCCTTGATGGAGAAGGATTTAGGAATGCTTGTAGACAGCAGGCTGAGCAATAGTTTCCAAAGTCATGCAGTAGCTGCAAAAGCAAACACTATATTATCTTGCATTAAACGGGCAATGGATGAAAGGGAAGTAAACATAATTATGCCCCTTTACAAAGCACTAGTAAGACCAAACCTTGAATATTGAATACAATTTTGGGCACCACTCCTTAGAAAATACATTATGAACTAGAGAGAGTGCAGAGAAGCACCACCAAATTAATAAAGGGGATTGACAATCTAATTTATGAGGAGAGGCTAGCTAAATTAGATATATTTACATTAGAAAAGAGGTGTCTAAGAGGGGATATGATAACTATAATACAAATATATTCGCGAACAGTACAGGGAGCTTTCAAATGAACTATTCATCACAAGGGCAGTACAAAGGACTCAGGGGCATGCCTTAAGTTTGGAGAAAAGGAGATTTCACCAGCAACAAAGGAAAGAGTATTTTACAGTAAGGGCAATGAAAACGTGGAATTCATTACCCATGGAGACTGTGATGGCAGATACAATAGATTTGTTCAAAAAAAGTTTGGATATCTTTTTAGAAAGGATAGGTATACAGGGATATACCAAATAAGTAAACATGGGAAGAATGTTGATCCAGGGATTAATCCGATTGCCAATTCTTGGAGTCAGGAAGGAATTTATTTTTCCCCTTATGGGATATCATTGGATGATATGACACTGAGGTTTTTTGTTTGCCTTCCTCTGGATCAATAAGGGAGTATAGATATAGGATAAAGTATCTGTTGTCTAAATTTTGCATAGGTTGAACTTGATGGACGTACGTCTTTTTTCAACCTCATCTACTATGTAACTATGTAACTTACAGTTTGCTGCAGGTGAAACCTGCTTTACTCCAATCTTAAGGGATCTCCCCATGTCGTTTGTACAATCTATTGTGCCTATGGTGTCCTCAGTTGTCAAGGGGTGACCCTGTGACATTTGAACTGTCCTTGGAATGCAAATATCTCTTGAATATTACTTGTATTGATGTTTAATATTTTTGTAAATACTCGTTATCCTATCCCCTCTTAGACACGTCTTTTCTAATGTGAACAACCCTAATTTGGATAGATTTTCCTCAAAAGTCAGACCTTCCATTCCCTTTATTAATTCTCTAGAAATCTTTAAGTTTCATAATGCACCCATATTAAGAGTTTGGTTTTACTAAGGATTTATAAAGTGGCAAAATAATGCTGTCTCCCTTCCATCCATACCCCATTTTATGCATGATAATACTACTGCCTTACATTCAGCACTATGGCTAAGCCTGTAGTCTATAAGCACTCCTACTGTACATACTAAGAATTGACCTAATTATGTTCCACTTAGTTTTCATAATTATTCTTGCTCAAAAGGGATTACATGATCAGGGAGTGCCAGAGGGTGCCATGGCCATGAATGTGGCCAGACTTCCAACACTGAAACGGTTGAACCTCTTCTGCCAATAACCTGCCCAAGCTTCCAGTCTATCTAAGTCCTTTTGTAAAAAAAATTACATTCTGCTCTGATTTTACTACCTTACATACAGATGTAGCAAAGCTTAGAGTCTTTGGTACCGCTGCCACACACTGTCACACACTGTCACATGACCGTGGCAGTAGCGACACTGCAGGGATCCCATTCAGAAGCATGGACACCCCCCAGCACCATTGTGGCAGATAATGTCCTCGGCGCTGGAGACTTTTACTTGTTCGTCCGTGTCGCTGGGGAGAATAAGTCTTGCTACATCTGTAATATAGTGTATTCAGCATAATTTGGAGAATTTGCTCTCTATGCCAGCTTCAAGGTCCTTAATAAACTAGTTAAAAAGCAATAGCCACAGTACGGAACATTGAGGTAATCCACTTACAACTTTAGTTCAATCCAAGAAGGTTCCAGTTAAGATAACGCTCTGTTGCAGATCTATCAACTAGTTTTCAATCCAGGGGCAAATATTTTCACCCAGACTGTTTGTCTAAATAAATGTGTAATGTATTGTACACTTTCTAGCAACCTAGAGTTTGCTTTTCTCTCTGTTTTCAAGTCTCCTGAAGCTTAACTGTGAGCGGAAAGAAATACAGTCTTGTCCTTAAAGCTTTCTGGAATTATATCCATTAGTTAGTCCTATAAAAGAAGAAATAACAGTCAAAATACTGTAGCTTATATAGTCAACTATATTCTTCTGCTACTTGACATGAGTTTAGTTTGTAATTATATCTATAGTAATAAAGTAGGCTGTGAGTCAATTTAATCTATACAGCTTATTATTCCTGGATCATGTGAGAACTACAGTATTATTACCACATAGTCTCTTACTGTATGTAATAACTAAAGTTTTCCAATGTAGTACTGACAACTGTGCATGCAGTTCTGTAATGGTACAATTAATAGTACTTCTTTTATCATAAATGAGATAAAGCATTTTTAATACCCAGTTGCTACTTCACTAAATTGAAATAATTTTAAAATATATTTAATAAAGAAGTATTGAAGCTACTGTACCAGTCTGAGTTCACATATAACCAATAAACTTCTAATATTTTCCCCATAAGACATACAGATGTACTGTATACTGTATGTAATATACATGTAATACAGTATAAAAAAGAACAGCAAGTGGCATCAGGGCGTGCCTCAAATATCAACGTAATGAACACAGTGCGCTTTATACATTAGGCCGACTAGGCACAGTGCCTAGGGCCTACGAACCTTTTAGGGCCTACAATATTTAAATTGAAAAAATACCTAAACAAAAAAAATTACAAAATAAGAGAAAACAGCAAATTTTTATTTAAAATGCCTTCGAAGTATTGATACCTTTAAATATCGAAACAAAAGTATTGATGCCAAATATCGCTAGTTTCGAAAGAAACAAGCAAACGATGAAATTAGCATAAAAATTAGTAAAAATATCGGACACACTGGCCTCTACAAATAAAAGTGCCTAGGGCCCACGAAGGTCTTAAAACGCCCTGAATGAACAGTATTTTGAGATGTTGCTGATTTGAGTACCAAAAAACTCATATCATATTAGCACACTGCTAATCTAATACTCCACCACGCTTCCTTCATTTGTTTATTGACTGTGTTTCACTGCCTATAACTACATTACTAGCTGATAGAGACTGAAGGATAGGTAAACTCTGTCTGTGTTTGATTTAGTTTAGTTAAACTCTGTTACTGTCGGGGTAGAATTAAAAGCTCTAACTGTTAGTGCAATATACAGTATGTATGCACAATTACTACAGATGTACATCCTTTTCATTTATCAATTCTACAAGACTGCATTAAATGTAAAAAAAAACACCTTTCTAAACATAGTTTTTTTTATATTGAACACAATACAAAAACATGTAAAATGTAAGTTGACAAATATACACCTTTTTCTATTTGACCTTTTGAGAAATTATGAGTAATAGTGATTCTCAAACCTTTTAAATGTACATACTGTATTTACAAGCAAATCCTGTAACAACATTTGTACCTCCACTAAATGGTGAAAACTTTAACCAGTTCACGGCTGTAGGGGTCTGAAATGTATTGATACCTGGGAAATAATAAGCCTATTTGGCTTTTTTTAATTACCTTATTTCCCAGTTACAGTATCTTAATCCATGTGGAATATAAATGACTATTGGGAGGTATAAAGGTCAATAGGGCACGCTAATAAGTAGCACTCCCCATTGTCACCCTGAGGGTTGGCAAAATTGAATAACAATTGGGATGGTTTCGCACATGAGGATATTTAACCTTATCACTGCTAGAGGTATGTACTGTATGTATGTATGTATGTATGTCTTTATTTATATAGCGCCGTTAATGTACATAGCGCTTCACAGCAGTAATACACATGACAATCATATAAATAACAAATAATACAAATAACAGATCATGGGAATAAGTGCTTCAGACATAAAAGTAACATTGTAGAAAAGTAGTCCCTGCTCCAAAGAGCGTACTATCTAATTGGTGGGGAGAACGTACAAAGACAGTAGGAGGGCATTCAGGTAAGTTCATCTGCAGGGGGGCAAGCTTTATGTATCGTGTATAGAAATTAGCCACGGTGCTACTCATATGCTTCTTTAAGCAAGTGTGTCTTAAGGTGGGTCTTAAAGGTGGATAGAGAGGGTGCTAGTCAGGTATTGAAGGGAAGGGCATTCCAGAGGTGTGGAGCAGTCAGTGAGAAAGGTTTAAGGTGGGAGAGGGCTTTAGATACAAAGGTGGTAGAGGGAAGACATCCTTGAGCAGAACGCAAGAGTCGGGATGTTGTATAGCGAGTAATTAGGGATGAGATGTAAGGAGGAGCAGAGGAGTGTAAAGCTTTAAAAGTGAGGAGGGGAATTGAGTGCGAGATGCGAGATTTGATAGGAAGCCAGGAGAGGGATTTCAGCAGGGGAGACACTGAGACAGATCGTGCCTGCAATGGATCCCAGGCATTCCTGTTAGTGAAAAGGTTAAAATAATCTTACAGATACATGATCTAAAGAAAACCAAAGGTGTGACATACAGTGTATGACGTATACATGCTGTATTTGTTCTTTAAATATTGTTTGGTACGGGGTTTGAATTTTAAACTAAACTTTAAAAATGGTATAAATATAATATGATTCATTATTGCATCGCAACCCCAAACATATAACAGTAAGTACAACACTATTTTAAGTGCTTTTAAGGTAGGTTGTAAGAATATAGTAATCCTTAGTTCCAAGAGGGATCAGCAATGCATTTCAGCAACATGTTTACTTCTAATCTCAATATCAAATTGGTTAATCAAAATGTTCTGTGTTTCTGCAGCTCCACATGGACCTTCTTTTACTATTGGAAAAGCTTTATGGCTGCTTTGGGGTTTGGTGTTCAACAATTCAGTGCCTGTGCAAAATCCAAAGGGGACAACTAGCAAAATCATAGTGTCAATATGGGCTTTTTTTGCTGTCATTTTCTTGGCAAGTTATACAGCCAACTTGGCTGCATTTATGATTCAAGAGGAATTTGTTGACCAAGTGACTGGACTTAGTGATAAAAAGGTAGGTTTAATAAGTCAAATCATGACTTGATATGATGCCAGTTATATTTTTGATGCCATACATAATGACAGGTGATATATATATATATATATATATATATATATATATATATATATATATATATATATATATATATTTGTTTTTATATATATAGGGTTAGGGATTATTTAATCTTAGAAAATCATCAGGCAATCACAAAAACTCCAGAGTGACATACGTTTCTGGAATATGGACTCAAAAGGAGCACAATGGTGATGGTTGACACCAATGGGGTAGCACCGCAATAAAACGCCACTCTCCCAAACAGCATCCCACCGATAGATAACCAATGTTAGCATCCTTAGGCCATATAAAGTCCACTCCTCAGAGACCTGTCAAGTCTAAAAACAAGTTTAGGGTTACTTCTAAAGGTACCCCCTTATCTATAACACTTGGTATTAGGTGTGGAGATAATTTATTTATTCTTTACTCTCAGCTATGTGGTGTTTAAACAATAAGGGTAACATATGCTAATCTATGACATATGTATGTGCTCTGATTGGCTGTTTAGTTAAGCAGCATTGAACACACAGCTGCTGGGGGTTTGGTAATTATGATCTTGATGGTTCCTCTGTGGTTGTTCTCCCTATATATTCCACTCTTTCCTCATTGGCAATACAGAGCTTGAGAAAAGCCCTTGTGGTCAGAAACGTACTGTACATCGCTCTGGAGTTTTTGTGATTGCCTGATGATTTTCTAAGATTAAATAATTCCTTTTTTATTTTGAGTGTGCTGCGGACCTTGTCATTCTGTATATCTAAAACAGACCGGTTGGTGTTCCCTGTCTATCTGCTAGCACCTGGATTTCTGATAAGTATATATTACTATTTCTGTGGGTATGGTTTTCTGTTTGTGTGCAACCAGCATTAGTTTTTGTGTATGTATTTATGTATGTTTATATGTATATATATATATATATATATATATATATATATATATATATATATATATATATATATATATATATATATATATATATATATTATATATCCTTATTTATATAGAGCCATTAATGTACATATGTACATAGCGCTTCACAGCAGTAGTACATGTGACAATCATATAAATAACAAATAATACAAATAACACATATTGGAAAGAAGTGCTTTAGGCATAAAAGTAACATTTAGGAAAGGAGTCCCAGCTCTGAAGAGCTTACAATCTACTATATATATATATATATATATATATATATATATATATATATATATTATTTAGATACATATATTTTACTATATAATCATTATATGCTGTAGAGCTGCAGTTTTGTTTCATTGGAAATAAGTGAGGGTAAAAGTGGGGTTCAACTACAGTCTGTTAATTGTTTCAATTCTTGGGTGGGAGAAGAAGCATCACGGAGATGATGCTGCAGTCACTTTCAAGCAAGTGAACAAAGAAATAACAAGTGCAACACTTCGAAAAATATCAGGGAATAAAAGTGAAAATTAATCTTTTAGTGAAAACCTATTTAGAAATGTTAATTAAATAACACAACCCCTAAATAATGAGGTGCTGCTCCATAAAGACCTTCCACAATTTCAAACCAGTCAATGAAACTTACTGCATTTATAATTGCATGTTAACTCATTTCACACTTTAGATATAATCAAACATGCCTATTCTAATGGAAATAAAAGTGACAAAGTGCAATCAAATATATAAACTCCAGTAATATTAAAAATAACTTAATTCTTAACATATCTAATCGTGTGATACATAGTAAATCAATAAAAATAGATAGATAGATGTAAGGGTATCTTTACCGTGTTAGCCGAGCTTTACTATCAAAAATAAATAGACGATACCATCCTGTGGCTAACGAAATGCTTTTATTTGTGCGAGCTTTCGAGATACACTAATCTCTTCTTCCGGTGGTGTTACAATGAATAAAGCAAGCAAAGGGTTTACTTAAAAACAGGTCATCTTGGAATGTTATCTGTGACTGAAACCTATCCCTCCCCCCTGTGCTGTATGCGATTTATGACTTGAGGTATTAAATAGTCTCTGAATGTTAGTGATGTAAGAGTATATGTATGTATGTATTTAAATATAAATTTATACAGCGCCCAGTGCATACAGCACTTTACAAAAGGTGTGTATGGAGTGTGAGGGTATACCAATGGTGTGGGATGGTGTGGAAATGTAAGAGGGTGTCGCATTACTAAAAGTGTGTGTTTATACTAGTTGGTCCCTATTGGTATATAGGGATGGAATAACATAGAGTATTTGTATCTGTAAGAGACCGCAGTGTGTGCAATCATATAGCGCAGTACGGATGCAGCAACGAGTATCTGAACACTTGCCTTTGAAAATCTGGGACAATCTCCCAGTAATGCTGCAACATTTCTGACATTTCTGCAAACAAACTAATGGCCAATCAGATTAACACAGCGGGGGTCCCAGGCAACCTCATTCAATTTGAATTCCAATGCCAGACCTTTACCCTTCCCTCTGAATCTCTGATCTGGTACACAGGGAAGCCAGGCATCTGTGACTCTACGGTCAGCTAACTTGTGTTTCCCTTGTATTCCTAAATTCCACAGGAGAACTTTGTCTCCAGGCCAAAGTTCCCTGTAGCATACTTTATGGTCATACTTCCGCTTGTTATTTTCGTTCAGCTTGACAGTGGCTTTTTATGCCAACTGATATGCTCTTCGAAGGTTATCCTGGAGCCTTTGCACATATTTGTAGTGCATCATGTTCGATACACCGTCGGTGGATACTCGGAGATTAATTTTTATTTTTATACATACTTTCTCTGTGTGTGATATCCGAATGCGACGGGAAGATACTACACCAAAAGAAGGGGTTCCATTCTGGTTCTCAACTTAAGGATAGATGTCCCCTTGGCAAGCATACAAGTTCTGAAGTTGGCAGTGACTAGGAGAGGAGAAGTGTATTTTCCTAAAGATACCTTTACAAGTACATGTTCACCTTGGGCCATGTGAGTAATGGCATTGCTCTGATTCACTATAACTTTATGAACAGCAGAATTACACTATCATTACTGTATTGCACTATATGCATCTTTTCTTTTACATGACTCTGTGCTCCCAATATACTTCAATCAACAGATAACACATACTAATATTATACCGACAGTATAATGCAGTGACCCCAACACTTAGTTGCTCCCCCAAAGTACTGAGGGTGCCGTGGCACCAATTTCCCCTGGTGTCGTGTCCCAGCAATCCCACCCAGGCTGTGTGGAGCCAGTCCAAGATGACCACAAATAGTCGCAACTACGCATGCACGGCAGTCTGGCGGCGACCAGTCTGAAATGGTAGCCACCACCTCTCCCCACTCGCGCGGATCTCAGGCGGGCAACCAAGTAGTTCCCCCTCACCGGAGGTAAGGAGGGGGCTCTGCTACACAGATATATATATATATATATATATATATATATATATATACGTGTGTGTGTAAAGCAACATAAAGTCATATATCTTTGGTACATAACATGTCCCTTCAGTACACATTTTGCACTGGAAAACATTTCAAGAGCAATAATTTAAATAGAGATTCTTTAACGGCAAAAAGTTATAAAAAGCTGTGTAGCTGTAGCAGGACTAACTGTACCTGGCACCACGGGGGGCTATGCTTTAGAATGGGACTCCCTACAGCGTTATTTCAGTGGCACCAGAGACAGTAAGGCTAGCTACATGTGTATATTTAGCATAGATTCCTGGCCGGAACATGTAGTAGGGAAGCTGAGTTAATCATGTATTAATCAATTGAGAATCATACTTTCTGAAAAAAGAGCTGCAACTGACAGTCGTAGACCACTTGCCTTGAGAATTCTGCACTAAAACCAGTCCACTGCTGCGAGATTTCTGCCGCACGCAGCGAGATTTCTGCAGCCAAACTAATGGCCCTATCGGATTAACACAGTGGGGTCCCTGCATTTGAATGGGACTCGCCCTGTGTGAATCCTACCGGGCTGCGGGTCCCATTCAATTGCAGGGACCCCCGCTGTGTTAATCCGATGGGCCATTACAGCCTTCTGTGGACCATCTCATGAGTTCCTGCGAGATGGTCACAGATTTCCCTTGGCAAGAGGTCTAAAACCGGCAGTTGCATCTGTACGTACTTTTTATTGGGTACTTGCATTCACCGCCAAAAAATTCTGGCATGAGGAGTCTTGCTAATTCAGTGCTAATGATGGCCAAAAACAGAATGTATCTTTATTTATATCTCTAATATTAGGAGACCCAGGGGAATATTATTGGGTATTCTTTTTTTCTTAAAAACTAGAGCTTGTTTAACAAATGGAAGCCAACATGAAAACAAATAAATAGACTTTCACTCACTTGGATTACATAGTTACATAGTTACATAGTAGATGAGGTTGAAAAAAGACATGCGTCCATCAAGTTCAACCTATGCTAAATTTAACTTGCAATTGATATCATCATCATATATTGACCTACTGTATAACAAAAAAAGTATTGTTCATGGAATCTCAATTTATTCTCCTATTTGTAAAGTATATTTTAACATCTTTAAATATTATAAGTATCTTATGTATTGACTGGGAAACTCTTGTAAAAACAGTCAACAAATATATGGGGTTGTTCCAGCGGCCACATTTTAGTTTTTTCAGCATCCAATCCATTGTAATTTAAAACCTTATTATTTTTTACTGCCACAAACAAATTGTTGTTTTTTTTGAAGAAGAAGAACAGGAATATGCAAATATAATCAAATATAACTGTGCTATATCTTTTGGAACATAAGTAATAATTGGGGCAAAACTGATGCAAATATGAAGGATTTTTCGTATTCATTAAATAATATATTGATTAGATAATGTGTGATCCATGAGTGAAAGGTACCAATGAAAAGCTCAAGTTGTGTTGAATTTTTTGTATATATATAGTTTCATAAGTGTTACAAAGTAAAGATGGTTTATCAAATGTACTACAATTTATTTTTTATTGGGTACTGAAGGGGTTACATCTTGCAATGCCAGAATTTGCATTACAGAATGAATAAGGATCTCTGTATACTGCACTCGTTATTATACTGGATTGTATTGATTAAACAGTTAATATTTAACCTTTATTAGGTACTGCATGTATTAAAATATTTTCAGAATATTCAATAAAGCACAAAAGTTAAGTGAAAAAGTTATAATTGGTGAATAGCACAAAATAAAATTGTGAATGAATTGAGGTTTATTACTAGGAGTAAAGTATCTCCTAGTTTAAAGATATGTAATATATCATGTCTTTAGATGTCTAAATTAATATAGTTCAAACAGCTAGCTTTTAATTAGCCTATTGTTGAATGACTTGATGTTATATATGTAGCCCCTTTTCCCAGCCACTAGAGGAACTACCGGTGCTGCCGTTACCTGCTTGGCTAACAGAAGGCCTGAGCATCCGCTGCTAGGAGCCTGGGGTGCACCCTCGATCTCCTGGGTGCAGTGCCTCCACCTGCGAGAGATCGCAGAGTAGCGGGATAAACCCCTCACAGGAACCAATACCAATAGTAATCACACACATGGGGTAAATATCAACTGGTTTACTGAATATATCGTAACGGCAACTTGTACCACACAGTATATCACACACAATACAATAACACAGGGTGAGTTTCCCCAAAGAACATAGGGTGCGAAGCACCAATACCCCTGAAGTCCTTTCCCCAATGTCAGTCCCCACCCAAAGTGTAGGGAGTAGCGCTACCCCTGCGGACCATTGGTGCACTTAGATGTGATACCTCCCCGAGCACTCCAGTACACGGGTACAACGAATAATACAAAGGATCCGTCTGATCCATGACGTAGGTCTGTCCGGTCCGTCCATGAAGGTGTCCGCCTCTGCATGGGGTGAACTCCCGCTGGCGGGTCTCACTGTAAGGGTCTCTTAGTTCAGGGGTGGTCTGGACCCAGACCACAGGCCGCAAGTCACAGCGCGGCATCTTGTCACTGGTGCCTAACACTGATAAGGCTACAGTGGAAACGTCCCTGTCTGGGGGTCTTTCCCTTGTAGCAACCACAAACTAACAATGGTCGGGGCCTTACTGGGGCCTACGGGGCAATTCTAGGCCTAGTCCAGTGAAGCACTGCTCCCTGGACACTACCTGCTCAGTCGCCATCCTGCTCCTGACTGCGTGCGAGGCCCTAGCATGCCAAATGTATCTATTTTGCCTCAGGAGATCCGGGAGCCCTATTGGTTGTGACGTGTCATGTGATGAGCAGCTCCTGAGGCTGATGTGGGACCTGTAGTTCCCCTGCAGAGCTATTCTAAGATGGCCACCGCCACTATACCGTTCACTCACATGCGCAGACAATCCAGATGGGACTGCCGCAGATGGGACTGCCGCAGATGGGACTGCCGCAGATGGGACTGCCGCAGATGGGACTGCCGCAGAGCTCCGGGGCACATGAGCGCCCCCACTGACCTCTGCAACTCCACCTGGCTGCTCCCTGCATGCGCCCGCAGTCCCGTCGACCGCACGCCTCGGCAGAGCAGCCATAGCTTCTCCATTCTCCGCCCCGGAGGTAAGGGGACCCGGCTACATAGATATACTAAATAAGTAGATGTTATGATCATTGATGTTATTTTATAACTGGCTATTATTAGGTCTGATTATTTTGGTAAAAATATATTGTAGTATATCTATAACCGCAGTTATGAAAGGACTATTTGGTGAATGGATATCTAATTACAGTAAGGCTGAGTCCATGGTGACTCCAGCCGTGCGGAGGCGCGCTGAGGCTGAAGGAAAGCGGGTGATTTCCCTGGTCTCAGTTCATGCGCCGTCTGGGGGCGTTTCGGGGGGCGGGCCAGTGACGTCACAGAGCTGGTTCGCCCTCATTGGGCGAACCTCTCACGTGACCGGCCCTGCGCTCCCGTGAGTGCTCAAACTAGAAATTTGGTAAGGCCTCCGCACGCCTGCGGACGCGTGCGCGAGCCCCTGCTAAAGCCGCTCTCATTGCGGTTGCAGGGGCTCACTGACAAGCGTCAGCGTGCCTCTGCGCTGACCCTGGACTCAGCCTTATAGTTGTTGTTAACACAGCTGTTATTGGTAGTTTTTTAGCTGGTATGGTAGCTAAATAAAACCTCGGTTCATTCACAATTTTATTTTGTGCTTTTCACCAATTATAACATTTTCACTTAACTGTTTGTGCTTTATTGAATTTTCTGAATATATTTTAATAAATACCTAATAAAGGTTAAATATTAATTGTTTCATTAATACAATCCAGTATAATAAAGAGTGCAGCATACAGAGATCGTTACTCTTTTTGTAATGCATCTGTGCTGAAATTCCTGTTTTGCACAACTATTATATTTGACTAAATACAATACTAATTGCTGAGCTAGAAGTGTCCCGAAAAATGCCAATATTGCACTAATTTTGACTGGATTTTTCCAGAATTTTGCTTAACATAATATAAAATAATAATATAAATGGCCATATCACCTTTCACGTTGACTTTTAATGCTTGGAGTTTTTTTTTTCTTTTTTAAGTGAAGCTTACCATTTTTGCACATTTTGTCATAAATAATTAACCAGCAAATTTTGCCTGATTTGCCAAGTTGAGCGAAAAAATGTACACATTTCTATTTATAGGTTCAATAAAAAAGAACATGCTCACATAATATAAAGTAGTTTTACATGCAGCCCTGAGAAGTACAAAGGTAAAAATGTAATGTTTCTATATCGGAAATAGAAGATCAACTCCCATGGGAATCATCAAACACCAGCAAGGCATCCCTGTAGTTTCAAAAATATATATATATTATAGATAATATACTGTCCTTAAGACACAGCACTTTAGGGAAAAGTCTCTCCTCCTGAGACACAGTTTTTTTGCTTCACTAAGGGAAATGCAGTCAGTTTAAGTACTTATATAACAGGCTGAAGCTGTATTACCACAATTACCCGGTGCAGCTTCAATCAACCAGTAGGTAGTCACTTTAGAACACAGAACTGAACAGGCTAGAGACTCCATTCCAAAGAGGTGTTAAACCCTTAGCTTCAGGCAAGTAGAACTCATCACAAACACCAACTTGTATTTCTCGTCCTATCCTCAAGAAATCGATATGCTGCAATATAAAATACTGGAGCATAGGTATTCAGTTGTAATCATCTACAATTTATTTTCAAACAAATATTCCAAAACATATTTGAAGTCGAAGATCTATAGCTGCTGATCCATAGTGCATGCAATTAATTGGCTCATATCCATTTAGCGGCCAGAGGGGCCCCTTCAACACATTGCAGCTCCTCTGACGGAGAATGGGTTAAATGAGAAACTGTCACTTTTGGTTATGATTATGGCTCAGACACAGACACGGGGCAAGTATCCCTCCTTAAGTATAGTCCTTTAAATGTAAACATCTGTGATGTTGCTATTAAATAAATCCCACAACATTCTATTCTGAAGCTTTTGAATAATTTGAGATGCGAAACAATGTACCAACAAATTAACTACAGTACTGTACATGTTGTAACATTTTGGAGTTTTACAATTGTCAATTATTCCAAAATGTAGTCGAAATTCCTAATAATATCTCAGTCTTTTATATGCCAATAACCTTACTGTAAATCCTAACTCTAGCACCAACCCTAATTTGGGATTATTATTATTATTATTATTATTATTATCAAACATGCAGAAAAACTTGGGCAAAACCAGTGGAAAAACAGTGCCATATTTATCAAAGAAGATTACATACGAGGAAGTAATATGATTGCTTTCTTGTGATAAATGTAGTTTGATTCTCTAGCATTGCTTTGCTCCAGTTTTGCAGCTGGGAAAACTTAGAAAATAATCTTAAATATAGATATATTTTCCAAATTCACTAAAAACATAATTTATAGTTAAAATGTACTGGGACAAATATCTAACAAAACTGTACATTTCCAACAAGAAGTCACAAAAAATGATTAACCGAAACAAATTACTTTTAGATATATTTTCATAAATACAATGTTGGTCAGTTTTGCACATATACAGAATATGTGAAGAACAGAGTAAAAAGAAATGCAATCATGAAGAAACTGAGATGCAGGATAGAATGTGAAAGACCCAGGCAATGAAATATGTATTAGCATGGCAGTTAACGTAAATTAATCTAGGATGGGAGTGGGGCAATTGTAAGAAAGAAATAGGATAGACTAAACATGCAAGGTAAAATAGGAGTTACTGTAGGGTGAGAACAGTAATGCCAAGTCAGTACATTGATAAAGTACAGAGTCAGTGAGAAAGAATGAGTGGGAACATGATAAAATGGTACATGTATGTTCCAGAACTAGAAGAAAACAATTAGTCATTGTTATTTTCAGAATAAGAGATATGTCAACTGAATCTAAGATGTTTTATTTAAACAATGGCAGGTTTGATTAATACCTTGCATCTGTTTTGAAGCTTGCTTCTATCCAGTAGTTAGAAGCCCTCTCTGCTGTCATCTGGATTACATTTTCTTCTAAACTTGCCACTACTCTTTCCTACATCTCATTCTCAAGTGCAACAAAGGAGGGAGAGGGAGTAGGTGGTACCGTATAATACATTTTATTGGACCAACAAGTAGTTGATATGTTACAAGCTTTGAAACCTCTCGGTGTCCTTCATCAGGTGTCCCATTCAGCTATTTACTAATTAGTGATACTCCATAAGACAAAAACTGAGACATTTGGAATGTGGTTCCTGCCCCAAGAAGCTTGCGATCTAGAAACAGGGGAGTGAAGACATAAGGAATAGTGTGTGAGTTTCTTAGCAAGTGTTTGATAATCAACAACACGAGGACTCTTACTATACGTTCTAGGACGAAAGTAAAAGAAAGGAATTATGAGAGTGTTGGATTTAGGTCTTCAACAACAATAACCAACAAAATGAGGACTCACTATACGGTTATAGGATGAAAGTAAAAGAAAGGAATCATGAGAGTATTGGACTGTGGGTCTTCTTTAAAGGTAGGTATGTATTTCAGGAACTTATATACTGTGTGTATGTGTATATATACTGTCCTCTAGGTGCTGGAATAGGGCAGAAATGCGACTGTCCAACACACAGAGAGTTAATCTCCCTAGAGAAGTCAGCAGCAGCTGCAAACTAATTGAGCAGGCTGAACTCCTGATTGCTCATGGAGTTTTAAAAGTCAAGGAAGTGACTATACACAATGAGAGAGAGACTGCTTTCCCAGAGAAGAGTTCTCCCCAGCTGTGGAAGCTGGTACAGCCCCCTAGACTCGCTGGACGGTGGTCGCAGAGCCTGCTGGGACTGCCTGGGTTGTTAATCCCATGAAGAAGGAAGGACAAAAGAGCATGCTGTAGCGGGGATGTCCTGTCCTTAACATTGAACTTATAGAGGAGAGATTCTCTGAGCTCTTGTGGGGCTGAGCTCCCCTAGGAAGGAAGGACGCAAGACCATTTTGAAGCAGGGACATCTGCTCCAAACCCTTGAGTAACAGATAAGCAAAACACTTTATTACACAAGATACAGCTCGCTGAGAGGGAGGAGGTGTCCGTCCGTCAGGTGGCCTGCCTGACAGTGTGCTATGAAACCGAGATGGCCAATTCCTGCAAGCTGCTGGACCACACGGCCAATGAGAGGGCCCGGCTGCAGCTGGAGCTGGACAAGGTCTGGGAGGAGCACCGGCAGCTGCAGGTCATAAATAGAGAAATGAATACAGAGTTAAGCCATTCTCTGAGTTAGCTGACAGATGTGGAATCACGACTCAACTCCAAAGAAGCTGAACTAGCAGCTGCACTGAGTGGAAAAAGAAATGCAGTAGAACAGCTTCAAGACCTGAGGAAGGACCTGGAGTCTGAGCATGATGGCTGCAAGATGGCAGAGAAAGAAAAGTGTGAACTGGGAGAGGAGCTCGAGGCTCTGAAGACTGGGATGCTACATTGGACTCTACTGCTACCCAGAAGGAGGTTTCTCAGATGAAGTTGGAGAAAAATGTTACAAACCTAAAACAGACACTTGGTTCACAGAAGCAGTCCATGGAAAAGGTGACGGTAGAGTTAAAACAGAATGACACTCCACGGAACAGTAATGCACAGGTGTCGCCACTACAGGAAAAGGTATTTGCCAGGCCCAAACGTCTATATTGCCCAGAAACTAATGCCCATGAAGACAAGGGTACAGTGAGAGCTGTGGACACCGCTCAAGTGCAAAACAAGATGGCAAAGTTTAAACTGCCTGAGCAAGTTGTGCGCGCCTGTAAGCGTGACTACAATGCCGTTGCACTAACACAGTCTACTTTCCACAAGGCACGAAATGGAAGGACCAAGTTGCGATGTATCACAGTAAGAATCCAGTCATACTGCAGTGCCCATGGGGTTCAAAGTGGATTTTTTGCCATGATGGCAACCGCTGTAAAGATAGTCTCAGATGAGAATGGGACGGAAGTGTGTCCGTGATCGTAAGACGAGAAAGACCTCACAGATTATCTAGCGACACTCCCACCGGAGTAAGTTAAGGAATCAAGAAAGAAAGGCCCAATGTCTACTAGTCTGCCGATTGTAATAGAGAGACGCCATGGGGTGCACTTGGGGTTAATAAGAATCTTACCCAAGTTTAAGTACTGAAGATAAATGGTGTTGAACCAAATACAGAACTTGTGGTGAATGACCGGTCTCTAGTCTCAAACCCTGAAGGTACGCTAATGGAGAAAGGTCCAAAAGACATCAGTGGAGTTACTGTTTTCACAAGAAGGCCAAACAGCCACTGACGAGTGAATGCAAGGAGCTGACCAACGAGATCAAGACTCTTCTGCAGGGTAAGGGAGACTCTGAGCACAAGAAGAAGAAGACGGAGATGCATCTTGAAGATAGCAGATCAAGATCACAGAGCGGAATAGAGTCTGGGCTGAGCTGGCAGAGAGAGACAACAAACTGCAAGTTGCTCAGGAACTTTTCCAAAAAGTAACACGCCAAAATCTGAGCTTCAACTCTAAAATCAAACAAGTGAAAGACAAGAAGAAGACAAGAAGGTAGCGAAGTATCAGTCGGCAGGCCCAGAAAGCCTAGTACTTGCCCAAAGGAAAAACTCTTTAATTGAAAGGCAAGGAAAAAGAAGAGATGGTTGTCAGACGTCTCTGCCAAAGAGGCTGGTGCATGGGAATTGAGCACGGGACATGTCAAAGGACAATGTTACACTGGATAGGGGGCTATGTGATACCATCACTGTCCTGGAATAGGGCAGCCATTGGTCTTTACAACATACAGTGAGTTCATCTCCCTAGAGAAGTTAGCAGCAGCTGCAAACTAATTAAGCAGGCTGAACTCCTGATTGCTCATGGAGTTCTAAAAGTCAGGAAGTGACTATACACAATGACAGATAGACTGCTGTCCCAGAGAAGAGTTCTCCCCAGCTGTGGAAGCTGGCACAGCCCCCTAGGCCTGCTGGACGGTGGCCGGAAAGCCTGCTGGGACAGCCTGGGTTGTTAATCCCAAGAAGAAGGAAGGACGAGAGACCATGCTGAAGTGGGGATGTCCTGTCCTTAGCATTGGATTTATAGAGGAGAGATTCTCTGAGCTCTTGTGGGGCCGAGCTCCTCTAGGAAGGAAGGCCACGAAGCTTACCACATCATCTGTAAAACACAGTGGAGGCAGTGTGATGGCATGGGCATTCATGGCTTACAATAGCACTGTGTCACTAGTGTTTATTGATGATGTGACTGAAGACAGAAGCAGCCGGATGAATTCTGAAGTGTATTGGGATATATTGTCTGCTCAGATTCAGCCAAATTCAGCAAAGTTGATTGGACGGCGCTTCACTTAACAGATGGACAATGACCCAAAACATATTGCGAAAGCAACCCAGGAGTTTTTTAAGGCAAAGAAGTGGAATATTCTGCAATGGTCGAGTCAATCACCTGATCTCAACACGATCGAGCATGCATTTTACTTGCTGAAGACAAAACTTAAGGCAGAAAGACCCACGAACAAACAACAACTGAAGACAGCTGCAGTAAAGGCCTGGCAAAGCATCACAAAGGAGGAAACCCAGCGTTTGGTGATGTCCATGCGATCCAGATTTCAAGCAGTCAATGCCTGCAAAGAATTCTCGACAAAGTATTAAAAATGAAAAATGTATTTATGGTTGTGTTAATTTGTCCAATTACATCTGAGCCCCTGAAATAAGGGGACTGTGTATGAAAATGGTTGCAATTCCTAAACGTTTCATACGATATTTTTGTTCAACCCCTTGAATTAAAGCTGAAAGTCTGCACTTCTATTGTATCTCGGTTGTTTCATTTCAAATCCATTGTGGTGGCCTACAGAGCCCAAATTGAAATGAAAATTGTGTCAGTGTCCATTATTTCCGGACCTAACTATATATATATATATATATATATATATATATATATATATATCTCATATAGCGAAATACTACATTTCCTGCCTTAATCTGGGACTAAAAGATGCAACAACGTGGTATATAGCATATATATATATATATATATATATATATATATATATATATATATATAGTAGGGGAGCGTCTGGTTATGCATGGTAGAGAATTCCAGAGTTGGAGTACAGCATGGTAAAAATCTTGGAGGCAGGAGTCAGAGGACGTAATAAGTGGAGAGATGTAGATGAAGAGCAGAACATACATTGTGTGTGGGAGAGTGCTTGAAATTTAGGTCAGAGATCTAGAAAAGAGTGGTGTTATGTACAATTTAGCCTTTGTATTGACTTTGTATTGTAGCCAATGCAATGACTTGCATAATGGTACAACAGAGGAGAGATTAGTGAGGGAAATGTGTCTGGCAGCAGCATTTAGAATGAACTGGAGAAGAGACAGAGAGCAGAGAGGGAGACAAACAAGAAGCATGTTGAAGTAGTCTATTCGGGATATTAGTGTGCGAGTAAGAATGTTGGTGGATTACTCCATGAGGAAGAGATGTGATTTAGAGAGGTACTATTGTGTGGGGTGAAGGAGAAGAAGCAGTAAAAAATGACAACTAGGCATTTAGCTTGGAGATTATAGTGGAGTCACCAAGTGAGTGAGAAATTCAGTATAAGTGTATTGACCTGTTACATTTAAGATAGGGATTGGACATGCATGAGGTCATACTGGAGCAGAAAAACAGTTAATAAAATGGGACTGGAGAGAAGGGGAGCGGTCACTAGGGGACAGGTAGCTTTAGTTATCGTCAGCATAGAGGTGGTAGGGAAAACAAAATGACTGTATGGTTTACCAAGGGAAGAAATATAAATGGAGTAGAGGTCCTACAACAGATCAATGGGTAGGAGTGAGGAGGAGGATGTGCAAGCAACAAAAACACTAAAAGTGTGGTCCGATAGGCAAGATGTAAACCAGGAGAAGGCAGTTTCATAGAGGCCAATAGAATTGCCTTGCATCTTCAGTCAACCAGAAGACAGTTTTTCGACTTACACTTACCTAATGGAAATAAATACAAAATGTTTAATGTAAACCAACATCATACATTTACATCTGTCACTCTTATCCAATAAATATATGAATTATAGCATTCCAGATAAGAATTCAATCACCCCTTCTGTTTCTCTCTTCCACTACCTTGCATCGTGGTCAAGTGATCAAGTGTTGCGTTTGGTCTAGGATCTCTTGCGTATTGACTGTAGTTGCATATTTACACTGCAGCACGTCAGCGTTTTTTGGAATTAATTCATTAAAAATAAATAATAATGACATGTTGAATACGAAACATGATGAGCAGCATACAATCAACCTATACATTTCGATTTTGATCCCAATTATTATATAAAATTCACGGTCATACTCTATGTAAGAAAGTATATAGGCTAAAAGTGACATACTTGCAGGGTGCCTATTTGCATGTCACTACCTAGAATCCTTATCTACAGCATAACCACTGTATGGCATGTGTCAAAAGGGTGAATTAAACTGCTTTGGGACCTGTGGAAGATAACCAGGCATACTGTACTCATGAGTATTTTATCTTTGTCGTTCTTTTCAGTTGAAAATGTACTAAATATTATTTTGTTTCTTCTTACAATTTTCAGTTTCAAAGGCCACATGATTATTCCCCCTCATTTCGGTTTGGTACAGTCCCAAATGGGAGCACTGAAAGGAATATAAGGAACAACTACCCAGATATGCATCAATACATGGTCAAATTTAATCAAAAGGGGGTGCAGGATGCTTTAGTCAGCCTAAAGACTGGGTAAGTATTTGTTTTCAACAAAAAACAGACAAAAAACAGACAATGATGCCCAAAGCTACTTCCAATGTGACAGAAATACACAGTGCAATACCTATATATTCTCTTGAAAAAAGGGTCATTTTGTTTAACCCTTTGGCCAAAGCGTCTTAAGCCTGCTGCCACTTTCAAGGCATGATTGTAGCAGGTCCTAACACTCCCAGGGTTAAATTCTTATTAACCTGTATAATTACAGGAAGAATGATCAAAATTTAACTGACCTGCTAACTTGGAAAGTGGGGAGGGGCAAGCTTAAACCTTGGGGGGTAGGGGTTTCTCAGAGCTTGTTGGGTATCTGTGTGTCTGTGTAAGTATTTGTTTTACCTGCTTTTGCTAGTACCAAGATTTTCTTAAACTCATTAACTCCTTTCATGTTGTACCGAGTTATGAATCACTATGCTGATAGTGTATGTGATAGTAGTTACTTTATAGTACTTGTGTAATTAAAGCTGTAAATTGCACATGTTTTGTTGCACAGGTGTTTCTTTGTTGCAAGAAAGAACTTTTATAGAAAGCAGCTTCATGCTCGGCTCGCGAACGCATGTGTAAAGTGGGTGACACAGTTATGCTTCTTACAAAGTATAAAGCAAACAAATATCCTCAAGCGTAACATGAGGTTGAAAGAATCGCTGATTTCTTTATACACTGCACAGTGATGCATCATTCAACAATAGCTGAAAATATCTTTGAGAATGAGGTTGTATTGTAAGCAACTTCATGGACATTTTTGTCCTGAAAGATTATCTCTATTATCTATTTTCTAATAAGTGAGAAGCACCTCTTCATGTGTTTTATTACTGCAGAATAAGAAAATCATATCAAGGTTCCTCTGCAGTGCTCTTAGTTCCTGATCTCATCAATGTCTGCATTTGAAACTGGGAGTGGTTATGCACGTCTACAATACAGAAGGAGCATACTGTTCTATTGGCATTACACATGATACAATTACACTTGGGAGAATAGTACTTGACGTGCCACAGACCCACCAACTAAGACAAACCTTAATGAAAACAGGGATATAATTCCTTTTGGGAGAACAACCAGGCCTCAACTTTATTTATTATTATTATGATTATTATTATTATTAATAATAATTAATTTCATTTCCCCTCCCCTCCTGAAAGTTGACTTGTCCCCAGTTCAAAGACCAAGGGTGTAGCCATGGCTAATGACCACTGCTGCTAATCAAACATTGGGATAGCAGAATCAACCCATTACAGCTTGTTAAATTGCACCATCTTTCTCATAAAACTGCATGAACATCCTTGGGTGCCACAGCATGATAGGTCATCAGCACCAATCAGCTGATAAAGCAAGCACAATGCTTAATATCATGCTCCTGGTCTCTCTTTTTTTTTTTTTAATAAATCTTTCTCTTTTTCCTTTTTTTGTACAACATAAAAACAAAATAACATACAAACATTATAGTCATTAATGGTATGAGAAAATGGGAGGTTAATGGCATGTTACCTCGTGTGCACAATACATTAGGATTCCCAAACCCCAATTTGAACCCATCCACCAGTGAGTCACCACTACTGGTTTTGGGTTAGCCCAGGGCTTCTAAACGCCAGTCCTCAAGACCCCCAACAGATCAGGGTTTAAAGATATCCCCTGATTGAGCCACCTGTGCTTAAGTAGGGCTATGCTGAAATCTGATCTGTTGGGGGGGTCTTAAAGTACCTCTGGTTACCCATGTTACCTCTTTTCTATAAAGGAAACCCCTGACTAAGGGTAGGGGTCTCAAACACACAAAGGGGAACCCTGCCTGAATTCAAGGGCCAGCTTTAACTAAAGTTTAGATTGTAATGGCACAGGAAAATGTATTTATTCATTTATACATATGCAAAGAAGGAACTTATTTATACATACAGTATCATCATCATAAAAGGGCACATCTTTTTAAAGTAGCAATAATCACAAAAAGGGTTTATTAAAAAATGTTTTTTTTCAGTTGACTAGTTTTATGTTCATCAAGATAAGGGGAGGAATTGCTAATATGAACTACGCTGTAATTTGAATAAAAATGCCTTCTGTAATAGTAAATGAAAGTAGTTTGGCTCATATTGGAGTTTTCTGCTACATTAAAGCACCAACATTTGAAAAACCTGCCAATATTTTATGGGCCTAAACTACACTGCCGAGACTAAAAAATACTTTGCAAAAAGTGCAATTTATCACGATAATTATATTACTCAACATAAAAAAGTTAAAGCAAAAAATAATTGCACTGTTTTGAACTTTATGCAATATTTATGAACCCAGGTTCCCATGATATTCCCATGCTGCCCCATTTTCTATATAAAAAAGGGAGTGTTGCAGACAAGGTGTGGGAAGGGAGGAGAGCAAAACTGGAAAAACTGGCAAATCTCTAGAAACAAGAGGTTTCCGAAGCTAAATTTCATGGTTCATTTCCAGAGGGCTGTCAGTGCAGAACATAAACTAATAATAAAAATAATAATAATAATAAAATAAGTTGTTGGATTGCTGCTTTATGAATTTAGTTTATTTTCTTTGGCATCCAAGGTTCACCCTAATCCTCTGAAAATGACATTCAAGTAAATAAAAGTAATATCTCCAATTGAGGAAGCATTTGACCACGTTTTCACTTGTAAGGTGAATGTACAGGACCGGGCGGTGTCACATAAAGAAAATAAAAATCAATAAATATATTTCTTATAATGCAAAATGTATTATAATTAGGGATTCCTGCTTTATGTTATTGAGAAAAAAAACCCACCAACTGATCACCTTGCACTTTTGGTTAAAACCGATTAACGCCGCAAATGGAGCCTCTTCTCTGTTAAATCCCATATCTGGTGGAAGCCCATCCCCCAGGTAGGCGGCAAAGGCATCACGGGGGAGTACGGAAAGTGTGTGTTCATTATTTTTCATTGTTAACGCTAATAACTACTGTTTTTTAAGGAAATTAAAATACAGAAAAAGATTTTATGAAAAAGTAAATACAGAAAATCGGAATGCCTAATTATATATAATTATAACATAGTTATAGGGGCTTATTCTGTAAACTTTGATAACTAACTCATCAAGGATTTTGAGCACTTCCTGTACAATCTGGCAAGGTTGCTATTCAAAAAGCTTCAACAGACTGCAAAAATAATCCGGGAAGATCCTGCGGTTTCGAGCCTGCTCAAACAAACCGTGCGGGAGCTCAAAAAGGAGTTCCAACGTGCAATTTTTTTAGAAATCACCCTATTCTAGTAGCTCCGATGAGATCACTGAGGCTCTCAACTAACGAGATACTCTTAGATCTCATCTCAGAAGGGATTTGCAGTAGGAATTAGAAGAAAAAAAATATTTTACTGCATCGGATTGAAGCCGGGTTTCTTCGGAGCTGATATGTATTAATACCAACTCTGGAGACAACTTTCTTCAATCCTATATAATAAAAACACATTTACAGGCAGCTTCATTAAATTAGCGGTTAACTGCTAAGGTAATGAAGTGGTTAAATACCAGTGCCCAGTTTATTAGAGGTAGCGGGGAGAGTGAAGGTGGCATTTAGCCTGTGGTGATGTTTAGGCCTTTCAGGAGGGTTGCGGGAGGAGTTAACCCCTTCATTACTGCTAAGGTAATGATGGGTTAACCACTCTCGCAACCCACCCGGTAGGCATAAACACCCACCACAGGCCAAATACTACTTTCACCCTCCCCCTCTATCTCCAATAAACATTAAAACACAATACAACTAATACTATCCAATACACCCATTGAGCGCAAGTGTGGTTACCTATACCCTCAATGAGAGCAAATATAACCCTAATAGCGCAATGAATGGGCACCCCCTCTACCCACAACAACCACCCCCCCCCCTAACACATACAGTACAATAATGGGAAAAATAACTTTTATCCAGATCTGGATAATAGCTAATTTGCCCATTCAAAATAAAACATTATCCAGCCAGAAAAAGTAAATGAAAGTTGCATGTACCCCTGCTAGGATGAAGGCCATCCTCATCTTCCACCACGTCCGCTGCGTCTTCCATGGCAGAAATATTACAATAAAAAAACAAACTAATGGTCACTCACCCCTTAATCTCCTTAGAGGTTAGTAACCACTATAGTAATTAAGGGATTAATCCCCTCCCCCACTACCCACCGGGGATGACTAACCACCCTCTATGGGGCAACTACCCTAACCCCCCCATCCCCACTACCCATTGATTGACAGTGGTAAACCATGCCCATTATATGGCCATGGTTTGCCACTATAGCAATGAATGGGAAACCTACCAATAAAAAAACAAGTACCAAATAAAACACATTACATTTTATTAAAATTTAAAAAAGCTAATAAACCAATTGATTGGCACAGTGGTACACCATGCCAATTTAATATGGGCATGGTTTGCCACTATGCAGTCAATGGGCAACCTTAAAAAAACACGAGCACTAAAAAATACAATACATAACAATGAAATAAAAACAAACATTTACCAAAAAATGCATCGCTTGTCACTGTGCTTATCTGTGTAGCCCGAAAGGGCCATAGGTAAACACATTTGCAGTCAATGCGCAACCTAAAAAAAAATACGCAATGAAATTAAATATAATCAATGTTTTTCTTACCTTTGATGTCTTCACGCTCCAAATCCGACTCCATAAGTAACCTCTGACCCTCAACCCAATGCTCCTCAACAGCCGATGGTCCTTTGGTAAGTTCTTCTTTTCTTCTTTCTATTCTTCTTTATTTGTAATCCAATTGGAGACAGATATTGTTCCATCATCTTCTTGGCTTCAAATGAGATGGGAAAGGCCTTATATAAGGCCTATGATGTCACATTTGAGTGTCAAATGGTACACCCCCAATCCGATTGGTGTACCACGTGACTGCGTCATTTTATTAATTTCAGGTCCTGGGACCCCCTGCTTCACAAGTTACAGGCCCTGGTATGGGGTGTTGGTATCCCCCTACTTTTTAAAAATCTCCTGTGCCACGTGACTTGGACATTTAAATACACAGGACATAACGGCACCCCATACCGGGGCCTGTAACTTGGGAAGCAGGGCTCCCTATGGCTGAAATTAATGCGGTTCAGCTCCAGAGACCCCCTGCTACAATACTATGTTATTAAAATTTAAATTTAAATAAAAACATTGCCTGTAAGAGCTGTGCAGGGAGATACAGCTATCTCTGTGCTGCTCTTACAGACTGCGGGAGGATCGCAGCAGTAGGACAGAAAAAGCCGAGATAAGGTCACTGCTACATCGAGCGATTTTGGCATTTTCCTACCTCACGTATTGTGACTTGCGGTAAGGCTTTATGATTCTTTCAGAATACCATGATAACACAAATGTCAAACTTTGAGGTAGGAAGATGCCACATCGTTCGAAATGGCAGAAATTTTATCAAATCTACTCGAATAGGCCCCATACACTTACAACCCCATTCATATGATTAATATTGGATTTCAATGCAAAATGCAATAGTCCATTTCATACAATATGTATATATTCAAAAATGTAAAAAGATACTGTTTTACTCATAGAAAAAAAAGATTAGGCTGGCATGCAACCGAAGAGAATCAATGTATAGGCCTTTATCAAAAGTCTGACTCTTGATAAAAGAGCTATTTTACAATCTTGGACCTGATACGTTGAGCTTGTTTGCTAAGGTCTCAGACTGATCTTTTTTTTTCTATGAGTAAGGGAGCACTTTTTCATTTTTCTGCACGTGTGTTTTTCACAATGTGTTTACACGTATATGCTATATACACATTTGTGACTAATGCCTTTTGCATTATGAGAAATATATATATTTTCCTTGTGTTTTCTTTATGTGACACAGCCGATTTCTGTAAATTCATTTGGCATTTATAGCAGAGAGAGATTTTGTTTTTATCGTTATATATATATCCATCATTTGCCTCACAGTGACAGATGCATCTGTATTCCCTTTTTCTGATTAGCAGTCTCTCCTGATAGGTGTCACAACAAATCTAGCCTTGAAATCTTTCTGTTTTTAAGTGTATTCTACAAGGCTTGATCACATTGTTTTCTTATTTCTGAATAAACACAGAGAAATAATTCACGCACACAGTTATAATACAATATTGTTACTATTACTACAAAAATATGGGCCTTGGAATGCCATCCCATCATATTGTGATGCCCTCAATTGATGCCTTTAGTCCTTGAAAAATCTATGTTCAACAAATCGTATTAGCATATCCATTATGCAGCTGTGATGGTGGGGAGAGGTGGGGGTGCTAGAAATGAAAAGAAATGCATCACAACCACACTCTATATTCACTCATCAGAACAAATGTTCCCTACAGCTCAGAAATCTGTTCCAGCATTCCTTAAATCAAACCCCGTGCCCTACAATAATTTGGTTATGTGAAAACATTTTGAGATTTGCAGAACTATATTTTTTGAAGGTGCAGCGGCGCTGTAAATTCTACACGGCTGTGGAAGGAAGTCAAAGCCGCATAAATAAATTCACTCGATGTTTCCTTTGTTAGAAATATGATTCTGCTGGTCGACTCAAACGGAGGACAAAACATACAGTAGTGCTGATGGTAGTTAGAGCGTAGATTGTAATGTTTTCTATACTAAGAGAATGTCTCTGCTGCTCATGCATTATATGTTGTATTTTCTTTTTACAAAGGCTTTTCAAAAAAGCATTATGATATTAGTCAATGCAAAATGTTGTAATGGGAATATTCACACAGCCATCTATGGGATTCTACCTATTTCAGATTCAGCTACAGTATGGGAGTTTTGAATTAAGGCTATTGGAAGAAATTAACGGCCGTGTGTCAAACTGAAACCAGATCTGGTTTGGTGCTAAATTGATACTAAGGTCCAGATCACAAAGTTCTGTTAAGTCAATTAGCATAGTGTTATCCTAATTTAAACGAGCAATCCACCCAAACCAACCTCCATTCCTTCAGGATTGGAACCGGGGGAGGAGGGAGGGTGGGGGAGTTTCATCAACTATCTTGAGCTCCGGGGTCCCCACGGTTCCTGAGATAATTACTGGAGAAGGAACCGGTATTACTTTCTGTATTTTAACGGGGATTTGAATGGCTATCTAATAGGAAGCTGCAACTAGTGTATCGTCAAAGCACAAAACCATAATATTAAGCCATGTTTTTAATAGCGTTAACTATGACAGATATTAGTGATAATTTGCTGATTGAGTGACTCAGTGTGTAAAGGCGCTGACACTGAAAACCACAATGGGGGAACCTGGTTCATATCTCAGTGTCAGCTCCTTGTGACATTGGGTGTCACTTTATCTCCCTGATCCTCTGGCACCAAAAAATAGATTGTAAGCTCTATGGGGCAGGGACTTTTGCCTGCAAAAAAAATATATATGCAGCACTACTTACACTGTCTATACAAGAAAAAATGTTTATTATTGACTTGGCTATACTCTGGTTCAGATCATGAAATAAGGCTTTTGCCGTATATGGATGGGTGTTAGACATAACATAACATAATGTTAGTTGCCGTCATTATTTCCACTCACTTCTCTCTCTCTCCATTTCAACAAGAGCCCTATCTCAGGGTCTGGATAGAAGTAATATCAAGACTGTCATAACATCCCATTATTGGAAGATAACACACCGTTATGCTACAGTAGCACAACGTTAAGCCTATGTGAATGAGATGCAGCACAGTTTTTGCATTTAATTAGCTTTGAAGATACCATGTTAATTCGGGGGAACATAATTGGACATATGTATCAAGGGAAAAGTGGAGATATTCATAATTGCACTGTAACAGGGGACTTATCCCTGTTCACAAATGTGCCTCTAATCCAGCAGTGAGGTGGTTAACTGCTGGTAGCAAATTAACTAACACCACCTGCCTGATTAGAGGTGGTAGAAAAAGCCTGCCTTTGAGACAGGAAGTGACTCCTTAGCTCACTTGTGGGCTGAACTTTGGAGAACACAGATCTCTGGAGCTGACCTGTCTTGAGCTCTGTCAAGAAGAAACAGCAGAGCTGATTGCATGACACCAAATAAGACTTCTAAACCTGGATGCTGATTTTCTGTGCATGCACGGGTGCGGTTCCAGGAGAGCAGAGAAGCATACTCTACAGCAGCTAACAGATAAGACTTTAATTCTAAAGAGACTTCTTATATCTGCTTATGTCATGCTATGTGTTTGGGGCTGGGAGACCTGCTTAACTAGGAGTTGTGAATTGCATGGGATTTCACTAGAAATACTCCCAAGTGAATTAAGCTTCCCCCCCCCCCCCTGTGTTTGGATGATTTCCAGATGAAAAGGAAAAGGCACAATAAAGCCTTATTATAATTTCACCTTATAAAAGCTTCCAATTGTGTACCTCTGTGAATGTCCGTCTACATATGGTGTCAGAAGTGGGATAAGAGGTGTCTTTGAAGTTAAAAAGGACCGGAGATTTTTAAGTGAAATTTTTTTTGTTATGCTTTTTGCCTACAAACAGTCTGAGAAAAAAACCTCATGCAGCAGAGATCAGAGTTAAAGGGATACACACCACTGAAACCACATTGCACTGAAACTTACAAAAACCCAGAAGAGACTGCTGAAGTAGCTAAACATTATTTTGCCTATCACAAAGTGTAATATGGTCATTGAAATAGGGGTTTTGCCTTCCAGCCATAATCAGGGTTCAAGAAGTGAGTCAGCCCTTAAAAAGGGATAGGTGTTTGTTGTTTTCAAAAGTTTCGCTGAAGCAGTGAATACAGATGGTGACCCACGAGTGGCACTGATTTTGCAAATAAAGGTTGCCACACCGCATAGGGCTACCAGCTTTGAATGGAGTATATGCAGAAAAGTATGAAAATTGATACACGACTGTGCTGAAGCAGGGGAATTTTTAGCAAACAAATGCTGAGTGTTGAGTCACGCTGCCGGGAATGAAAGAATGTTTTTTTTCTGCAAGTAAAAAAGTCTGCATAAATATATCTTGGGAGCAAAAACAGACACCCAAAGTGTGAAGTGTGAATGCCATAATACCCAAAGATGAGACTGAAAATTACTGAACTCAGGCAGAAAACCAAATTCTGTTGCTGAAGCGGAGAGATTGCACCTGGCAAGTAAATGGTGTACAGCAAATAGACTTTTTTTTACCTAGCAACTGCACATCTTGTATACCTGATAAGAGAAAATGCATGCACAGTACTGCTGATATTGAAGAAAAAAAATTCCCAAGAAAGAAAAGTCTACAGAGATGCCTGTGAGAGCTACGACCTCTACAAGCAAAATATGCCTACCTGTAGGACTACCACCATTGGGGGTTCTAGCAAATACAGTGGCAACAGCTGCAATAGCGCCTCCTGAGGCCAGGAAGAAAGTACACCTGATAGCCTAAAAATGGAGGACAAGATGCAGCATTCCTGTAATGAACCCTACCCCACGGAAGAGTGGCCCTTCCAGTCCAATAAAGAGGAAGACCTCTCTTACGAGGAACCCGAACCGAGTCACACCCACAAAACACCCCAAAAATGGTGGGGGTGCCTGAACTCGGCACGAACAGAAAAGACCACTCCCTTTGATGAAGAATATGATCAGCAGGAGACAGAGCGGGAGCAGCAGATCACCCAATATTTCTGTCAGCTAAAGCAACTGCAAGAAAAGCCTGGCGTATATATTGAAGCTGCTAAAGTATCAAATAAAGAAGGAGACCCCGGTATTCCGGATGGGACGGAGTCATCCAAAACAAAGAAGCGGAAAAAGAAAAAGGAAAGCGGTTCTTCACTTACCGTGGAAGGAACAGACACGTCCGCAGATCCTGTGGAGGTAAAGGGGAACCGAGTTGCCCTGCAGCCTAGAGAAAATGGAGAATTCGTCCCGCGGGTAACCAAATATCCAGAGGGCCCAAGGCAGAAGTTGTGTACCCCAAAGAAGTGTCTGTCCGGTGCCAACAGGGAGGAACCCTCAACCAACCATCCCAGGGAAGTGGAGCCGGAACCAGTGAGTGATGATCCCTTGACCAGCCCTGAAGATGCCCTGAAAACTGCCAGGCATGACTGTGATCTGCTCTGTGAAGAATTGGAAAGGGAGAGAGAAAATAATGCTAAGCTACAGAAGACTGTGCTCGCAATTTACTCTGTGGCCAAGACCGAATTGGAGGATCTCAAGATGGAGCTAGATACTGCAAAGGCTACTATTTCCGCCATGGATGAAAAGCAGAGCCAATCTGATAAAAGGGTGGCTACGCTAAAGCGGAAGTATGAGGAGGCACTGAAGCAGATGACAGTCTTCCAGCAAGAGGTTCAAACTCTTCGTATAGAGCTGAATGCCTAACAACAGGAGGTCAGCAGTGTCCGGATAGAAGTGGACGTATCTCAGAAAGAGGTTCAGACACTCCGCAGAGCACTTGATGCCTCACATCATGAAAACAACAGCTGCCGCACAGACCTGGAAGTTTCCAGAAAGGAACTACACGGTCTCACTGAGGAGCTGGACATTGCTAAAGAAACTATTGGTAATCTTGATACAGATCTCAAAGTCTCTCAGAAGGAGCTTCAGACCCTGAACCTAGAGAAGGAATTCTCACGCCAGGAGAGTGTCATTCTCAAAGCAGATGTGCGTAAATGGAAGGAGGACTGCAAAGAAGCCCTGAAGAATACAGAGACTGAAAAAAGAGAAAATTCAAGATTAAAAAGAGAAAACTTAAAACTGAAAGAAGAACATTTTCAGTTGCAAGAAGAAGTTAAGGAAAAGTTTAAAGCAGAGCACCGACTGCAGAACCAAACTGCAAGGTCTGCGTACACACCTCCAATATGCTGAGGAGAAGCAGCAAATGCTACAGGAAGAAAAACTGCAGGCTGCTAAAGAGGTACAAGCGCTGCAGGAACGTCTGAATACCCAGCACATCCCCACAGAGCAGTATGAGGAGCTAAAGGCCACGCTGCATGTCTTCAGAGCATCATTGGAAGCGGAGCTTCGATACCAGGTGACTCTGTATGAGAGGGAGCGTGAGAAGGCTCAGATACTGGAGCAAGAGCTGGAGAGACAGAGAGACTGTTCCATTCCCTTGAGTCAGTACACCAAGGAGAAAACAGACGCAGCGGCAACCTTGATGACAAAAATTACAGTGCTCCAGAATATGAAAGAGACTCTGATACAGACTCAGAGAAAGCAAAGTGCGCAGATAGATTCCCTGAGAAGAGACTTGCAAGACGCACTCAAACAGGTTGAGACTCTGCAGGCCAGTAACTTACAGATTCCTCCAATACGGAAAAAGGTATTGGCTGTGCCCAAGCACCAGTATCCCACAGTTACTAATGCCCGTGAGGACAAGGGTACAGTGAGAGTTGGGGACTCCATGCAACTTCAAAACAAAATTACAAAGTTTGAGCCACCTAAGAAAGCACTAGCCAAACCTACAGCTGCCCAACAGGCAACAAACCGAGGTAGGAGTGCAGAATCAAAGCCAGAAGAATCCTTAGCTGAGGAAGCTAAAAAAATAGGACGTTCTCTGGAAAAGGAGGTGGAGGTGCAACTCAATCCCAAAGAAGCTGAACTGGCGACTCTGTGGTGTGGAGAAACTGCAGAAAGACTGCTTCAAAAGCAGAAAACTCTAAGGGCTAGTCCTAACTGCTCTACAACTGTTGCCATACACTTTGTCTACAAAAAGAGGAGTGCCAGACGCAACAGAAATCTCATGACCGCGCATGCGATAAAAAGACTTTACGTGGAAAAATCCTCCTCGAGTGACTGAGGAGTGCTGATCTCAAGCACCTTTGGGAGGAGACAAAAATAAACTGGAGAAAGGGCTCCAATCCCAGCGGGACAGAGGATTATCTTCCTCCATCCACTCTCATTCAAGTCACAGAAAGATCTCGAATGAGAGTGGAAGGATGGGCTATGGCCGTGATAAGCCCGAGCTTCCCACAAACAGGGGAGGTATGTAACAGGGGACTTATCCCTGTTAACAAATGTGCCTCTAATCCAGCAGTGTGGTGGTTAAATGCTGGTAGCAAATTAACTGACACCACCTGCCTGATTAGAGGTGGTTGAAAAAGCCTGCCTTTGAGACAGGAAGTGACTCCTTAGCTCACTTGTGGGCTGAACGTTGGAGAACACAGATCTCTGGAGCTGACCTGTCTTGAGCTCTGTCAAGAAGAAACAGCAGAGCTGATTGCAAGACACCAAATAAGACTTCTAAACCTGGATGCTGTTTTTCTGTGCATCCAGGAGAGCAGATAAGCTTACTCTACAGCAGCTAACAGATAAGACTTTCATTCTAAAGAGACTTCTTATATCTGCTTATGTCATACTATGTGTTTGGGGCTGGGAGACCTGCTTAACTAGGAGTTGTGAATTGCATGGGATTTCACTAGAAATACTCCCAAGTGAATTAAGCTTTGTTTCCCCCCCCCCCCCTGTGTTTGGATGATTTCCTGATGAAAAGGAAAAGGCACAATAAAGCCTTATTATAATTTCACCTTATAAAAGCCTCCAATTGTGTACCTCTGTGAACGTCCGTCTACATGCACCATACAGTATCTATTAAATAGAAAAGTCATTGAAATCAAGAGGATTTATTTCTTTGATACATACATATGTTGCAGTTACTTTCCCCCAGAGATGCCCTACTTTCCCCTTGATACATATTCCCCAGCGTCCGTTCCTGTTTTAGGTATCCTTATTTTATGAGCCCTAATTTAACAAAACCTTGTGGGTCAAGACCTAAAATAGTTCACGGGATTTGGAATGCGTATTTCCATGTACTGTATGTGTACCTTGTGATCAAGATGTAAATGTATCAAAGTCCAAAAACCTCTCAGCTCTAAGCATGGGTACCATGATTAATAAGGCCAGCCTCCCCCACCTTGGACCCTCCTTCTAGTGCTCTTACCTTCAGGACCATGGGGTTTGCACGTTGCGCAGTGGGGGTGGGTCTTGAAGAGGTAGGGATAAAAAGGGAAGCAGGAATGTGAAAAGGGCATTCCGCATTCCACTGTTGTTGTTACCCGCCCACCAAACCCTTGTTGTTACTGTTTTAATGATTGTGCTTTCTAAATATTTAAAAAAAAGAAGAGAAATAAAGAGACGTTAGAGTTTGCTTTATATTGTGTGTGTTGGGGCTTGCTATTGCCTCGGTCACGATGGCTGGTTGGGGAGTAGGGGAGTGTAGGTATTAGGTAACCTTGCCAGACAGGGTTCAATTGGATGCTACTGCCTAGTGGTAGCATTTAGTGGTCAGTGGGCAGGCCTATTGTGCTTTGGATATCAGGAGTCCATCCTCGCAGTTGATTAATCTTCTGAGTGGTCAGGGCTGTGCAGTTCTTGGCTTGGGATTCTTGCTCATTGTTCTCATTGTTGAATACTATTTGTTTTTATTGGGTTTGGGGAACATTCTTGTAGCGTTAAAACTTACTGTTGTCTGGTATTGACATTTAATAAAAGCCGTGACCATTTTGTTACGCATGTGCTGCACACAGACCAGACCCGTCCCCTGTGCTAAAGGGGGAGGTAGGAATACACGCACACGCAGCAAAGGGAGCATGTCCAGCCAGATGTAAGTAACGTAGACAATACTTGACGGTACCGAGTATAGGAGTAGAATAGTGATTGCCTTGCTGAGGTCAGGGAGCGGAGAGATGAGGAAGGTTGAAATCCAAGCCGTGATTGTGGGATGCCAGAGTATATGTAGTCCAAGGAGAGCCGAAGTCGAGAGCCAAAGGGGGTCATCGTACGAGCCGTGTCAAAACCTGTAGTAACCGAGAGAACACCAAACACTTCCATACAGAGACTATGTCGAGCGATGGGTGAGGGCTCAGAGATGCTAGATAAAGCTGGGCTGACCAATCAGGGATGGGGGCGGGTCAGGAGGACTGCAGGGAGCCTCTCTGGATTGGTGTGGCTGATACAACCCAGGGGAGCACTGGTAGCACTCTGATTACACCCGTGCGGTGTATGGGGGCGGAGCCTCACAGCAGGAGTGGAAGTAGAAGAGTGGATGCTGGGCGTGCGCTCTGTAAGCTGCGTGTGCAGGTGACCAGCGTTGGAGGAGGACACATGTGTGCGCGCGGGAAGGAGGACCCGCGCCTGCCACTGAGAAGAAGGAGGAGCCGCGGAACCGCCGAGGGGAGGGACCCTGCAGCGATGGAGGAGCTGACAGCCTGTGGAGGCAGGTAAGCGGAAGTTGCGCTGCGCGCCCTGAGTCTCCCTTAGGGTAGTCTGTGTGTTGCGCGGACACCGCTGAGAAATCAGACTCCTAACACATTTATCCCACAGACCGTTGTGTGAGCGCAGACTCTGAGGTCAACTATTTTTTTTTTTGTAACTTAAATTTTATTAGTTTATAATTTTATAATATTATACAATACAATACATTACAAAATACATTATATCATGGTGATTCTCAGTGTATCTGGAAGTATAATGTTACTAATATCAATGGAATAGAACTTTAATCTGTGGTCAGACTGGTGGGCCTAAAGGGGTATCGAGACACGGCTCGCTTTCCGGGGTCCATATTATGGTGTCAAACCCCCCTTCTAATCGGGGGGGACCAGGTGTAAAAGCTCAGTCACCGAATCATTAACCGCCCTGCCGATTAGTCGGCTGACACACGACTCATCCAGACGACGTATACATAGACAGGTAGACAACTACATGGGTAGACAAACAAACGTGAAGACCGACAAACAATCAACCATACGGACGGACAAACCGGTAGACAAACATTGATCCAAGAGGAAGAGGGGGGGAGGGGGGGAAGAGGGGGTTGGGATGGATGCTAGTGTTCGTGAGTGTGTCTCAGAGTTGTTACGCTGCCTCTCTAGGTATGTTACCTGTTTGAGATGTAATCATCTTATGCCGAGCATGGGTGTAGCACACCTCTCCCAAGGAGAACGGACTTGGAAACTATCATAGCCAGATTGATGCCCTTTCTAACCCCGGGATGTCTGTCTGTGCCAACCAAGGCGTCCAGACTTTTAGATAATTGTCGCCAGTGTCGTTAACCAGACTCGTTAACTTTTCCATCTGGCAGATAAACCAAATACGATTCCGAATTTTTGGGATGGTTGGTATGTCTGAGCTTTTCCATAGTGCTGCGATCTCACACCGCGTTGCGAGTGCAAAGTGAGCAATAAGTTTATTATGAGCTTTAGAGAGACCCGCTAGTGGTCTGTTCAAGAGAAACAGCCACGGATCTGGGGGAATAGTGAGATCAAACAGTCTCTGTATCCAAAGTCTAATTGTCTCCCAGAATGAGGAGATCCGCGGGCAAGACCACAGCATATGTAGCAGGTCTGCTGATCCTCCACATTGGCGCGGGCACAGCGGGGAGGATCCCGGCACGAACCTTGATAATTTTAGTGGGGTAAGGTACCATCGCATCAGGACCTTATATGCGTTTTCCTTGAGGGTGGAACATATGGAGCACTTTGCTGTGGCTAGAAAAATAGCACTCCAGTCCTCGTCTTCCAGACATTCTCCGATGTCTGTTTCCCAGCGCAATCTAAATGAGGGTATCTCATGGGTTTGTTTGCTAGAACTGATCACTTCGCTGTATAGCTGCGAGGTAAGTCCCTTTGTGTCGGTCTCTGCCAGACAGAGCTTTTCGAAGGATGTCAATTGTGAGTACGGGGCAAATTTGTTATAGAACGCCCTGATCTGGAGGTATCTAAAGAATTCTGAGTGGGGGATCTCTTTTTCTAATCTGATGTGATCAAACGTCTTAACTTTTTTGTCATGGCCTTCCAGATCTTTAATCCGATTATAACCTTTCTTTTTCCAAATTGAGATATTACCGACCGATAGGCCCGGCACGAACTCGGAATTGTTCCACAGGGGTGACATCATAGAGCGTGTCGTTGTGAGGGAATGTTTAAATTTTGTGGCCTCCCAGATTGACAATGAGTTGGTCATTGAGGATAGCGGCATATTGGCGCCTTTTCGCACCATTTTGGGGAGCCAGATTAGATTACGTAATTCTATAGGTTCACAGGCTGCGCTCTCTAATTCGACCCATCTCTTAGATCTCGGGTCAGACTGCCATTGCACAATTTGGCTCAACTGTGCCGCTTTGTAATATGATAACAGGCAGGGTACCGCTAGACCCCCAGCCAAGACCGGCCTTTTCATATTAATTTTGCTGACTCTTGGTTTTTTACCTCCCCATATAAACTTGGAGATGTCGGATTGAAGCGAGTGCAGGTCCTTCAATCTGAGTGGCACTGAGAGAGTTTGGAAGAGATATAAAATACGGGGGAGTAAGTTCATTTTAACACTATGGATTCTTCCTATCCAGGAGATCCTTTTAGATGTCCACTTTTGTAGGTCTGATTTTAGTGTCCGGATTAGGTTGGGGTAATTTGCGTCGTATATTTCTTTGACGTTTCTGGTGATGTGGACACCCAGATATTTTATAGATTTGTGTTGCCAGTGAAATTTAAAGTTTAGTTTTAATAGTTTTTCTATATGGCTGGGGAGATTGACATTGAGAGCCTCAGATTTGGATTGATTGATTTTGAAGCCGGAAATTTTAGAAAACCTGTTTAGCAGGTCAAATAAGTTCGGTAGTGAGGTGAGGGGTTTCGTGATCATCAAGAGGATGTCATCTGCGTACAGGGCCGCTTTATGGGTTTGGGAGTATGCGTTTAACCCTGAGATGTCAGGGTTTCCTCTGATTTGCGCCGCCAGGGGTTCGATACAGAGGGCGAATAGGAGGGGCGATAATGGGCAACCCTGTCTCGTACCACTCCTAATTTGGAAGGGCCGAGAGGGGTAGCCTTGGTGTACAACCCTGGCGGTGGGGTTAGAGTACAGCGATAGAATCGCATCACTCACCCGATCTCCAAAGCCAAATGCCGCAAGCGTCTCCTTTAGGTAGGGCCAGTCTATCCTATCGAAAGCCTTTTCGGCGTCCAGACTTAACAACATACTTTGAGCAGTGTCAATAGTGGCCAAATCTATCAGATCTATAAATCGACGGGTATTATCTGCGGCTTGTCGGCCCTTGATAAATCCGACCTGATCTGGATGTATGAGTCTGGGTAGGATAAGACATATTCTATTGGCCAATAACTTTGCATATAGCTTGATATCTGTATTGATTAGTGATATGGGCCTGTAACTTTTGCAGTCTAGAGGGTCTTTCCCTGGTTTCGGGATGATTGATATAGACGCCTGTAACATCTCCTTGGGGATGGGGGCTCCCGCTAAAATAGCGTTGAATACTTGGAGCAACCTTGGGGCAAGTAATTTGATAAATTTCTTGTAGTATAACCCTGAGAAGCCGTCCGGCCCCGGTGCCTTTGAAGGTTTGAGTTCCTTAATGGCCTGTGTCAACTCCTCGTGTGTGAAGTCGGCATTTAGGGAGGCTCTGTCTGATTCTGTCAATCTCACCAGGTTGGAGCTAGCCAGGAAATCTCTTAGCTTACTGCTCGTGCTAGGATTATGTGCCACTTTCTCACCATTATAGAGTGTCTCATAGAAGGAGCCGAATTCATCTACTATTTTCTGTGGGTTTGAAGTAGGGGTACCAGATTTTAAGCGTAAAGCTTGGATGTTGTATTTAATTTGCCTGTCTTTCAGCATGCGGGCCAGCATCGTATCCGGCCTGTTTGCTTTTTCGTAAAATTTCCTCTTTGACCAACTCAATGAATTATCAGCCCTGGAGGTCAGTATCATGTTTAATTCAATTTTAGTGTCTTTTACCTCTTGTAGGGTTTGCGGGTCTAGTTTCTTTTTATGTTTGGCGGAGAGAGTTTGTAATTTAGTTTGGAGTGTGACAATTTTTGCCTCTCTCTCTTTTTTTCGTCTAGCCGTGATATTTATGAGGGTACCTCGGAGAGTCGCTTTATGCGCCTCCCAGAGGACCAGATGTGAGGAGACAGAGCCGGCATTTACTTTGAAAAATTGGTCTATCTCATTACCCACAGTATCACAGATCTCTGGAATTTTTAGAATGGATTCATTTAGCTTCCAGTTCGTTCCTGGTCTACCCGTTCGAATATTGTTGCACCGGAGCTCTATGGGTGCGTGGTCAGACCATGAAATATCATGGATCTCCGCTTGGGTGACCTTGGGGACCAGGTGACAGGACACTGCGAAGTAATCAATCCTACTGTATGAGCAATGTGGGTGCGAGAAGAATGTGTAATTCCTATCTGCTGGATGTAGCTCTCTCCAAATGTCTATTAGTTGGTTACATTTGAGACCTCTTCGTAGGGATATACCTGCTCCTTTATTGTGTAGGGTAGCTCCACCTGATCTGTCCATGTGAGGTTGCAGGACCATATTAAAATCTCCTGCTAAGACCACGCTTCCCTGTGCAACCGAGTTTAGGATTCTAAAGAATTTCTCGAAGAAAATTGCACTCTTTTCGCAGGGGGCATATATACAGGCGATTGTGATCTTCTGTCCCCTAATAGTTCCTACTATTATAATAAATCTGCCATCGTTATCCCGTTTGGTTATCAGACCTTCGTAAGGGATGCTATTACGGAATAGGATGGCAACTCCACGCTTTTTGACTTCAGCAGAGGCCGAAAAAACCTGGGAGAAGTCTTTATCAAGATATTTGGGGGTATTGGTTTTGCTGAAATGTGTCTCCTGTAGGAGCAACACATCTGCATGTTTTCTTTTATAATCTGTGAAGGCTAGTTTGCGTTTAGTGGGGTTGTTAAAGCCCTGCACATTGTGAGATATAAAAGTCAACGCCATTTATTGCTGTGTGTGACTACGTGCATCATTATGTTGCTTGACTTACCCGTGGCTTCCATGTGTAGGGCCGGACGATCACTGCCTTCAGGGCGCTTACTCGTAGATAGGTATTTGAGGGAAGGGTAAGGAGGGAGTGGGAGGCAACGGGGAGGGAGGGGGAGGGGAGGGGGGGACTGGGAGTAGCACATGAGGGTCAACAACAAGGGGATTGGGTTCACGACACATAACAACAGATACTGTAATGTACAAAAAACAAATAGGAACATGAAGACAAGAGCCCACTCCGGGAGCCCCCGGGAGTGGCCCTTGCGCCCAAGGGATGGATCCTTTGGCCCAGACTGACGACGGGATCTTCCCTGCCTGCTGGGTCCTGGCTTCCCTGGGACTTGTTTGCGACCCCTATTCTGTAGGGATCGTAGCGGAGGACACATACACGCCGATCAGGGAACTGTCCTGCCGGCGCATCTCCTTTAAACAGACAACAGTTAAATAACAGCATAACTTATAACTTTAGCAATAAAAAACTCTCATTTACATAACATCCACCTAAAGAGTTTCCCCCAAAACTCCACTTCTCCCTACTCCTCCTGTTTTTGCCCTCTATGTGACTATAGGTTGTAAGGAGCTCCGTGCCCCCCCAAAGGGTTCCTAATGTGCGGTCCTCGTAGCGCCAATCCCGACCACTCTTGTTGGTGAGGAGTTCAGAGGACCAGCTACCTAATTTTCATTATCCTCTTATATGTGAGTGTCTACTCTCTATATGGTAGGGTGCCGGACTCCCCTCCTTTAAGTGCCTCTGTGTTTTAATGTGTGGGTGGTGAACGTTTAATGTGCCGGTGGTCTGCATGTATTGTAACCATATAGCGGCATCCAAGAAGGCGGAGGGGCCACTGGCGCACATGACGCTGACGTTAGTCGACTACATGCAGACCTATCTCCCTATGGTGTTCCATATTCCCATGTGGGGTCAAGCAGGAGGCAGCCACCGATTCCCCAACCCTCGGATGACCCCGGCATGCATTTGCATCCCCCTTCCCCCGCCCACCAGCCCACTCCGTCAGCCCTCTAAGATCAGGGCCCCGTTCCCTCCCTCAGCGCTCCTGCATTGCTGACAGGTGAGGCGCCGACATATACCGACCGCGATATGCGGTCTGCAGGGAACGGGAGACGGAGCGGGGGGTGGTCGGGATCGGGAGGCCTGAACGGCAGGGGGCGTGGCCTGAGCGGAGGGACCCGCTACTCTCCCCCTCCTCCACCTTTCACGGGCTTGGGCTGGGGTTGCTGATCATAAGCAACACATATTCAGTCACACACGCAGGCATTCTCACACACACACACAGGTTCTCTCACACACCCACAGGCACTCTCACATACATACACACAGGTTCTCTCATACACACACATAAGCTCTCTCACACACACACAAGTTCACACACACACACACACACACACAGGCTCTCTCACATTCCCACAGGCACTCTCATACATACACAGACACAGGCACTCTCACACATACACACACAGGCTCCCTCACATACCCACAGGCACTCTTACATATATACAGGTACACTCATACACACACATACCCACACACACATATGTAGGCAGGCACTTATACACATACACACGCACACACACAGACAGAGGCAGGCATTCACGCACTCAGGCACACACACACACAGGCATCTAGACATCCAGACACATATACAGATAGGCATCTCTGCTACTCAGACCCCCCCCCCACCCACCACACACTCCTCCCCGTTTCCCCCCCTCCCCTATGGCCCTCAGCCACATCGCGCGACGTGCCGGAGCCAGGGAACACAATTCTCCTGCGTCCCCCAGTGGCCGACGCGTCACCGCGTGCATTCAGCTGCGCAGTCGAAGGGGATCGGGACCGGCCCGGAAGGGTTCTCCCGCTGCGGGTCCCATCTCACTCTGCTCCCATCGCCGGGTGCGCCGCCTGGTGTGTCCGGCTGCTAGGTCTCGCCGGTTATGGGACATATCTGGGTCTCGGGGGGGGGGGGGGGAGTCCGGGTGCCGGTGAGACTCCGTTGGTGCCGTCTAGGGCTTCGGCTACGTCATCGACCGGTGCCGTCGCCGCTGTGTCCCTCTGCGCATGCGTCCCGCTTCAAATCTCGCGGGAGCCAATGACGTCATCGAGGCATCCCGCGAAGAGCAGGGCTGCTCCCGCTCGCTTCGGGGAAGGAGCAGGAGAAGATGGCTGCCCCTCAAAAAAAGTGAGTAGATCTGCGGGGGCTGAAAGTTTTCTTTATCTCCTTGGGGGGGTCGATGGGGGTTCCCGGACAAGCACCCCTTGGCTAGGGCCTTCCAGAGGATCCTGCTGGGGAGTTTGGGGGAGAATTTAGATGTTTATTGGGGTTGAATCGCAGAGTCTATGTGGAGCTCGGCGGTTCTTCCACAACTCTAGCTGCGGATCGTAGGCTCCCAGCTGCGCGCCATGAGGTTGAGGGGGCGCCATCTTCAGCAGCTACCAGGTGAGGGGGGCTTTGCGGGGGGCCAAGGACCTTACGGAGGAATCCCTCTCCATCCTCCACATGTTTCAGTGTGTGTGCAACACCGTTTTTCACAACCAGGACTGCACATGGGAACAGCCATCTGTAGCGCACTTCTTTGTCCCGGAGCGCTCTAGTTATGGGGGTCATTGCCTTTCTTTTTGCCAGGGTAGCTGGGGACAAATCTTGATATACTTGAAATTTGATATGTTCAAACTCCACTGTTTTCATCTCTCTGGCAATTCTGCATGTTTGTTCTTTTATCCGATAGCAGTGGAACCGCATAATGATGTCTCTGGGGGGGTCCCCCTGCTGGGATCTTCCTCTGAGTGCCCTATGGCATCTGTCTAGCATTAAGTCCCTTTCTGTCAGGTCTGGGAACAGATGCTCCAACCACTTAGCGGCGAAGTCTTCCGGATCCGTGACCGATTCTGGCACCCCGCGCAGGCGGATATTGCAGCGACGGTCGCGATTCTCCCCGTCTTCGATCTTTTCCTCCAGGGATCTGATTTGATCTTTAAGGGTGTGAAACCCAGTGATTCAGTGTGGCGCTAAAACACAGTGATAGTGATATTTAAATAATATTAAAATAATATTAAATAATATATTGTGTAACTGAAAGAAACTCTCAACCTTCCAGGGAATATACACTGATTCCCTCACAAAACGTTTGAATCCAGGACAGGAAGGGAGCAGGATCGTCAGGAACACCCAGAAAAAAACATACAATAACAAATCATAGTGTAGTACTTAAGGACAATTATGGGTCAGATTTCAGGAAAAACTTGGCTCTTACGGATCGCCTACTTACAAGAAGCAGGATAAAAAACAGCGTTTTTGTATGTAAAGTTGAATAATATATTCCTCCGCCTAAGATAGCAGCATACAGCAGTCACTGATGGTTGTAAACTGGATAGTGTAATCGCCGGGGCTTTCGCTCTCACAGAACAGCAACCGCATTCATACAGAGAAAGAGGGAAACATAGTGTGTACCAGGTAACACTAAAAATTTATAAAAGAAGCATAGAAATGTGTACTCACAATGCAACGTGTGAGCACATTCACATAAAGGTTTCTTTGAATATCAGGCAGCTACACGAACGGCTTGGCAGTTGGAAATGTCCTCCACTCCACTCAGAAATCCCCTCCTCGAGGGTGCCCCCTCGTCCGGATAGATGGCGTCTGACGTCACTTCCTGGCCTCGGAATGACGCCTTCCGGTGAGGACGGGAAGATCAGGGGGTATGGAAGACTCGCCGAGCCGCAGCAGCAGTGCCTCTGGGGTTGGAGCAGGCTATCAGACCATCAGGTTATGATGCAGCTGTACTCTGTCTCCTTCCTTAGCTTGGCTCAACGCGTTTCACTGCATCCGCAGCTTCCTCAGGAGCAATAATCATGTCCCCTAATGGGTGTTACTTAAATAGCATCATCAATTGAGATACTAATTGAAAACACATTTAATTAATTAATTTACACACAGATTCTCCCACAAGGGTACACAATTCTGTGGCCAAAAATATCGACGCATAAAATACATATACTAAATTGATTTTAATCACTCTATATTAAGAGATAAAAACATAATTAAAAACTATAATTAAAAAACTAGGATCATAATAAAACTCAAGTTGATAGTAATTAAATGGAGAGGATCCATATGTATACACAAGGGGAAAAGAGAGAAAAGACATTGATTAGTTAAAGGGACATAGGTATAAAATAAACCAGCATTATTTAATATAAAAGAATAAAAATACAGATTAAATATGTGAATTATATCAAAATAGCCAAAGTGCATATGCAAAGTGCAATAATTAGATCAAAATAGCCAAAGTGCATATGCAAAGTGCAATAATTAGAGGAAAGGTGCAATCTCAAAATCCACATTAAGACCATTTGGTGTCAAAGTGTTGAGTTTATGTACCCAGTACATTTCCCTTTTGCTTAGGTCTAAATTTCTGTCTCTACCTCTCCAATGTTGTGCCACATGTTCTATAGCAGTAAATTTTAATCCTGCTACATTGGAGTTGTGAAATATGGAAAAATGTTTAGATACATTATGGGTCTGAACACTTCGTCTAATATTACTCAAATGCTCTATGATGCGTGTCTTAATTGCTCGTGTTGTTTTACCCACATATTGTAGCCCACATGGGCATTCAAGAAGGTAAATTATGTGGTTTGAATTACAATTCATGTATTGTTTTATTTTATATTCCTCATTTCTGTTGTTACTCTTAGAACACGAGCAATTAAGACACGCATCATAGAGCATTTGAGTAATATTAGACGAAGTGTTCAGACCCATAATGTATCTAAACATTTTTCCATATTTCACAACTCCAATGTAGCAGGATTAAAATTTACTGCTATAGAACATGTGGCACAACATTGGAGAGGTAGAGACAGAAATTTAGACCTAAGCAAAAGGGAAATGTACTGGGTACATAAACTCAACACTTTGACACCAAATGGTCTTAATGTGGATTTTGAGATTGCACCTTTCCTCTAATTATTGCACTTTGCATATGCACTTTGGCTATTTTGATCTAATTATTGCACTTTGCATATGCACTTTGGCTATTTTGATATAATTCACATATTTAATCTGTATTTTTATTCTTTTATATTAAATAATGCTGGTTTATTTTATACCTATGTCCCTTTAACTAATCAATGTCTTTTCTCTCTTTTCCCCTTGTGTATACATATGGATCCTCTCCATTTAATTACTATCAACTTGAGTTTTATTATGATCCTAGTTTTTTAATTATAGTTTTTAATTATGTTTTTATCTCTTAATATAGAGTGATTAAAATCAATTTAGTATATGTATTTTATGCGTCGATATTTTTGGCCACAGAATTGTGTACCCTTGTGGGAGAATCTGTGTGTAAATTAATTAATTAAATGTGTTTTCAATTAGTATCTCAATTGATGATGCTATTTAAGTAACACCCATTAGGGGACATGATTATTGCTCCTGAGGAAGCTGCGGATGCAGTGAAACGCGTTGAGCCAAGCTAAGGAAGGAGACAGAGTACAGCTGCATCATAACCTGATGGTCTGATAGCCTGCTCCAACCCCAGAGGCACTGCTGCTGCGGCTCGGCGAGTCTTCCATACCCCCTGATCTTCCCGTCCTCACCGGAAGGCGTCATTCCGAGGCCAGGAAGTGACGTCAGACGCCATCTATCCGGACGAGGGGGCACCCTCGAGGAGGGGATTTCTGAGTGGAGTGGAGGACATTTCCAACTGCCAAGCCGTTCGTGTAGCTGCCTGATATTCAAAGAAACCTTTATGTGAATGTGCTCACACGTTGCATTGTGAGTACACATTTCTATGCTTCTTTTATAAATTTTTAGTGTTACCTGGTACACACTATGTTTCCCTCTTTCTCTGTATGAATGCGGTTGCTGTTCTGTGAGAGCGAAAGCCCCGGCGATTACACTATCCAGTTTACAACCATCAGTGACTGCTGTATGCTGCTATCTTAGGCGGAGGAATATATTATTCAACTTTACATACAAAAACGCTGTTTTTTATCCTGCTTCTTGTAAGTAGGCGATCCGTAAGAGCCAAGTTTTTCCTGAAATCTGACCCATAATTGTCCTTAAGTACTACACTATGATTTGTTATTGTATGTTTTTTTCTGGGTGTTCCTGACGATCCTGCTCCCTTCCTGTCCTTGATCTTTAAGGGTGGACACTTGTGTTTGTGTCTGGGATATGGCGCTGGTGTTCTCTTCTGACATAGATTCCAGGGTATCAGTACGCTCCCCCAGGGCATCCACATCTTTCCTTAGTGCCCAGAGCTCTGTCTTGAAGAACTTTTTCATGTTGGAGCAAAACTCCTTCATGTCTTTCCTCCGCACCACTGCCATATCATCCTGCTCCTCTGCAGGGCTGTCCATATCAGGGTCTGCTGCTGGATGCTGCTCAGGGGAATCATGAGTCCCGGCCTTAGCTGTACCTTTACTTTTAAAAAATGTAGATACTGGCTGTGTTTTTCTACGCACCGTTTTGGCAGAAGCCATCTCTGTAGGTTGATGTATGTTGCGCTTAGCTTTTATTAAGGAGACGATAGCGTTTTAACTGTTATTTTATGCTATTATGCACCGGGGGGAATGGAGCTCTCACTCTAAGCTGCCATTCACCATCGGGGGGGGCGTGTCCTCTCTGAGGTCAACTATTTTGCAAATTGTTTGCCCTTGATGCATCAAGAAATGTGTTTTGAGGAGTGATTACATAGAGTACATAGGAACAACAGGTGAGTAGGAAGTACTATACTTAAAAATGCAATCTCTGCTACTTGATCCAATGTATTTTGTTTTTACATTGTGTAAATGAGGGTGCATCTCAGTCCAACATCCCTGCTGTCTTTCCAAAGGGAACTCCCCTGGTTTAGAACATATGAATCTCTGATTTGCTAGCAGTTTAAGAACATTTCTGTTGAATCTATTAGTCACTATGATCTATAAGGTCAGTGTTACTAATTTATTTATTTATTTATAAAATATTTACCAGGAAGTAATACATTGAGAGTTACCTCGCGTTTTCAAGTATGTCCTGGGCACAGAGTAAAACAAATAATACATGGTTACAAGTACAGTTACATAAATGAACAGGGTATACATTATATACAAGACATTGCGTGCACAGTTAAACAAAATATGTATAATTGCTTCTGTGGTAGGAACGTACTGTACATAGCAGCCCTCTAAAAAATAGAGAGCAAATGCCCTCTTTTCAAATAATTGATTTCTCGAAGAATCGTGTAATTGATTGGTGTAGGATCATTGCAGTCTTACATTTTGGAAGATTCCTTGGTTCCGAAGCCCCAATAAAAATGAGGAGGGTCTAGAGAGGGGATTCTGCTGTAAATATGAAATGAAAATGTAGGCATATTTTGCAGTAATTATTTACAATTTCTCTGTTTTCTTACATTTAAGATTGAAAAAACCTATTGCTTCTGACATTTGACAAAATTTTGCACATTGGTAACAGTGTCCAATTCAAACAGTATATAGCCCCCTAAATCTATCAGTACATGTTCTTTAAATACCAGCTATTTAATAGTAATACATATCACTTGTGTGCAGATTTGCATGATTGCAGCTGCATTGAATCTCAACCACCCCAGTGTATATTTGTGTCACCTCAAAGGCAGAAAGCTTGATGGGGCTCCCCAAGAGCTGCTCCACTCTGCATAGGATCAGTGTTCTAAGGGTTAACATTTGCTTGTACTTTGTGGAACGTCAACCCCACCCACTGGAATGTTAATGAGCCAATAGGATACAAAGAACTGTTTGTTCGCAGCTACATTGAATCTCAACCACCCCAGTGTACATCTGCGTTGCCCCAAATGCGGGATAGCCTTTGGTGCAGCCGAAGGGCAGCCAAAGGGAGTGAGTCGTTTGCTGCCATTCATGGATGTTTGGTGATGTTAAAGTGATGTTAAAGCTGCTCTATTTCAATCTGAAACTCACAAGCCCTTTCTCCCATGTACCCAATTTTCCAACTCTATCTGTCCATGAAATGTCTGTGAATTGACTGAATAACCCTGTTCTTTTAATGTAACCATGTATTTTTTATAACTCTGTGCCCAGGACATACTTGAAAACGAGAGGTAACTCTCAATGTATTACTTCTTGGTAAAACACTTTTATAAAGAAATAAATGTCTCAGACAAGTCTGCAACCCCGTCTTTCCCCATTATAGCTTAGCAAACAATGCTTCCATTGCAGCCAGGGATTCTGGGTAATGGCATGCAAATGAGCACACAGTGTCACTCTTTACTTCTCATCCAGCAATTTATCTGAATAAAATAGTAAATGGTGGTGCAAAACAAAAATACAACAGATTTAGAAAATAGATCATTTGTATTTCTTCCAATTAATTATTATATTGAAAAAAATCTTAAACAGCTGTTACTTTTTGTGGTCAATTTTTTGGAGTCTGTTTAGCTGCTGAAAGACTTTGGAAAACACGTCCCTTAGCGTTCATCTTTTTTGCCTGCAAAGAAGATGAACCTTAAAACATGCCGGTCTGACTGCAATGTTAGTAATTTCAACGTCCCCGCTGTTGTGACATATATTGCAAGCAAACTATGAATGAAATACAATTAATAAATTGCTTTTGACAGATGAGGACAAAAATCAAAGCAGATTTCCCTACAGTTTGCTGCTAGCATCTCTTTCGTTCTGCTTTCGTATGCGGGCCAGTACATAAGTTTGGGCAGCTATCATATCATCTGCGAGACCCAGGTTGGTCCGGAGATTGAGCAAAGGAAGAGAGATAAACATTATGTAAATATGTACAATATTTTGTCTTTCAGTGTCTTCTTACTGTGTTTGTAAATATCCTATCTGCTGTGTACCAAGCACTACACTGTAATTGTGAAGCGCTTTGAGTCCCATTGGGAGAAAGGTGCTATATGAAATAAAGCTATTCTTACCAAACTGAAGTCAGTGTAAAACCTTTTTCGTCCCATATCAGGTTCACCCAGGTACTATTTGTGATCACAAGGATTACTAATGGCACAAGCGAACCAGACAAAAAAGCAACAGAAAGGGTCATTTGGCTGCCAAAAGAAATGCATTTGCAAATGTTACTATTAAGAATGATGTACAGTAAAGTGCAGTTAGCTTCTAAAAAATAATCTATTAAGCTCTTTGGTAATTTAGAAAAGTACAAAAAAGAAATTAGCTGCTAAAAAGGGCACAAAGGGACAATTAAGCGAAAAGGGCATTGCCAACACCAAGGTTTTTCTCCCTATAAAAAACAATTTTACAATATATCAGCCCATGTGACTGCTGATCATTTATATGGAATGTGGGCCCATATTACTAAGTAGGTCTATTCCCTAATACACCTTCTAGGCTAAAAGATGCCTTACTGACCATTCAAGTAAATGGACCATAAGGGACAATATTTACCATAACGTGCAGGAGGGTGTTTTTAATGACTTAGCATTGTTTACCAAATATGGCCCCAAGTCCTAAAAGTATAATAAAGACGTAGAACATAAAGCCCCATAATAAATTTACCCTGCAAATAGTAGCATGATTCATCAAGAAGTTTGTGTTCAGTGGCATTGAACACATTGAGGTATCTAGTACATTTTAATTGGCTTCCAGATTCAATTAACTAGACCTGATTGGTTCATATTTTAATTTAGAAGGTCACAGTATAATACCAGCAGTCTTTGTGAAAACTCAGCACTTTTTAAGTGATATTTTCCTGTCTTGAATTACTCTGCAGATTGTAAAAAAATCAAATCATGCCTTTGTTCCACTGAACTGAGCTACTTCGGGGGGAAAAAAGTTCATTTAAGTATCCATAAAAGTTAATTGTTTCATACACCATAGGTTTTGAGCTGGCTTCTTGATTTACTCATTAGCTTTTTGTTTTATATCCAAAACGTTCTATGCTCATGACTCTATCTCCTATGCTCAGTAAAATACCTTGATTTGAATGCTGTCTACTTTCAAAGGGTTGTTTTAAGCTTTTCAAGGGGTTAGGAAAATATAACTGTGCTACATACATACACCTATTATTATTCACCTCTTTTATCGCTGACCTGGTGAATTAGTTTTAGCTCGCTTTGCATTGACTCTTCTTTGTGCGTTTACCCACAGGAAAATTAAAGAATAGAGGTTGGACAGTAATGATTTATTGATAGAAATTATTGATGTTCTTCTACATTTTAAGTACAGTACTGTATGTTTCTCTAATATTGAGTAGTCCTCCACAACCCTCCCCTCAGGATATACAGTACGATTAAGGAGGACACAGGAGAAGAGGTTGGAGGTAAAATCTTACAGTTAGGTACAGAGGTCAGAAACTTTGAAGTATTTAGCGGGAAAGGATGGGGAGGAGACCATGCAATACAGGACTCTACTATAAATCGCATTTGACAAAGATTACTCAGGAAGTTCTTGAGATGTTTGACTTTGTATGCCATAGTTTGTATGCAAGCGCAAATGTTTGAGGTCAACCACACAGGAGCTTGTATAAAGGGCAACAACCTTGTCGCTTATCACTATTTTTCTCTTATTTTTAGTTATTTTAAATATTTGGAATTGTAAAGTAGAGATTAGGTTTCACAATAACTACTATTTTCTTCTCTATGCTAGGGCAAAGGTGTTACATGGTGGATTCCATGGATACCGTTTATTAGAGATGGGCGAATTGATCAAAGGGCCTCATGCAGAGAGCATAGAATTTTAAAATTGGCGAATTTCATAAAAAGTAGCTTTTTTGGAGAGTTTTATTCTCCATATGCAGAAAAGTGCGAATTCTGCTATGTTTAACATGGATGCGTGTGGCGAGTTTAAATTGGCGAGATGCGCGCTTCAGAAACGTGTAAAAACAAATTCGCGCCTTTTTTTCCCCCTTTACTATAGGCGGCGAGCGCCATCTTGCCATTTTTTCCTGGCGCGGCAAAAATGCGAGAATCGCGCCATTTTCTTGGCGCGAACAGCCGCTACATGCCGTTCGCACCTCTCTGCATTCGGAGAGTTTTAAAAATGGCGAGATGGAGGTTCTCGCCAGCCGCGAGGCGAGTTTTAGCAATAGAAAAAACAAAATGGCGCGTTTTTCGTAACTCGCCATTTTCTGCCGGTTTCTGCGCGAAATTGTACAAAAAATGGCGAATTTCGAAATAACGATGCTCTCTGCATGAGGCCCAAAATCCATTTCTCTGATATTTTTAGGCTAAATCCGATCCCGCCCACCAAAATCTGCCTGTGCATTGGGTATTAAAGAGTCTAAGCGGATTAATCCTAATCCGCCATTGGATACAACCTGGGCGGATTTTTAAGTATCCACACTCAGGTTCCATATTGAATCCGAAATCCACACAGCAGATTAATAATTCACGGTCGGATTGTTACAAATCTGTATAAGGATGAAATCCGAGGAGTGAGTGACTATTTCATCAGAGTGTGGATTTTTAACAGTAGAACTGGGACTGTAACACCTTCACATTTAACGTTAGTTAAACTTTGGCAATGTTTTTCTAACCCGAGACAGTTGAAGAAAACATTTGATAAACTCATTGTAAACAAAATCTTTGACACAAATCCCATTTCTCCATACAGATTGGACTTCACATAACTTGTTTGCTTAACTACCCATAGAAGTGGACACACACTTGATCTTGTTTTCCAGATGGTTAAGAAAACTCTGACCTAACAATAGACCCAGTTGTCTGGTTAGATCACAACTCCCCCAACCAAATAGATCCTCCGCCATGGAGGTTACAAGATATCAACCATTGAGGGGTGTGACTTCCCTGGACCTTATGGCAAACCTTAATTTCTATGACATATTGAGTGCCTGAGTGGAAACAGTGCTCTTGTCCTTTACTACAATAAAAAAAAAAAATTTTTGGGGGGGGCTGCAATGGATACTATTGCTCCTGTTCGCATATGACCCCTCACCTCACACCATCTCTACCTTTGGTTTGACAGCTCTATTAGGAAATTGAAGGAGGTTCGCAAGCTTGAACGGTGCTGGCGAAGGTCTTGCATGATTGAGGACAGAAACCCAAAAGGAGAGCACAAACAGTCCTTAATAAGTGACTAAGTGCAAAATCACAAATAGGTGATTAAATATAGAAAGTGCAAGTAAATAGGATACATTAGAAATTTAGTGAATTGAAATCGTAGTGAACATACATAGTAAATAAAGGTGTATAAATTCTCTCTTTCACCGCAGAGGACAATGCTGCTTTTTCGAAAAGATGTTTCTCAACATCTAAACAGCAGAATTCCAAAGGGCGAAATCCTCAGGGTATCTGAAAATAAAAATAAAACATAGTGCAACAGTGTAAAAAATAAGAAAATCCAGTGTAAAAGAGAGAGGTATTCCACTCACGTAAATTTAAAATGTTGTCAGATGCAAGTGGCATAGATCATCTGTATGTGTCAGATCTGGAGGTTCTGTAATATGAATCCAAATGTATAAATGCTCAGAAGAAAGAAGATAATGGACATACAATAGCATAATAACTTTTATAATATATGGTATTTAAAAAGTAAAAACAACTGTAGTAATGCACTCATATTTCACAGCAATTCAAGCCTGTAGACCACTAGGGTCAAAAGAACACACCGCTCTGGAACACACTGCTCACTCGCGCCAGCACTCCAATCCTCAGTCAGAGAGTTGTGCAACACTTCCTGGTAGATGACATCCAATGCTGGGGATGGAAAGTCACGCTCTGTTGTCTTCTACATGGAACAGCACTTTAAAAGGTGCAATACCACCCACAAATCAGGCATTCTATGGATATAATTTCAGATGCTGCCTGTAATTGACTGATTTTATATTCTGTCTGAACCTTAACCCTAAAGTAACCCCAATCCAGGCTGGGGTCCCGACTGTGCTATTTAATAAGTGTAAGGATTCTAGTCATGAAAATGCAGGTTATCTGGCTTTATGGACTAGCTTTGACCATCTGGAAGTGCAAACAATCCAGGAGTTTTGTCCCACAACCTGTGATTTGGACCCAATTAGGCTGTGTTGATGTAATGAGCCCAGTGTTTGCCAAAATAGGCCTGTGCTCTTTGCAGACAGGGATCTTTCCCAAACCACTGAAGGAAGCAGTCATCTTCTAAAAAAATCACCATTAGACCCAATTTCATGGCTAATTACAGGCTTGTATCAAACCTTCCTTTCCTAGAAAAGGTAATTGAGGAAGTGGTGGCAACCCAACTGGAAATCCGTATATCAACCCATGATATTTATGACCCATTTCAGTCAGGATTCAGAAGACACTATAGTACAGATGAAGTCTCCGGTTCAGACGTGTCTTCCACGTGGCGCCTGCACAGGAACCCCCCCATGCCGTGTGCACAAACAGCATGTGCATGCTTCACCTGGATTTTAAAGCTATATCCGGTGAAAGAATGCCATGGGGAGGCACAAATTCCCTTGCGGGCAGCCAACGGACTGCCCACGGAGCGTTCCTTGGAGGCGCGACGGAACCGTAGACTTCAGCTGTACTGATCCAGCTCTCGTTCATTTACTAAATTATCTCATTGTAGATAGAGACAGAGGTGACTGTTTGATCATAGTACCGTACTCCTTGCCCTTTCTGCAGCATTTGCTATCATGGACCATGGGAATCTGAAGGAGTGCCTGTAGGATTTCTGTGGACTTGGTGGCACAGTTCTCAGCTGGCTCAGATCTTTTCTCACTGTCAGGTCACAGAGATTATCTTCAGGAGTGTACTCCTCTGCACAAATGCCCCTGTCATGTGGTGGAGTGCCACAGGGTTCTATCCTTTCTCCTATGTTGTTTGCTGTGTACATGCTGCCACTTGGTAACATAATCAGACGGCATGGCCTGGATTATCACTGCTAAGCAGATAACACTCAACTCTTCTTGTCCTTTGCATCAGGTACTAATGACCCACTATTAGTCTTCAATAGATGTTTATCTGAGCTCCTAGGCTGGATGAGTGCCAGTTAATTGACGGTGAAACCTGATAAAACAGATGTGTGTGGTGGGAGCTTAACATCAGAAGACAACAAGAATGCAGCCTGGTCAAACAACTGGCATTAAGCTTGGGGGTTCCCTGTTGCTAAACTCTGTCCGTATGAGGAATCTTGGTGTTGTCCTTGACTGTGACTTGACCCTAAAACATCAGGTGTCAGCCGTGATCAAATCTTCATTCTTGCACCTAAAGAACATAGCCAGGATTAAGCACTTGACCCCCCCCCCCCGAGCTTCTTACTACGCTTGTCCATACCTTTGTGTCCTCATGCCTTAACTACTGAAATGCACTCTACCTGGGTCTTCTGGAAAAAAGTGCTGAACCCCCTGGAACTGGTGCAGAATTCTGTGGCCAGGTTGTTAACTAACCAGTCCGTTCTTGCCACATGACACCTGTTCTCCGATCTCTGCACTGGCTGCCTGTGAATTTGAATTTATTTCAAGATTGTCTTGTTGACATTAGAAGCACTACATGACCAGGAGCCCAGCTATCTGAAAGAGCTTCTACAGTAGTTCCCTACACTTCCATTCGCTCATTTCAATCACCAGATAAAGGACTCCTATCAGTTTCTAGAATCACATTGACTTCCTTGGGGCCCTTTTAGTCACGCTCCTCCTACTCTTTGGGACAGTCTGCCTCGTACAGTTCGAGAGGCCCTCTCTTTGGAAATCTTTAAAAACAGACTCAAGACCTACCTGTTTACCCACATATTTAATTAATAATCCACAACCTGCCTGGCATTTAATAGCTACAGTACCGTCCCATCATGTATTGTATCTTTCCTTGTGTTTGTTCTCTTTAATAACCTAAAATGTTTTCTTCTTTTTCCCTTTTTGTAATTGTGAAGTGATTTGAGTCCCATTGGGAGAAAAGCCCTATATAAATAAAGTTATTATTATTACTTTTTCTCCTCAAATGTATGTATGTAATAACAAATTGAGACACTAGGTGGGGTCCTCTCGCTCTGCCTGTTACTTTCACAGGTTCTCAGTTAAAGGGAGGTCTGAGATGATTGAATATATACAAAAAGAAGAGAAACATATACCAGTTTTTAGCACTTAATCCCTTGGTAGGGCTCTTTTATGAAGGTTATGTTTATGTGTTTTGAACAAATTAATAAATAACTTTTATTAAGGTATATATTAAAATAAAGGTACATATGTGACCAATCACAGACTGCCATACAATCTTTACTTTTTATTTTAATTGATATGTTGTTACTTAAGTTCATTATTGCGTTTATTTTAATATATACCTTAATAAAGGTAATGTATTAATTGGTTAAAAACTGTGAGGATTACCCGTCGGCTCCGCCCCCGGGCAGGTGACACATGCCGTGTTACCAAGTTGGGGGACACCGCATGTCCTACGCTTAGGCCCAACACCCGTGACGCGTCCCGTGACAAAGCGGCTGACGCACGCCGCTGAACCATGCTGGGGTACACCACATGGATCTCACTCATGACGTTACGAGTAAGGTGCACCATGCACAGGTGCCTCACTACCACAAGAACACGAGGGGTTAACACCATCTCCAATTTCCATTCACCTGCACTTCTCCCCACCCCTGCCTATCAGTGGACAGCATATGTCTATGGGGTGGGTTTCATTAATTACCTTGCATCTGTGTGCTGTCTTTTCATTGGCTGCCTGTCCTGTAAATACTCAGCCAGCACTCCTTCTAACTGGCTGAGAATAAACCCTGTTTATGTACTTGTGTTTGCCTCAAACACCTTGCTGTCTTGTCTTGCGTATCCTGTTCCTGTTTTGACCTCAGCTTGTATCTGGACCTCCGCCTCTCTGACCCTTGACCTCAGCTTGCTATTGGACTTCTACCGTCTCTACTCCTGGAACCCGGCACCGGACATCAACTATCCGACTTCTCCAATCCCTGATCACGGCAAGTATATACGACCATTCTGATCTCTCCTATCCTGACCAAGCTACACAACCTTACTCTGCACTCCGGCCGCTTTCTCGCAGTTGGAGGTCAGTGTTTTCCAACATCCCCACCTCAGCCTCGCGGTCCTATCCTGTGAGCATTCGTTACAGTATGCTCAGCCCCACAAACATGGACCCGCTGAGGTGGGTCGAGTCTCAAACATAACCTTCAGAAAAGACCACTACCAAGGGATTGAGTGCTAAAAACTGGGATATTTTTCTTTTCTTTTTTGGTAATAACAAATTGAGCATAAACAACTTTAACTTTATCTTTTAGTTCCAAATCAACGCCCACATCCATGGCAAGAACAGTTATCTAGCCCACCTAGTAGCAACCGATTTATAGTAGTAGCTTTCAGTAATTCTAGCCAATACATTTTCCTTATGGTCTTTGCAGAGGTTTAACAACTCAAATGATTGCCTACAGGTGCATTATGTGTATCTGGAACTGAAAAAAATGAATCCCTAAATGTAATTGCTGCAGACTAGTCTATTGCATTACATAGCCTTTGGTTAACATTTTTCTCGTGGGATAAAATGCATTATTTCTGCAGATTGTTTTATACTAGCTAATTGCTGACATAATATTAAGCATTGCAGCACTTAGCGGTTACACTAGAACTCTGCTCTCATTCCAACACTGCAGACTTTTCAGTGAGAATCGTTTGCAGAAAAAGCTTTATCACAGTTTGAGGCTAATATTTTCTCTTTAACTCCAAAGGAGATTTTGTTCAATATTCTGTACTGTCCCTGTAAGTTCCTACCATCACTTATAATGCTTTACAGTTGATTTAATGCTACATTAGAAGTACTGTTTGTGTTCTACTCCTTTCAGGTAAAATCTCTTTGGACAAAACTCTGTGATATATATATATATTTGATTGTTGTGATAAAGATGATCAAACTTTTTAGGGATTATATTCAATTGGATCATTGACATATTCTGACAAAATAACAGTTAATATAGATAATTATTATTAGCTAAGCAACTACGGACTACTAAAGGCTTCCAAACCACAATCGTCTATCCCTTTATCAATTCCAAATCATTGCTGAATATTCATTTGTCTGAAATACAGTACATGTTTTCCTACATCTGCCCCTACAGTACATTGGTTCCCTAAATAATAATTGCTGCTGTACCACATAATCTTAAAACCATATGCACATTCTGTATTTCATTTTCTCTCTCTCCTTTTCATGATCAAGTTTACATGAACTTACTAGTTTTCATTGTTAAATATCTGCTAAACATGTTCTAAAATGTATACTGTATGTTAAGTGATAGTTTCAGGGACAGGTATAAATGTCAACAATTGCAAAAATTGGAAGAAATGCTTTATAATTTGTTCTGGATTTATGCAAATTCTCAAACATAATAGTATTGTTTCCTCTAAATATAAGCCTTTAACAAGCCACTAATAAAAACAGTATGTATATTATATTTTGATGTATTTTGATGCATTCTTTAGAGTTATACTCTTGGACTCATAAAGCTATGAAAAGTGTAAAATATAAAAAGAAAAGGCAATATGGTTATTTCTTGTAAAATTTATATTTCATTATGAGTCATCATTGTAGGTTTTATTAATTCACTGAGACTTTCCTTTGAATTATTTCTGAGTTTCATTTACATTCAATTGGTTTTCCCCACTTGGTAACAATTAGAGACGGGGGAATTATTTGCCAACATTCAAATTCACTGTGAATATAGCAATTTTTTGCACATGCAAATATTTGTGGATCAATTTTAAGAAAAGGAAATTTGCCTACCTTTGTTTGAATGTACAGTATCCAATACTGCCGACTGCCACTATTCACCCAGAAGTTCCAACCCCTGATATATGGGTGAATGGGGGAGGAGAGAGACAGAAAGGGGGGAGAGAGGAGGAAAAAGAGAGAGGAGGGGATGGAGAGAGAGTAAGATGAGAGAGGGGGGAGAGAGAGATTGGGGGAGAGGGGGAAGAGATGGGGAGTATAGGGGAGAGAGGTCTCTCTCTCTCTCTCTCTCTCTCTCTCTCTCTATCTCTCTCTCTCTATCTCTCTCTCTCTCTCTCTCTCTCACATCTCAAATCTCACATCTCAAATCTCACATCTTCGCATCCGAATATTCTTCCGCGAATTGAATAATACTAAAAAGCTTGATAATAATATGCAGCCTGAATTTTGACACATTGGCCCATCTCTAGGGACAATGTTCCACTGCATATCCTGTTTCTGTTAGCAGAAGCATACAAACTTTGGCTAGTTGGAGCAAAAGGTGTACAGACTCTTGTCAAAGGATCTCTCTTTGCACTTCACTGTACACACTGTCTTCAAATAGCTAATGGCACACTCTCCATCTGTATATTAAGTAAATTAGCTTTAGCCATAAGTTACATGTATAGTTATAACATATTTTTAAATTCAGTTCATATTTTGATTTTATGTTCCATAATTGTGTCTTCTGTGGATTTGTAATTTTTGAAAATTTATACAGTAGTAAATTAAAAGAGAATTTGAAATCTGTAGTATTTCATTTTAATTCAAACTTCTAATAGCTATCATAGACTGTGAACAAGTTTTTTTGGGGGACAAACATCAGTTCTTCATCAATGAAATAATAGTGTGCAAAGATTTTATGTCATAGGTTTATTTTTCAGGTGTATTGCCATTTGTACATTGCAGTTCACAGGAAGAAGAGACCTGTAAGATGCCCAACTCTGTAATGTTACAAACTCATGTAACAAGGCTTTTGGGATTCTGCAAGATATCAAGACCAGTTTAGGAGTGGGGGTGGGTGAAATATCAGCTTTAGAGAGAGGACTTCTGGGAATCTAACTGAAAAGGCATAAGGTAATCATAACATAATCATAAGGTAATAGGAGTGGTTGGCGGGAGTGACTGGCCTGATTAGGGGTGTATTGTAGTGAGCACCAATGAATGACAGCTGGTGACTCTGGTTGGTAAACCAGAGGAATGCCCCGGGCTCAATCTGAGTGGAGCGTTAAGTAACAATAAAGCTGTGACCTTCTTTACCAGTTCAAAGTAGTATGTTTGGGAGGGGTGGTGTGTAATTGAAATTCTGTAAACGTATTACTGTCATAAATTTAATTTGCACCTTAAAGGAAGGATATACTGTATTGTGTTAATGAAAAAAGTATTTGCTTTACAATTGTTTTAACATCTTATGTTTAAAACTTCCATGTCCGCTGTTCTCTAAATGGTTAACCACTTTCCATCTATTCTTTCTTAAAGTTCAAGTTCTTCCTTAAAGTTAGTGGCTTTAACTTACATTACTGTCAGTGTCAAGTTTGATTTTGTTTTTTTGTACCTTGCTTTCCCTGCCCTCTCCTGTGGTCACTGACACGTACCAAAGATGTTTATCTTCCATATCATCCTGTGTATCACAAAGCTGCTAAAAACTCCCTTCAGCTTAGTGCTAATGCAGTGAACCATGCAAACGCCTGAACTTCCAATTTCTGAAGTTCTGTATATTTAACAACCACGGCCTTGTTTTTCAAAAACATGTTTTTATCCAAAATACTCTTAAGAGTTGAGCTCTGTCATGTTTTTCCCAAATACCTGTTTCCATATAATGACATAGGCAGTAAAAATGAGTCATGATAAGGATGCATTTATTTTGGCTGTAAGGAGCTGTCAATATATTGCAGTTGCTTCCAGCACAATCTCACAAGCACAATCTTCAGAAGAATTCATTAACTGAACCAATATTGTGTTAAATAACAGAAGATAATTGGAGGTCAAATTACCAAAGTCTCCCAAATGCAAAACTTGGTCATCAATAATGCACCAGAAAAAAAAACATTATCATTGAAACCAATAGGAATTTCTGACTTGACACTGGTATCATGTGTTAATAAATGGAGATGGGTGAACCAGTCCAAATCTATTTCCTGGAATTCTGCTAATTATTTAGACCAAATCCTTCCCACACTAAAATCCGTCTGTGGATTGGGCAATGAAAAAGCCAAGTGGATTCATTTAATCCTTCATTGAATAAAATCCAGGTGGATTTTTAAGAATCCAAACTTGGATCAGAGAGAGAGAAATGATGAGGGGAGAGAGGGGAGAGAGGGAAAGACTTTCAATTTAGTAGTGTCTCCAGTTGTAGGTACTGTTTTTCCCTTCAAACGTCCCTCCAAATAAATTAGGGAGAGATGTTTGTGCTGAAAAAGGAGCGCACCTGAGGTACCTGACTGGGAGATATGCTAATGGTTATGCAAAGTTTATTGAAATGAGTCCTGTCCCACACTTCCTAAAAGGAATTCCATACCAATTATATATAGTTGCTAACATGCCTAAGTTGCCAACCTAATGACCGGTATGGTGCCATACCCAACATTAGGTCATGCTGCAAGAGCTGTGACCCTGGTCGTGGGTTCTAGTCCTGTTGTGTCGCACAACATTCCAGATGTTTGAGGGGATATATATATACACATATATATATATACACGGTGGATGTTTCTTGTTGCCTTTTTCACCCACCATAACTTAAAATGTATATATATATAATTGAAGACACTACTAAATTGGAAGTTCTCTTTCTCATCCAAACCCACAAAAAAAAAATATGCCCATCTCTATTAATAAATAGCCCATTAGATTTTAGTAGCAGACAATGATTTGTATTACCAAACACACATGACTACTTACTAGAGATGTGTGAATCTGTCCAGGTTCGCATCTACGCAGCGTCGAGCAAACGTTCAAAAAGTTTGCAAAAGCTACGTATATATCACTATAGCCAAACATTCTAGTGAAACGGCCCAAATTGTTACAAATTAATTATTTCACCCGATTAAAGTGGCAAAAAAGCAGCCATGTGACTTTGTTAACGTGTTTTTTTTTTGTTAATTAAAGTTTGAGTACATTTTACAAAGCGAAAGTAAGAAAAATAAACTTATTGCTAACTTTTAGCGTTTGACCAGAGAAGGATAATAAAGAAATCACCCCAAGATTCCTATTTACTGCACTCTCTCAAATATTGTATATTAACGTACGACTAAACAGTCCAATGTTGTATGTAGTGGGACAGCAGATACTAATAAAAGTCAGTATATTGGCCAAAAATAATAAAACTTTATTAGGACAATGACGAAACATATATATATATATATATATATATATATATATATATATATATATATAAGAAGAAGAGATCAGTGTATCTCGAAAGCTCGCACAAATAAAAGCATTTCGTTAGCCACAGAACGGTATCATCTATTTATTTTTTTATTATATATATATATATATATATTTACACAGTGCTCTATGGTAAAATAACCCTATAAAAAGTAGGTGGGTACTTGCTATGATAAATGTATTTTAATTCATTAACCACAATGGCATGTATTGCACAGCTAACTCAAAACCGGCTGGATCCGTATGGCTTCATAGGAATAGAGTCCTAATACAGAATCAATGGTTAAAACCACGTAGTGTGGCTCTTGAGCCTATATGTAGCAATAGCCCACAAAATAGTTGATTGTCCTATTAAGCAACCCACACTTAATGTGTGCGCTAGACAGTAAGCCCCATTGGTTCTTGGCTGAATGATTCCTATATTCATGTACAGCGATGGCTAACGAATTAAAGAAAATGGGCTAATTGATTAGTATTATCAGAATGCCCTATTTTGCATCCTATGTCCACTTTATAATACGTACAACATTGGACTATTTAGTCGTATGTTAATATACAATATTTGACAGAGTGCAGCAAACAGGAATCTTGGGGTGATTTCTTTATCATCCTTCTCTTGTCAAAATCATGTTATATGTGTTCCCTGTATGCACCAGTCTATATTATTGGATATTTGAATAGGTGAGCGGTGAGGTCTAGCTGTCGTGCAAACTTTTAGATCAAGAATAACTTTTTCACAAAGGATGACAATCGCCAAGTTTTGTTAGGCCTGTGAAAATATTGCCCATCTCTAATGCTTAGTTTATGTACAATAATAATGGAATATTGGTTGGTTAAAAACAGAACATGATACTGTATGACAGGTTATCTACCCTAGTTATAGTTGTGAGAAAAATGTCTCTATTTAGAGATATTTTCATGATCAGTGAAATGTATCATGCAGCATTCTTCCTCTTGGCTAAAACTGTAATGTAAATATCTGATCGATCAATTAAAGAAGTCTGCAAGCAGGTGAAAAATATGAAATATACTGTACTGTACCTTTGAAATAGACAAAACAAATTATTGGCCAATTAATATGATATGATATAATGTGCATTACTGTATCATTGAATATTCTGTAAAAATGCACGTTTAAGTTGGTATTGTGAACAAACTGTATATGTTGACTAAGCAGACATCACTCATATTTTTGGCATAAAATGTGTTTTGTTCTAGGAAGTTGGATGCATTCATCTATGATGCAGCAGTGCTGAACTACATGGCTGGAAGAGATGAGGGCTGCAAACTTGTGACAATAGGCAGCGGATATGTCTTTGCAACTACAGGCTATGGGATAGCTCTCCATAAGGGTTCACCATGGAAGCGGCCCGTTGATCTAGCCCTTTTACAGTTTGTTGGAGATGGTAAGTTATCTGTTTGGCTACACTTCCCTGTAATTTAGACAAATCATAGCTACTGCTCAACAAAATAATTAAAATAACCTATGACAGCTACAGTAGGTGCAAGAAGGGTTACAGGGAACAGAATAGCACACAGTAGTCATATAGATTGTGAGTGTACTGTTAAAATATTAGCTCTATCCTGGGACCTCTTCTCTTTTCTCTGTACACACTCTCTCTAGGTGACCTAATAACATCTTTTGGGTTTAAATATCACCTCTATGCTGACGACACACAAATATACTTTTCAACACCCGACCTTACACCTGCTATACAGACCAAAGTTTCTGAATGTCACTCTGCTATATCATCTTGGATGGCCCTCCGTCGCCTTAAACTCAACATGGCTAAAACAGAGCTCCTCATACTTCCTCCCAAACCTGGCCCTACTACCTCCTTCCACATTACTGTTGGAACTACGATCATTCACCCAGTAGCCCAAGCACGCTGCCTAGGGGTCACACTCGACTCCTCTCTCACATTCGCCCCTCCCATTCAAAACATTTCTAAAACTTGTTGCTTTTTCCTCCGCAATATAACAAAGATACGCCCTTTCCTCCGTTGCTCGACTGCTAAAACTCTGACTCAGGCCCTCATTCTCTCCCGTCTTGATTACTGTAACCTCCTGCTGTCCGGCCTTCCTGCCTCTCACCTGTCTCCCCTACAATATATCCTAAACGCTGATGCCAGAATCACTCTACTCTTTCCTAGATCTGTCTCAGCATCTCCCCTCCTGAAATCCCTCTCCTGGCTTCCAATCAAATCCCGCATCTCACACTCCATTCTTCTCCTCACTTTTAAAGCTTTACACTCTTCTGCCCTTCCTTACATCTCTGCCCTAATTTCTCGCTATGCACCATTCCGACTCTTGCGTTCTTCTCAAGGATGTCTTCTTTCTACCCCCTTTTTATCTAAAGCCCTCTCCCGCCTTAAACCTTTTTCACTGACTGCCCTACACCTCTGGAATGCCCTTCCCCTCAGTACCCGACTAGCACCCTCTCTATCCACCTTTAAGACCCACCTTAAGACACACTTGCTTAAAGAAGCATACGAATAGCACTGTGAACATTCTGAACACATGATACATAAGCTTGGCCCCCTGCAGACGCACTTACCAGAACTCCCTCCTACTGTCTCTGTACGTTCTCCCTACCGACCAATTAGATTGTAAGCTCCTCGGGGCAGGAACTCCTCTTCCTTAATGTTATGTTTATGTCTAAAGCACTTATTCCCATGATCTGTTATTTATATTATCTGTTATTTATTCGATTACCACATGTATTACTACTGTGAAGCGCTAAGTTCATTAATGGTTATATATAAATAAAGACATACAATACAATACAATTAGCCATAAATTAGTTGGAAGTTACTGTACAGTATCTTTAGGATGCCAACTTCAGTTGTCAGATCTCAATGCTTGTAAAAAGAAGAGATACAATTGTTATTCCCTTTTAAACGCATATAACACAAGAGTGTCACTGTAGTATAATCACCCCTAGATTTAAGCAAACACTAAAAATATATAAGAACCACTAGCACAAAAGTCAAGTTCTGAAACTCGTGCAATTCTAGTAGCCGCGATTAGGTTATCAAGGACTGTTGCGGCTCTAGAATGGCGAGTTTCTCACAAAATCCTCACGCCAGGAAAAGTTGGCGTGAAGGTGGTGAGAACCTGCCGATAAGCAGCGAGACGGGACTTTTCTTTTTGTGAAGGATGTGACATTGTTGCTGAGGGAGGTACGTCATATCCTTACAACCACATGGCCATATCACATGAATTAGAGCCAATGGGATTGTCTTCAATACCATTGGTTGCTGTACCATGTGATAGGTTACTTTAGTTCAAAAGGATGTGACATCATCCCTTAAAGTGACATCACATTCTTTTGAACTAATGTAACATATCACATGGTGCAGCAAACCTCACATGTACAGTAACCAATGGGATTGAAGACAAACCCATTGGCTCTAATACGATGTGATATGGCCATGTGGTTTGAAGGATGTGACGTACCTCCTTTCGAGATGACATCACATTCTTCACAAAAATAAAGAGCCAGGCACATGATACAGCGTCCAATCAGATTGGAGCTGTACCATCTGACCTAAAAATGTTATGTCACAGGCCATATTTAAGGCCTTGACAACTGATTTTACCTCAAGAAGCTGACGTTACAACATCGTGTTGTGGATTTACCATGGGGCTTTGTGGATTAACAGATGAAGAAAGAAGATTACAGAAAAGAAAGAAATAATGACAGATAAAGAAAAAAAGAAGCTAATACAAGTTAAAAGAAAGAAGAATTTTGTTACCTGTTCTGGATCTTCAAGGTGGATGGCGTTGGATTGTCTTTGATGATGTCACGTATGAGAGCTTCCTGATACCCCTGGATTTGGAGGGCCAACGCTTCTAAAGGTAAGTAAAATATTTAATTTATGTAATTTATTTTTAACAAGTTTTTTTTATTGTATTTCTTTCTTTTAGTGTTTTTCCTTTCCTATTGGCTGCTAATGTATTAATCTGTGGCCATTTAGGGTGCAAATAAATACAGTGATAGGCAATGGATTTTTTGGCAAATGCTTGTTTTCTATTGAGAGTTATTTTTTTCGATTTCTCTGGATGGTTTGGATTAAATAATTTGTCATTTGGATGGCTTGTTTGTATGTATTTTTCAATTGATTAGCATCTTTAATTAATTCATTCTTTTGTTGGCTCCTTGTTTGAATTGATGTGTTGGCTAGTGGTTTTAGTAATGAATTGCTTTGTTGGTTACTAGTTAAAATTATTACTGTAAATTGTTTTGTTGGTTAGTGCTTTTATTAATTGAATTTGTTGGTTCGTGTTTTTATTTATTGAATTGTGGTGTTTATGTGCTTGTGTATGTTTTATTGTTGTGTATTTTGGGCATTCATGTATTTTTATTAGGGTGACCATTGAATGCTATAGTGGCTTATCATGCTCTTATTATATGGTTATGATGTACCGCTATGCCAATCAATGGCTAGCGGGTGGGTATAGTGGGTCCAGGGTGGCTGGTTAAACCTCCAAGGTGGGTAGTGGGGGAGGGATGAGTTAACTCCTTAATTACTATAGCGTTATTAACCGCTAAGGTGATTAAGGGGTTAGGTGCCATTAGATTGTATTTTTTATGGTTTCTTGCTGCCGTTGTGTAACGATGCGCTCAGCACAAGCAAGGCGTGACCATGAGGCCAATGTGGGGATTTGATAAATGCCAACCCACAGCTGCGAGGGTACGTCTGGAGTGTAGATAGGTCGAGGTAGCCGGGTCGGGGTGGAAAAGATAAGGATGGTCAGTGATCTTGCCGAGGTCTGGATTAGAGAGGTACAGATTGTTGCATGTACTTTAGCCAAGGTTGGGATTGGAGAGGTGCGGATTGTCGTGGGTAAGCCAGGTCAAGATTGGAGAGGTGCGGAATCCAAACAGCAAGCAAGGTCAGGCAACAAGGAACAAGACAGGCAAGGCTCAGACAGGAGACAGGACTGCAGTGAGAACAGCGCACATAAACAAGGTTATTCTCAGCCAATATGCCAGAGGGCAGGCTCAGCATATATAGGAAGAACAGACCAATGAGGAGGAAGCATACTCCCCAGTATGCATGGCTGTGGTTGGCTGATGGAGGCAAGACAGGTGAATCCTATTACACAGCGGAACAGAGGAGACTCTGCGCACGGGTGCCATGCATAGTGGGTGCGCGTTGCGCGATGGTGATGTCACCGCACGAGTGAAGCCTGAAGGCGAGATCAGTGGGTACGGCATTTAGTGCCGAGTGAGGTCTGTGCGTGACCCTAGAAGGTACGCTGGTAATGACTGGTCTGCAAGATGTGCTGCAGGAGGCAGCAGAGGCAGGACACCTTATTGCGGGTCTGGATTAGCTGGGAGCGTTCCGGGAGGGGCACGGATGTCAGATCCTCACAAAACGGAGAACATGGTTCTGCAGTATGCTGATAAGGACGATCTTCATGATGGCAGGGGTAAGTAGAAAGGTTTATTTACTTTATTTATTTTGCCTGGCTAATGTTTGATTGAATATGGGCAAATTAGCTATTATCCATATCTGAATAATAGTTATTTTGACCACTAATGTACTGATGTGTTGGGGGAGGGGAGTTGTATTTATTGCAATGTATTCCAAATGTCTTTTTTTTATACAGGATTGGTATCGCAGGCCAGCGGTGACCCGCGGGGACCACCCGAGGGTCCCTAGACACTCTCGGGGACCACCCGAGGACCCCCAGACACCCACAGGGACCACTTGAGGACCACCCGAGGATCCACAGTCATCCGTGGAGATCACTCGAGGGGCCAGAGACACCTGCAGGGACCACCTGGAGGCCCACGGACACTGACAGGGACCACCTGTGGACCCTCAGACACCTGGGGGGACCACCCGGGGAACCCGTTGTGGACCCCGGACACCCACGGGACACCCAGAAGGCCACGGACACCATCAGGGACCAACTGGGGACCCCAGCCAGCCTCTGGTATCAATCCTGTGTATAAAAATATAAAATATGGTTTTATGTGGGGGCACAGGGGGTGGGTGGGTTGTGTATGGGGGTTTAAAACATATTTTAATGTTTATTGGGTGCAGAGGGGATGAGTGAAGGGCCAAGTATCCGCTTCACTCACCCCATCTGCCCTCAATAAAGCTGCTTTTGTGCCTTAACTCCTACATTGCCTTAGCGGCTATCCGCTAAGGTAATGAAGCTGCTTTAATGAGATTTTTATTATTAGTGTACGGGAGCAAGGGGTCTCCTGAGCTGAACCGCATTGATATCCATCCCCTGCTTCCCGAGTTACAGGCCCCATTATGGGGTGCAGGCATCTCCTATGCTCTTAAATGTCTCGCATCACATGACCGCGGGAATCAAATGCATAGGAGATACCGGCACCCCATAACAGGGCCTGTATCTCGGGAAGCGAGGGGTCTCCAGACCTGAAATCAACGCGGTTCTGCTCCGGAGACCCCCTGCTCATCTACACTAGTAATAAAATGTATATTAAAAAACATTAATTTCGGGTGAGATTTGCGCAGGGTGAGGCGGCTCTCTCTGAGCAGCTCTCTCTGCAGCTGAAAAACTCGCTGGGTAAGGCCTTTTCAGAGAGGTGATTATCACATCGCCGGCTACTCGCCCGTTTTGTGAATTTTTCTATCACAGGTAATCAACGCTTTCTGATACTGTGATAGCAACGCTCACATAAACGGCGATTTAAATAGCCTGGCGATTTTTTTTTATGAACACTTAGTGCATAGGCCCCAAAGTATCAATGTTTCAAGCCTAAACCCTTCTGCTCATTTAGAGAAAAACATTATTGCGATGTTTTCTTTATTAGTAATGAAATACATTTTATTTTTCTCCTTTAACTTTTTGTGATAGCATGTTTGAAAAATACAGATTTTAATTTTGATTATGCCTGAGACCCCAATCTGATATTTTCTGTAACTAGAAACTCATGGAACTGCCCCCCTATATTTTAACAGTTCTTTAGTATTTGTGTACCGACATATCAGCATTTCTTAGTACTGTAGTTCCATATTGATGATACCTCACGGTGCACCAAAACACATTATTCTCATGCGATATGCCTCAGAAAGCTTTTGACCATTGTACCATGTTCAACCATAATAAGCTAAGATTGACATCATCATTAGTGGCCATCCTCAACTATGGCAGGTTTTTACATTTTAAGAACTGAAAGATCCAGTTAACGTGTCAATATAACATCAATGTATTGTCTTTAAAAAGAGAAAAGGGGTAAGGTCTGTAAGTAATAAGGCAGTGGTTTCCTATTCCCATATCAAACTTCAGTAACTGGCAATATAAAAGTATAGCACACATTTTGTTAACTGACTCTACACAATGAGATAGTGATAAACTAAATAATAAATGTATGCCTGCTACACAATTTTCCAGAACACTTAAATGTACGGGTATTTAAAAGTAAGTGATACTAAAAATACAGTAAATTGAAACTCGGGCAACGTGAAGATACAAAAAAATTATTACTGAACTTGAAATGATTGCACAAAATAAGTAGCCATAAAGGATAGATTGTTAGGTATAACATTCTGCCTTATATCATTTTATTAATGAGCTGTTAGGCACAGTTAACAACTTTTGACAATGGGACGTGTTGATCATTTTTATAAATGGTAATTTTCTTCAGCCATGGAAGAACGATTATAAATGGCATAGAAGGGTTTATGTGTTATGTAATATAAAATCAACGCAATTGTATGCAATATATGGAAATATAGAGAAGAATATGACACACGGCTTGCAAATGTGAAGTAGGTGTCTGAAATACAACGATAACAAGCCAGGCTTAATTTCCAAATCAAGTACTGTATAAACACGTTTTGAATGTTCAACATTATATGCTCCAGTATTTCTAGATTATGTACACAATGTAGTAGTTGAAGCTACTGTATGTAATTAAAATATTCCATGTTCAAAATGAGTTTGACCCTGTTTACGTAAGGTTTCCTAGGCTAATGTTTATGAGAGGTGTACTCTGTTTCACTGTATTTATTATGTCAAGTGCTAGTCAGAAGAGTTAAAATCCCTTTTCATACCAATAGCACTTACTACAGTGGCCTCTAATTCTATGCTTATTGAATACCACCCCTGTGAAATTTTGGGCATAAGTAACCAATATTCCATTTAGCCTTTCAGTACCCTATAGATGTACAGCATACATCGTGAAGGGCGGCACCCTGGGGACCCTAATGATGTAAAATATGCTGGGGTTTTGCTCATTTTCTAGGTGTTGTCACAACCCCATTCTAATTTAAACCAAAGAGGGGAACCCTTTCCTTCTATTTACCTTGCCGAAAGCTATAAGCAATCGTGTGAACACTCAGGAGAGCAGACACGTGAACACTAGTGCCGGAGGGTTTGTTGTTTCATTCATTATAGCTTAGGCTCTATGTGGTTGAATTATTGAAGTATACCTGAATATTACATTGCCTTATGCAAGCACATTTCATCAGCGAACACTGACATTACAGTGGAATACTTGTCGCATGTTAGATTTTCATACTGTGCTGCACATGACCTTAATGAATAATGTAGTAAACTAACACACACACTATGCTGTGTACAAAAAACAATCACTGATTGTCAGTAATGTTTACGCACAGCAACAAGTTCCAAAAATGTTTAAAAAAAATGTGCTACGTAAGTTACAGGCTGGTTAGGCAATTATACCTACTGATATAGGGATGCTGCAGCCTTTATAGATACTTGTATGTTAATATTTAAAGTGCATAGTATGGTTCACAAACTGCCAATGGCTATTACAATTAACTGAAGTATCAAGAACTGTACCAAAAGAAATGTAATCCATAACAAACAAATAAATGACTGGTACATACTGTAATCCAGGCCCAGGCCCAGTACTCTATACATCCCCATATAATATATACTTTCTGTAGTTACTCTATAATGCCATCTCGCATCATTCACTTAATCACAAGCTGACGCAAGTGAGGCAAAACAGGTGCATAATACCTTAATAATGAACATTGATTCTTAGAGATGTCTAAGGAGGTTTTGCTCTAAATTTTGATTAGAATTTGAATCCGCTGCGGATTGGTCAGATCCCTTCTTCCGCAAATCATTCTAAAGAAGGCAGATTCCTTTTTTCCCTTATTACTTAAAATCCATATGATGGATTCTGAATCGGGTCCTGGAAACAGAATCCGAATCGGTGAAACGGAATTCGAAAAAGCGTCCACAGAATTATTATGGGAGCAGGAGTACAGAATATAAATATCAATATAAAGACTTTCCGCGGATTTGAATTTAAGTTGAATCCGTCGATGGGTTCTTGAAAATCCGTGCAGCGTGAAATGAAGCAATCAGATGGCTGTCTTCACTCTGCAAGACAAGTCCGACCACCTCTACTTAATTCCTACTGTATAAAGGTTGGTTTCTCCATCTCAGTCAGGACGACAGGCACACACTGACTCAGTGTGTAACACAGACCAAAATAAACCTCTTGGCTGTGGCTATAATCAGACATATATAGTCCAGTAGCCTTTGAATGCACCATTATGCATAAATCTTGCATATTGAACAACACGGAATAAGTAAATCAATGTAAATATTATACTATGCCAGGTTATACAGGCATACCCCACATTAACATACGCAATGGGACCGGAGCATGTATGTAAAGCGAAAATGTACTTAAAGTGAAGCAGTACCTTTTTTCCACTTATCGATGCATGTGCTGTACTGCAATCGTCATATACATGCATAACTGATACAAGTTACCCGCTGGCACTCTCGTCGGTTAAAAAAAACCTTGCCCTTAGAAAGAGAAACTTTCTGTTACAGTCCACAGTTTATGGAGAGACTTGAGGTAAATACCAAAAGGGAAAGCCCCCGCTCTCGGCTTCATGGTAAAGGGGACAGCTCACATCACAGGTAATTCCAGGTCAAGGGCAAGTTTTTTTTAACCGACGAGAGTGCCAGCAGGTAACTTGTATCTTCATTTATTGATACATTACATTGTGTGACACGAATTTGTGTCTTTTATTCTACATATTTATATTTATATTATACATTTTACATTATACATTATACATTTTTGAACCACTCCATACAGGCATACCCCGCATTAACGTACGCAATGGGACCGGAGCATGTATGTAAAGCGAAAATGTACTTAAAGTGAAGCACTACCTTTTCCCCACTTATCGATGCACGTGCTGTACTGCAATCGTCATATACGTGCATAACTGATGTAAATAAGGCATTTATAACATGCTCTATAGTCTCCCCGCTTGCGCACAGCTTCGGTACAGGTAGGGAGCCGGTATTGCTGTTCAGGACGGGCTGACAGGCGCATGCGTGAGCTGCCGTTTGCCTATTGGGCGACATGTACTTACTCGCGAGTGTACTTAAAGTGAGTGTCCTTAAAGCGGGGTATGCCTGTACACAGTACTAAGATTATAAATATTTACTATATGATTTTACAAAGGTTCTTGCCTAAACTATTTTAACGTTTTATTAAATTTACTTCATTTTATTTACTTACTCATTAAGCAAAAGCTCCCCATTGCTAATTCCTTTGTAATTGCAATAGGTTTTAAATGCTAAGAGAAATATATCCATGAACAGATGTGTTGTTAATATATGCATACCCCCTATACAGCATTAATCAATGTCAAAATCCACAAAGCTCTGCTAATTCAGGGCTCATAACGGGACGTTACCAAAAACAGGAATGGACATTATTTTCCCTGTGGTTAATGCATATCCTCAAAGCTAATTATATGCAAAAACAAAGACTGTGCTATATCTCATTAGCCTATCTCATTGGCATTTGCTGGCATTAAGTATGTCTTGGTGTTACACCGAACCAGACGCTGAAATACATTTTAAACTCAAGAAAGAGAGGTGAGGAAAATAACGCTATGTTAGTTACAGTAACTAATGCCTAACTGTGGCATTATACCGTTCCAGACCCTATAAAACCCCATTTTAGCATCTGAATGTGATTAAAGCCAGGTTTAGGTATGATCTATTGATATAGCAAGACTAATTGTCTCTGGCGCCGCGGTCCAAAAAAGAAAAAGTCCACAGCGCCAAAGTCATTGTCTTCCATAGTCGCATTTTGGAGATCCATTCTTCCATATCGGAGCCCTTCCCACCCCACCACATTACTCCTCCGGCACCTACAGATGCAGCCACGAGTATCCGACCACTTGCCTTGGAAAATCTGGGGCAATCTCCCAGTAATGCTACAATATTTCTGTGACATTTCTGCAGACAGACTAATGGCCCATCGGATTAACACTGCGGGGGTCCCTGGCAGTTCCATTCAGATTAAGATTACCTAGAGCCGGGGTGCACAAAGTGGGGGGTGCAAGATTATTTTGGTGGGGCACGGACTTCACCTACCTTTCCTCGGCGTCGCCATGGCATGGGTCGTGTGATGTGTGCGTCGCCATAGAAACACGCATCAAATGACGCCGTGGGGATCATGTGACTCTGCGCGTCAATTGATGTGGGATATTGGGTAAGGGGGGGGGCGTGAGCATTGGGGCTGACAGGTAGGGGGGGCGCAGCACAGAAAGTTTGCGCGCCCTGACCTAGAGGAAACGAAACTGCTCCCAAGTCTCAGCTCACCATGTGTACAAACTAACTTAAAAAATAAAGTGGCCGAGAGTCGTACGCGACTGAATGGATATATATATAGGATATAGGAAGCTAAACTCACCTTGAGACATGCATGCCAAGTGAACTCACCCATTCATTTAACTCTTTCACTGTTTTACATTGCATTGCTCTGTTCAGCATCATAGTGGTTAATGGAATTGTGAGTAGATGCACCTAAATGAAAACACATTTATATTGGGTGGCAAGAAACAATGATCCCCCTTTTTTGATTACCTTTATCTTGCATTCAGACACAGTTTTAATACTTTTTAATGTCATCCTCCTTTGCACTAGACATTTCAGAGCAGGCTACTGTACATCTGCAGATAATGTGGCTTTTTCAAAGACTGTGAGACGATTGCAAAATCCCTCCACATGTAGTTTACCCTTAGGTGAAATAGAAATGATTGGTATCACCTTGTACACAGGCCAGTGCTGAATCACCAGAGCCCCTCCAGCTCACTTTCTTTGATGTGCTGTTTTTATTTAGTGAGTGGTGTCAACTTTATTATAATGTATATTTTCATTAAATGCTACATTGGGGGATCCCCTTCTCTTCTACAATGTGTGTGGGTTTTTTTTTTTTGAAATATTAACCTGATGTGAATCCATTACTATGTTTTGAATTTAAAATATTAAACTGAATTAAAATATTTATTGATTCATTCCAAATGTTAACACAAAAGAATGAAGGGTTTTGTTTAGAATGTTTACTTATGAGAATCGGATGTTAGACATTTCTTCACTGATTATAGTCTATGCAAGAACCATAAATTAGCAGAAGAGAACAAGGACTTTCCTCAGTTACATTATTTACAGTATATCAGACATAACAGTGCAGCATTAAACTACATCCTAAAGTATGTAGGAGGCGAATGGCATGATTTGTAGCATTCCAAAATGAATTATAAACTACTGATGTGTGGCATAATGGCTATGGGTCACATTGTAACTGGTGCTAAGCCGTAAGGGGCCCATTGGGGTTGTAAGGTGCCTTACATACTGTATTAGTGCTGTTTAGTGAATGTTGAACTTTATGCCACACGTCAGTAGTTTGTAATTTATTTTGACATTTAATCATGGCCCTTTATATCTCGCTCTAGAAACCCAATGTGCAAATTCAGTAAATACCTAATACACACATCATACACATATTAACACACTAATACACACACATAATCACACAGATACAGTACACGCTGATGTACATACTCAAGATGGGCAAAGTCTGCGCCAAAATTTGAATCCGATTAGAAAATGGCATTTCTTTGCAAAATTCAACTTTTCACAAATTCATCCTAAAATGCTGGAGACAGAGAGACACACAGAGAGACACACACACACGCAGAGACACACACACACACACACACACACACACACACACACACACACACACACACACACACACACACACACACACACACACACACACACACACACACACACACACACACACACACACACACACACACACACACACACACAGAGACACAGAGACACAGAGAGAGAGAGAGAGAGATACACACACACACAGAGAGAGACAGAGACACACAGAGTGAGACACACACAGAGAGACACACACAGAGAGACACACACAGAGAGGCACACACAGAGAGGCACACACAGAGAGGCACACACAGAGACAAAGTGACAGACAGAGATAAAGTGACAGAGATAAAGTGACAGACAGACAGAGAGAGATACAGCGGCAGACAGAGAAAATGTATATATGCAAAGTGTATTCTTATGACTTAAATTAACATGTATCTCAGGTGTGTTCCTTTTTGTGCACAGGTGTCTCCCCACATGTTGTATAATGCTGTATTTGGGGAGGTATATAATTAACTTGGGATTCTATTAAAAAATATTTATTTCTGTTCTAACAAAATGTTGCTCGTTTGCAAGGAAATAGAAATGTTTCTGTGCCGAAATTTGAGACACTCGTCCATCTCTAGCACATACAGATGTGCCAAACTTACTGTTTTCTGTGTTTTGTTCTGGCAAACAAGCAAAAGTCTGCAGTGCCAAAAAAGTGTCTTTCGGGATCGAGCTGCAGGGTTTCCATGCTTCTGGATGGGACCCCCACAGCGTCAATCCTTTGTGTGATCACGTTGTGGACAGAGCCTGATGGGACAAGCTATCAGATAAAAGAGAAGAGCAGTGAAATCAGCGCTAATGCAATAAATGTAAAATAGTGACACTATAAAAGACAAACATAAATATAATACACTTTAAACTTAAAGTGGGGGCTGCCCAGGCAAAAAGGTTAACACGGACCAATACAAACAATACAAACAAAAAACCGGCGCCTCCAAATGGAAATAATAAGATCTGACCAAATATAAAGTCCAATATGAATGGAGAGGAATCCTGGGAGGGATCTTCAATGAAGTCTCATGGAAGGACAAACAGACATGTAAAACAAAAACAAAAAAGACAAAAGAAAAAGATCATAGTGCAACTCAAATAACAAAACAAATACAAATAAATAAACACTGAAAAGATTGTCAAAAAAAAATAATTACAGATTTAATGCAAGTGAATAAAAATATATTAATAAAACAACAAACACATGTATGTTGGGCTAAAGACGCTAATAAAGCTGTGTCATCCGGTAGGAGTAAAATTGAAATCCTACTTACAGTAATGCTGAATGATATAAACCCGTAGAACAACTGTCCTTGAATTCAGACCGGAGCCTCTGCAATGAATGGAAACAGCACAGCCTCCAAGGCTCCACACTGCCGGGACGACCACTACTGCCACACACGCAGAGCTTTAAGGTGGGTGAGGGGTACCACAGGGAGGGACCGGGACTACACGCTGTTGGAGGAATCACCGGCGCCGTTCACACAGACCCATTGGTCGCGCGATGTGCCGGTGACGTCACACCACAGCGCGAGGGCACGGGGAGCGCCTGGGAATGCAATGGAGCTCAGAGAGCTGAGGCAAAGTCTGAAGGGGACAATGCGCAAATGGGGGAGGATGATCCAAGTCTCAGGCATCCTCCCCCATTTGCGCATTGTCCCCTTCAGACTTTGCCTCAGCTCTCTGAGCTCCATTGCATTCCCAGGCGCTCCCCGTGCCCTCGCGCTGTGGTGTGACGTCACCGGCACATCGCGCGACCGATGGGTCTGTGTGAACGGCGCCGGTGATTCCTCCAACAGCGTGTAGTCCCGGTCCCTCCCTGTGGTACCCCTCACCCACCTTAAAGCTCTGCGTGTGTGGCAGTAGTGGTCGTCCCGGCAGTGTGGATCCTTGGAGGCTGTGCTGTTTCCATTCATTGCAGAGGCTCCGGTCTGAATTCAAGGACAGTTGTTCTACGGGTTTATATCATTCAGCTTTGCTGTAAGTAGGATTTCAATTTTACTCCTACCGGATGACACAGCTTTATTAGCGTCTTTAGCCCAACATACATGTGTTTGTTGTTTTATTAATATATTTTTATTCACTTGCATTAAATATGTAATTATTTTTTTGCCAATCTTTTCAGTGTTTATTTGTTTGTATTTGTTTTGTTATTTGAGTTGCACTATGATCTTTTTTTTTTTGTCTTTTTTGTTTTTTTCTTACATTTCTGTTTGTCCTTCCATGAGACTTCATTGAAGATCCCTCTCAGGATTCCTCTCCATTCATATTGGACTTTATATTTGGTCAGATCTTATTATTTCCATTTGGTGGCACCGTTTTTTTGTTTGTATTATGACAAGCTACTGTATCAGATGCCAAACAATGGGAGTACCAGAGCAACTCAGAACTCTTAAGGTAAGAAGCAGGTTCCGTCCAAGGGTTAAGGACATTTAAATCCTCTATGACTTGTATGCCTGAATATGGGTATTTATATCATTCTGTGAGGAATAGCGGACTGGATTGCTAGACATGGCCATATTCGGTCATCTACATCATCAGTCCAACCCCCTTGATAATGTAGATGACTGAATATGATCTTATAGTGTGTCCCCCCATGATGTGGATACCCATATTTGGACATCTACATCATCAAGGGGTTTTAAATGTCCTTAGCCCTTGCACAGAAACTGCTTCTTACCTCAAGAGTTCCGTGCTGCTCTTGGACTCCCTTCATCCACTCGGGCAGCTCCTCCTCACTGTTTGGCTTCATATAGAGATTGCGACTGATGGCTCTGAAGGATTAATACTATGGGGATCCGATTCAGAAGCAGGCACCCCCGCAGTGTTTATCCTTTCTGGTTTTGGTGCCGAGATCGTGCGTGGTCACGGCATCGAAAAGTGTAAGTCTTGCTACATCTGTACATGTTCTGATATTCCTGTAATGCTTACCCTTCTATGCTCTGTTAGCTATTCATTTCCCTAACTTTTCTCTCTGAGCACCTTCTGCCTTGCTCTTACCTTCTAACATTATCCCAAAGCAGCAAGTCCAGAGATCACATACATTTAAGCATGGCAGCCTGGAGAAGATCCTTTATTAATGCAACATTGTAATTTCTATAGGAAGGACACTTGATTCTGATACCTGGCAGTATAAAATGTATGTGAAGCTACGGTACATGAAAGGGATGGGGATATCATTTTCCTCCTGATTGTAATCTCTGAAAGGAGCAATCCTTCCTAGGACCAAAGTAAACGAATGTCAGGGACATGTTAATGGGGTTACATTTGGGTGATACCTTTTTTTTACCCGAATCTTACACCTATAATTATTTTTTTTATTATTTTTTAACGTTGGTTTGTAAATATGGTGATGCTTGGAAGGGGTTTGATTTCCTCTGGCTACTCCATTTTGTCTGATGTCACCGAATTTGCACAGCCAGCGCCATTCTCTCTCCCCCGCCCACTAATCTTTATTGTTCTTCAACCATGGTAAAAACCATTATAAGCATAGTGATGACATATACAGTATCAAGGACAGGGTGGCCTGAGGGTAAATAAAACATACTTCCTCATTCACAGCCCCCTTGGAATGTCTTTAAATAATTAAAGCAAACAAATCTTAGCTATTAGAACAGGTTGGTATTGTCTCGGAAGACAATTAACGTGTAAAATTCTTTACAAGGTGGTTTTCTGGCCAGTTATGTGAGATTGCAGGTTGAAGCTAATGACTTTTTTTTTGGTTGGTATTTATGGGAAATGTATCCATATTACATTGATTTCTCAGCATACAGAAAGCTTTTCTTAACAATTAAAAATGTACTGATTGATCTATTTGGGTCAAGGCCAAAAGACAAGTGGGCTTTCTCATACCTAACCAATTTTTCTGGAGTTCCTTAAGTCATTATACGGTACTCTAATGGATAACCCTGTCCGCTGAAGTACTTGACTCCATATTTTTATATGTCAAGTAGCATACATTTTTCATTAAGCCACCTGAGGCATGCAATTTTAATTGACAACAAAACACACTATGAATAGCCAATTGTTTTACCGTGTACCCATCTAGCATTCCAAAATAACAATGTTAAAATCAAAGTCCCTGTGGGTTTCAGTTCTATAATTTTGGGAAGGTCAAAAACATTTGTAAAATTTGAGATATTCCCTCTTGGGAAAAAAGGAAGGTTGTGGACATACAACTTCAAGCAACCGATCAATCGTGTGATGTATTTCAGAAACACAGCCACTTTCTTAGTCTGTGCTATGCAAAAAAAATCCAATCTACACCATGTATTTGTATTGGTATATATTATAGTTTGCAAGGGACTTTAAATGTAATGTTTCTGAAACATATCATTTTAATAAAAAGAACGGTGTATACTAATCACGCTATGGAAATAAAGAAATAGGAAAATAAAAATAATCAAATTGTAAATAATCTCTCTTTAAGACATACAATGACTAAACAAATGCAGGTGCCGTTTAGTGTCTCATTTTCATGTTGGCACATTATGACAGTGCCACTATATTTTTCTTCTGTTTTGATATATTTTTCTTATACTGCGGTAATAAAATGTGTTGCCAAACATGCAACTACCAGAAATGTGCAAACATGGTCTACTTTTAAATTTCACATTTTATTCACAATTGTGCAGAAATTGAGCAATTTTGGGAACATTTCAGAGGTCATTCAATGATGTGCGTTTAACAAAATTGAAAAAATGTTACCAAACTTTCAGTTTCTGTAACTTTAATATTATTTGTTTTAATTGCAGTAGGTCACATACAGTAACCAATATGACCATGCACTTTTTTTTGAGTAAACATGGCCTTTTTTTTCACACATTTTTTTCACAAAAGTACTGCACAATTCACAATTTAAACTACTTCTGTTTGATAACAGTAAAATGTACCATTTTTTTGGCACTGCAGAAGAGAAAACAACTAACTAAAGTTGACCGAAACAGTGTTATATTATTGACTGTTATCATTTGTTTCCTTTTGATAAATTTGTTGAATTTACAATTTTCACAATTTGCAATTTGGATTTCCACATGACTGATATAGTTTTTGCTTATCATTTGAGTTATCCTTTTGGATTTTAGACTTCCACTTACAATAGCTAGCGACATTCTGGATTTGCACTCATATAAACGTCCTGATTTTTTACTTTACCCCATTAATAATGGTAAGTCTGTAGGCATATTTCTGCTTCATATTAATATGCATACATAGACCATTTGAAATCAGCTTTGTGCAAGACATTTCTGCAAATGATCCAGAAAGTGTAGTCTGTTCTGAGCTGAAACTGTCAGTTTTTCTTGGTACAAACTGATCCATTTGCACACATACATATCTAATAACATTTATTTCAAATTGAAAGTGTGCCCTGAGGTTGCAGATGTTACTGCAGCCTGTGTAATGTGTCTTGATTATGCATTGGAATAGCATGAATAATTAACTTTCTGTTTCTATCTTTATCATCAATTGATTGGTATATTCTGGCATTTGGATGTGCAAAAATCTGTAAAATATAAAACCACAACATCATTTTCCCCCACAAATGTCCCTATTCTTTAAACACTGTCCTCGAAATCTTCTGCAGCACAAGGAAGCAGCTTTGCAGAACATTGAAAAAGAGCTCTAACTTTTATATACACTTTCCTACTTCTTTCCAACAACTAGTAGAATCCTATGAGCTGCTGTAAGTACTCCAAGTACTTCTTTTATATCTTAGTAATATGTCATTGTTATATCACTTTGTTTCAACTCAACTGTGGAATACATGTGCATTTATATAAATTATGATCATTTTAATAGTAATGTATATGTTGAGTATTGCAATATCACATTGAATCATGATAAAGACACACGACCAGTCACTACTGTAGGTAAAGAATCAGATGTAGTTACCCTAACTGTGGTGCTGCTATCTCCTGCGGTCACGTGGCCACGTTGGTTGGGGCACCAGAGGATTAGCTCTCACGGCTGATATTCTATGCGCAGCAGACCTTTGCTTCTTTTATATAGTGTGCCTTGCTACATCTGAACTTGTAGAGACCGTTGAACTACATTGTTTTCATTAAATGTATCAGAGAAGTTTGCTCCTAGCTATTTCAGATTCAATATGGAATTTGAGTGCGGATTGTTTACAATCCACCTGGATTATATCTAATGGTGGATTCAGATTAATCCACTTGGATTGTTTCCTTGTTATTACCCCACGGATCGGATTTTGAAGGGAAAGCCCAGGAATGTTCGGGGAATGGATTTGGACAGTTCCGCCCATCTTTAGTTACCAGTAATATCTTCTATCCTAATAGGTTTATACCTACTGTAGGGGCACAACATTAATCGAGAAAAACGTATAATGTTATTGTCTGAGTACAGTACATATTTCTCAAAGAGGAAACATATATTTCACCCTTCAGTCTTTTAAATAGTAATAAAAATGTGATAATGAAAAATAAAAAATTATAAAAAATTATAAATAATAAAAAATTATAAACAATAATAAAAATGTGTTTTATTATAATTAGTTTTTTTACTATTATATATCAATCACTAGTAATGCCAGAATAGTAAATTATTTGGACATTTACTTTTTTAATATTGGAGAATAATCAGTTAACTTTACCTGGCAGCTATTTTCTGGACTTCCATATTCAGTAGATCACCCAGATTTGTATTGCACACGCCATCATTGTTTTGCCTTTGAGCTTTTTTACATTCACAATCTGCACATACATAAATATGCACTTTATATAGTGAATCAGAGTAGCAGTGCTTTACACCTGGTGGTGGCATTTAAAAATGACACTTAAATCTACCAAACCGGGAAGGTGACACTATTTTTTATGAAACTAATTTGTGCGTTGTGTTGTTTAGGTGAGATGGAGGAATTGGAAGCTTTGTGGCTGACTGGCATCTGCCACAATGAGAAGAATGAAGTTATGAGCAGCCAGCTGGATATTGATAACATGGCGGGCGTATTCTACATGCTGGCCGCAGCCATGGCCCTGAGCCTCATAACCTTTGTCTGGGAACATTTGTTTTACTGGAAGCTGCGATACTGTTTCACTGGAGTTTGTACAGGAACGCCGGGATTGCTGTTCTCAATAAGCAGGGTAAGTAAAGGATTGTTGTTACTTTAACTGTACCTTTCTCAAGTGGTGCAATAAGGAAGTCGCTTCAATTGGTCAACAGATTGCTGGACACATTGGACCAGATCCACAATCGGTGCAACACTTTAGCATGACTTTATTCCCATTTATATGAATAATAGGAGTAAAGGTGTGTTAAAGCTTAGCACTCTCTTATGGATCTGGGCCATGGTTTTCTCAATGCAAATAAACACCACTTCATTACTCTGTCCCACCTGTTAGTTACGTTCTATTCTTTTTATTTTCAGGACTACTCACTGTCAGACATTTTATTTTTTAGAATAAATGATAGAATAGAATGATTCCTGAAAATTGTTTGTGATTGTGACACCTTTTTTGCAGTTTGTTTGAATTGATGAAGTATATATTCTAACCCTTCGACATTAAATTTCTCTAGTTCCTCTCTATGGCTATTAAAACCCAAAGTCCCGGATTAAAATTCTTTGAAGTTTAATCATCTAATTGACTCTGGAATTCTTTATGCAGCACAAGTAGACAAAGAAATCATTAGAAGACAAAAAGCAATAATGCTATTTGCAATAAAAAAAAAAAGTATTCAGTCAGCTTTTTACCTTCCATTGACTAAATCAAAATGCACTGAAATGAAAAGATGAAGCGATCTGCAGGTAAAATGCTGCATTGTGTTCTGCATTCTGCAAGCCTAGAAACTGTCATTAATAAGCAAATCATCTGCATAGAGCATCCACAGCAATTTTTACAACCCCCATTTCTATCATGTCACATATCTGGCAATGGATTAAATGTCACGGAATAACACTGCCAGCTGTGATGTCTTCTTTTTCTTATAAGTATTTATTTTCATATAATTTTAAAGTGCGTTTTTTGAAAGCTCCAATAGATCATTCTCCAGGACAAATAACTGAAATTGGCACCAACCTATATTTGTTCTATAGCCATGTCTGGTTTGATATTACAGTGTTTATTCTGTTGCTAGATTGCAATTATTTCTGTGTCAAAAAAATGTAGAATTAATTTAGATATTAGATATTCTTTTACTATTTTTAGAACCTCCTGTTATATTCATTCACAGTGGATCCACGCATATTATTTCCTATGTTAATGCAACTGTTATGTCAAGTACACTATAAGGACCAATTTTAGTAGGAATGACAGTGTGCACTTTGTAGCTACAGTGTAAAAATGCATTTTTTTATAAAGCATTATAGTAAAGATGTTTATTTTAACAGAAAAGGCACACATTTCACAGCTTTTTTTTCCTTTTTATTATGTGGGTTAAGACTTACTGCGATACAAGTCTATAAAGTTTTAGACTTTTATTAACACTAAGGAGGTTATTGATTAATTTCAATAATGCTGATCAGTGCACAATCGTAGGGAAACTCCTATTAAGGATCACAGTTTAATAAATAACCCCCTAATGATACAAGTTACCAAACAGCTGTTAAATATAGTAATTTGCAAACTGCCACAAACATAGTGTTATAGTATGGGAAGATTATATTAAAAGTACATATTAACTACTCAAACGATGGCTCCAGAAAGAAAGAAAAATATATATATATATACTGTGTTCGACAAACCTATACATTTGCACGCCCCGGGCGAGTGGATTTAACATCGTGGCGAGCTCCTATTGGCCCAAGCAGCACACATTTGGTACTAGGTGGCGAGTAGATTTTTGTATTCGGCGAGTAGATTTTTTGGTGATTTGTCGACCACTGTATATATATATAAAAGTACAAAAAAACATTTGGAGGGATATGCTATGAACCACCAACTATGTGTGTCAGACAGATAGTGTACAAACTACTTTTGCAAATGGAAAAGGCAGCAAAAGTAGGTCATGTTGTAATTGTGGGTGACTGTATTTATCCTGACATTGACTGGGGTAATGAGATTAGCAGTACATTTAAATGAAACAGATTTCTTGGTTTGCTAAGAGACAATTACATGACCCAAATTATTGAGAAACCAACTTGGAATGTGGCATTACTGGAGCTTGTAATTTCAAACAATGTTGAAGTAATACAAAAACATTCAAATGATGGAATATTTGAGAAAACGTGATTATTTCATGGTTTCATTTGAAATAATAGACCAAAAACAGTATTATATGGGATCAACAAAGACTCTTAACTTCAGAAAGGATATTTTAATCAACTAAGAAATATTGTTCAAGTAATAAATCATGAATAAGGTCTTGCAGGAAATAATACAGAAGATAGTGTAAATGGACAGCCTTTAAAACATTGTTAAATGTGTTCCTTTGTCAGTGTATATACCCTTGGGCACTAAATGTACAAGAAACAAATAAAAACCAATTTGGCGTAATAAATGGTAAGGGACGGAAGTGAAAGGAAGAGGCAGGCATTTAGATTGTTCAAGTAAAAAAGGACAGACCATCACTTAAAATTTACGGGGTTCTAAGGCTGCGTCCATAGAAGGACAAGCCGTGCTGAGCCGTGCGGACGCTCCGCGCTGAGCCCCTGCATCGTCAATGAGGATGTCTTTAGAGGGGGCTCACGCGAGCGTCCGCAGGCATGCTGACGTGTTGGATTTTTCAGCCGACAGCCAAGCTGTTTTTCAGCGCGCTGTCAGCTGAAAACATCCAATCAGCGCGAAGCTGCGCTGTGACGTCGGCGCCGTGACGTTGATGTCAGTGCGTCGCAGGCGATTGGCCCAGCGACGTCACTGCCCCACCTCCCACCACCCCCCCCCCCCCCCACCTCCCAATCGCGCTCGCTGGCTCGCCTGCATGTGCATGAAATCGCACAGCTTCAGCGTCAGCGCGCCTCAGCACTGCTCCCCCCTCTATGGCCCCAGCCTAAGAAATGTAACATAAATTACAAAAATCAGAGTAGCAAACACTGAAAATGAAACAGTATTGCAATGAAAAGTAAGATCAATCCTTAAAAGTTATACAAATACATTAACAGCAAAAAGATTAGAAAAAAATAAAATATGTGAGATGGACAAATACATTAATTTGTTATGATAAGAAGGAGAAGATAGAGGTATAACAAAAGTATTTGGCTTTCTAAAAACCGAGGAAGAGCAAATTGCTCAAATATTACAACAAGAGGAAGCCACGGCCATAACATTAACTAACATTTGGCTAACACAGTAAGAAGCACAAAGGCAGCTCAATAAATTAAGGTAAATAATGCACCCGACCCCAATTGCATGCACCAAAGAAGCTCAGTTTAGGGATATTGGGATATTGACCATAGAAAGGCATTTAAAAATACATTTAGAAACAAGACAGGAATGCACACTATCCCCCCTCCTGTTCTCCCTAGCCTTGAACCCCAAACAATAAGGCTATTTCGGTCAGTGAACAGGACCATTAGCTAGTCCTTTATGCAGATAACATACTTCTGACCCTTACTAACTTACCCAGTCATATCAATGTCAAATTTAATTAAAGAAATAGAACATTTCAGTAAATTATCCAATTTTAAAATCAATTTATATTTTACTGCCAAACTATCCAACAAATGAAACAAAACTACCCCTTTACATGGAACCACTAGTACTGTACGTCAAAAGACCTGTATAAAGCAATCTACCCAACACTATTAAACATAATAGAAGACTAGTCTAAAATATGGAGTATATCCAGTAAATCATTTGCATAATTAAAACTATTAGACAACACATATAAAATCCTATCAGTTGGTACGTAATATATCCCACACAGACTACATAAGATGTTTCCAAATACACCTGACATGCTGGAGAGGATGTTACATATATGGTGGTGCTGCCCCCTCTGTCGACCCTTTTGGGAACAAGTCCTAAAAACAATCAAATTGATCTGCCAAATAAATCCCTCGCTTGTCCTGCTAAACAGGACCTCTTCCTTGTTAAAAACTAGAGAAATCCTTGGTCTTTCACTGTCTCAATGCTCTTAGAAGCACGATACAGTTACTATAGAAAACAAAAAAAATCCCCAACAATAACACCAGCCTCACAAAGATACGCAAAGTATACTACATAGAAAGACAAACAAATATCAAACAAGATCAAATGGACATATTTGAGGAAATATGGCTTATGTGGCAGATTTTACCTCCAATAGCACAAACTGTGATCCAATAGGAGAATAACATAAAGGGATAGCGTAATAGTTAATATGTAAGAAGTCTGAGACTAACACATAGGCCGATGCCTCAGGCCCAACACCTATCATTCTCAAAGGGCATTAACTTGCTGAAATAAAAATAGAATACCCTTGCATATTCCTCTACATGAGGACAAACAGGGAGGAGCCCCGCTCTTATTTTAATATTTAAACATTTTTCTCTCATTATTTTACTCCATGTTATGTGGTGGTGCATTACAGAATGGGTAACATGTAGAGTTAGAACTGTAGTTTTGCCACTAAAAATAATGTTGGGAAAAGGTTACCTGATGTCTATACAGTATCTTAATGCACAATTCCCTCCACAAAGATGGAATAACTGTTCCAACTGTATGTAATGTACACATACAGTGGTGTGAAAAAGAAAGTACACCATCTTTGAATTCTATGGTTTTACATATCAGGACATAATAACAATCATCTGTTCATTAGCAGGTCTTAAAATTAGGTAAATACATTGGGTTCCAAAATGAATATATACGAAATAAATAAAGTTCTTTTAACACTAAACAGTGTAACTTATGTCTGAATATATCTCATGGCATTACAGAGGAGAATCCGGTAGTCTTATTATTGTACTGTACAAGATGAGCATAATCTGAGACTGGTGACCTAGAAAGTACATTAAACATATTAAAATTAGAAAACATTTTACAGAGTGTGGGAGAGGTAAATCCAGAATACCACCTGCAAAAAAATAATTTCTAAGTCCCAATAATTCAGCTGATTACAAATAAGGCTCCACAATAAATCCTTAACGAAATGCATTGTAAGTAGAGATGGACGATTTTTGGGGGGCAAATTTGGATCTGCAGCGGATCGGCCGGTTCCTTTGATCCATGGATTTCAGTGGATCAATCTCAAAAAGGGCAATTTGCGTTTTGCGGATTTTTTATTATTATTACCAGTGGTCGACAAATCATTCAAAATCTACTCGCCGACCAAAAAAATCTACTCACCACCTGACAGAGACAGGGTGACACACTCACAGACAGACACACTCACAGACACACTCACAGACATACTCACAGACACACTCACAGACACACTCTCACACAGACACACTCACAGACACACACACACTCACTCACAAACATACACACTCACATACACACACACACACAGACGCACTCATTGGGTGGGTGACTGGAAGGGTATTCATTGAAAGGGAGGGGGCCCACCTGTGCAGCAGTTCATCCAGCCAGGCAGGAGGTGCGGTTGGTCATGCAACCGGTGCGGTAGCGTGAGGTTGGGCAGTGCGTGAGGTCGGGCAGCCGGGCGGGAGGTGCGTGAGGTCGGGCAGCTGGGCGGGAGGTGCGTGAGGTCGGGCGGGAGGTGCGAGAGGTCGGGCAGCCGGGCGGGAGGAGCTGGAGGACCAGCAGCTGGGCGGGAGGTGCTCGAGGTCAGGCGGGAGGTGCTGGAGGTCGAGCGGGAGGTGCTGGAGGTCGGGTAACCGGGCGGGAGGTGCGGGCAGTGCAGGCGGGAGGTGCGGCGGGCGGGCTGGCGCCAGGCTCCAATGGTGGCTCGTGCTTCTCAGCTCCTTGAGGCTGCGTGATGTTATGACGTCTCAGCGTCATGTTGGCATGACAACGCGGTGTCTGACGCCGCGTGTCCATTGCAGGTAGAGAAGGAGCCAATAGCGCAATCAGGGAAAATTGCATGCGCTGCTTGGGCGGCCATGAGGAGATCGCCACAGGGACAAATCCAGTCGCCCGGGGCATGTGGGCGACCGGATTTGTCGAACAATGATTATTATCAATACATTCCGTGGATTCCGCAACCCGTGGATGAATTTGTAGAATACATTCCGCAGATTTAGCAATCCGTAGGAATTCTCAAACGGATTGCTGAATTCGTGGATTGTTTTCTACAAATCTGTTCACAGGTTGTATCCAATAGCGGTTTCTGATGAATCAGCAGGGATTAAAACTGACCAAATACGTTGGATGATTTTACACCACAGAACGGATTTTGGGGAGAAAATGCGTGAAAATCCTGGAAATGGATTTGGGCAGATTCGCCCTTCTCTTATTGAAACAAGGGTTTCCATATTTTAACACATTTTCCATATTTATTTTGAAATGCATATGTTGGTTTCTCCATCATTCCAAAAGCCCATAAAGTTTCTCTCCAACTACTAATGGTGGATACAGAGATTCTATTAATGCCTATCCAAATGCCCTGCCAATCCTCATATTCTATATCTTTTTTGATGTCAGCTTGTTGTTAAGCAACTTTTTTTATATGTGTAACGGATTTTCTGGCCTGACCTGACCCACCCGATCTCATATTGGCCCCTGTGCTCTAACCAGCCCCCATTACATGGTCGTGTCTGGTGGTGCACCTGTTGGCAACAGGACTCCTGAGTCTCCCGCATGATGGTGTTGCCAACCCAGACAGGCAGCTGAGGTAGTGTATTAGAGTCCTACCTACATACAGTGCAGCGCCTCCACCTCATCAGGATCTCTGCGTCCGCAAGGAGATGGTTCTGATGAGGAACTCCTTCTTGGTGGTGCCTTCCGCTGTGGAGTAACTTCACACTCAAACAGTGGGGTTGTTGTGAAACAGGGCATCTTTATTGATCGCTAGGCAGACTGCCCCTCGCAGCTGGCAGCTCAGCCGCTCATCTCTCTGCTGCACTCCACCTGGAAGGTTCCTTCTCCTAATGGAGTTGCTTTCCACCTCTCCCCTCAGGGAGATTCACCAGCTTGTCTCGAGCTTCCCAGACTCACAGCTATTGCATCAGCCTTTGCAACACTGTTGCAGACCTCCACATGACTCTCCTGAACAGAGTCAAAACACCAACTGAACAGAACTGCTTTAGGAAGTGCTGTGCCTTATATAGACTCAGAAAGCAGCCACACATCTTGTGTCACTAGCAGTGGACACAGAGCATGTTACCACTCCCCTTGTATACATATGACACATCACTAGGGTGTGAGGGCAAACCTCCATGATTGTTACTGGCAACCCTGCATACTTACCAGGATTACTGCTAGTATGAAAGAGATATGTACACCAATTTTACACATGGCTACATTTGTAACACATATACAGATGTGGCCAGTCTTACCATCACCAGTGCTATGGATTAAAAGCAGAAAAAGCCGTGGCGCTGTGGGAGGGGCTTCTTCAACGGCACTGTGGGGGTCCATTCTTTTCAATGGAATCTCTGCAATGTTAATCCTTCTGGGCCATGATTTACACGGTCGCGGCTATGCCAACAGTAAGGTTGGCTACATTCAGTGGCGGATTTACAATTTTGCAGCCCTCAGGCCCATACATTTTTGTTGCCCCTACAATTTTCGTCTTGCACTTCCCTTAATACACATAATACCGCCCCCTCCTCATTACATATAATACCGCCCTCTCAATACACATAATACCGCCCTCTCCTCAATACACAAAATATCACCCTCTCCTCAATACACATAATACACCTCAACCTCGTTATAGCGCGATCCGCTATAACGCGAATCCACTTATAACGCGGTATTAATGTGGCTCCCGTTTTTAACACAATTTTTTTTTGGCAAACTTACACACACACACACATATAGATATATACACACACATACACACAGTGTATGAACACAATTATTGGGTTGATGGGCAAAGCAGCACATTGATGTCTTCTCTGGCAACAAAGGAGTTAATAGAATGGGGAAATGTACTTTAAGATCACCACCCTATTTCCTAAAAATAGCTTTAAAATAACCGAGACTGATTAATACAACCCACTTCAAAACTTGCCCAGCAGTGAGCGAGATTTACACCGCTGCCACCGTCGGTTATCTGCATAATATATTATATAGATGGATATTCTGGATTTGGGCATTAATTAAAACATGCAACAGGCATTGTTTAAGCTTCATCTACAACATGTGCAGCTCCTTCTCTCATGGCACTGTATACACAGGAAAGTGTAGCCGGGAAGTAACATTCCTCATACAGTGCAGAAATTCACTGCTTCCGCAAAGTTGTAGCCCTGATTGAACCCGGAGTGATAAGCGCGCGGAAGGTCACCACGAACTCTCCGGCACACTGGTTTGTCCTGTAGACCTGCAGACAGTAACAGGAGTCAATGCCAGACCCTCATGGTTTAACATTCCCTTGTCGCACACCCGTGGGTGTGAAGGTCACTTGCATCTCACTAGACCATGGCACAGGAGCAGATCTACATACTCAGATATCGGCAACCAAGGGTCACAGACAGCTTACATATTTTACTGCAAGCCTTTTCCGATATCACTTACAACTGCCTCCTCTCTTAACATCTTAAAGCTTACTTCCTGTCACGTACGACCCCCTGCTAGCACGCGACCTGCATATGGGACAAGGGTTAATACCGACGCTCGCAAGCGCACCCACTCTTCACCTCCGCAAAGGTCCGTCAAATGGACAATATCCCCTCTTACAGGATCAAGGATCTATACACAGCCCGCAAGCTTCCCCACTCTTCACCCACTCAGGGGTCCCTCAAATGAGTTGTATCTCTCCTCAGCACGTGACTTTAGATATGCAACCAGGGTTAATACACATGGCTACTCTAGCCAACCCCCCTTTCTCCTCTGCAAGGAACCAGCAAGTTAGTATTAACACCTACTCAATTGCATATCATAACCATCCACTGCCACCACCTGAGGTTATGCAGATATGATAAAAGATCTTAGACTATAATATTCGCCAGGGCCTCAGGTCCCTGTTATTATAGGAAAAACTATGCACTTAAACACAAAATCAGTTGTTATAACATGTGCCCGAATTCGTAAGTTATTCTCTCCTGAGCGCGCATTAGTTCATTCAGAGCCCAAAGCATTACTTATTAAATGTTTTAATATATATATAAAAATACAGTGCTTAGATTACAGAAAAGGTATTACAAAATAAACATACAGTTATTACAATGTAAGGCAGAACAGCTTCTTAAAATAAAATGATAAACATAAAAGAAAATCTATACTTCACCACATGACATAGATTTTCCCCCAGAGAGGTCGCTGGTAAGAAACATTGAAATAAACTGCTTTCCTATCTAAATAACTTCATAACTTCAGTTCAGTAATACTTACTGGCACGTGAGCATATGAATACATTTCGGCACACATGACGCTCCCAATAAGACTAAATATAACCGTGTAATACTAAAATTAAGAGAGATATTAATATCTGTCTCTTAGTACCTGCTAGACGTCGTGTTTGTAATCATTATTTGCGACTCGGTCCCACGGATACACACATGTCACATTCAGCATGTTCAGCAGAGGATGTCTCATGAAATTCTTAAATTTAATAAGTTCACTCATTCTGATATCTCCTTCTGTGGCCGCACCCCTGGCCCTCATAAAACACCTTGTCAAGAAATGCTTTGAAGCTGGGCCTCCTGTATAGAGAACGTTTGTCACAGGTGCTATATTTCCCACCCAATGCTCCAGACATGGGCCTAGATGTCTCTACCAGCAATATACACTTACTGCAAATTAGGTATTAACATATACCAAACCCCCTCTGTACTTTTCACACCCAACTTCAATCAAGCCTTTTGAAGCCCAGATATTTCTGAAAAGACACCACACATATTTGTATTTTCCTAAAACTGTAGCTCGTTAACCCCTTAAGCCCCAGAGGGATTAAAAATGCTCAATATCCCATGACATTATCCTGACACCTCCCTCCTTAAAATGAGCGAAGGAGCTAGCTTACATGCCAGCCCCATGCTCAAACAAATAAAACCTTTACCATTTCCTCTGGGTTCCTAGGGATGACAGGCTGTAATGGGAAGCTCTCGCCCCCCCCCCTTTGGCACAATCCCCCTTGAACACCCCCCCTGAGGTATTCTGTGATGGCAGGCTGTACTTGGAGACTATATTTGCCCCCACTCCGGTACAACCCCTGTCAGTCACTGTTCCCTGATCCCCAGTGTGCGTCAGTATCTGGAATTGTTCAGCGGATTCCTGGGCTTGTTGGGTCCCAGCGGTCTCATATTGGGTAAACATCTTGTCAAGATTATTATCTAGTAACATATTAGCAGGAATAACATCAATTACTTCCACCTCCCACACACCCTGCCCAGTGTCCCAGTTCAAGTATATGTTTGCCACCGGCAAAACGTGGTGGCCTCCTCCCACCACCCCCATACGCAGAGTCCTTCCAGAAATGATTTCCTCAGGCCGCACCAGTCCTGATCGCACCAGGGTAAGTGTAGCACCCGAGTGTCTCAATCCTCTCTACCAGCAATATACACTTACTGCAAATTAGGTATTAACATACACCAAACCCCCTCTGTACTTTTCACACCCAACTTCAATCAAGCCTTTTGAAGCCCAGATATTTCTGAAAAGACACCACACATATTTGTATTTTCCTAAAACTGTAGCTCATTAACCCCTTAAGCCCCAGAGGGATTAAAAATACCCAATATCTCATGACATTATCCTGACACTTCCCATAACACCGACTTCAGCATTCAGACTCCATGGGAGGTTGTTCTATGCACAGCTCTGCCAACAATCCTCGTGTCATTGTGACATCATGGCTGCGACAGGACCGGAATGCTAGGTTCTGCTTCCCCAGAGGGGGGGGCTGCCACTGTGACTCCGGGCTCTGGGAGAGCTGGGAGAGTTTTCCCAGATCTCCCGCCTCCTTTCCCCCCACAGACTCAAAGCTTCTCTGCAAAGACCAGTTGCTGCAGATGCCGGGTAAGTGCTGCTGTGGGGCGGGGGGGGGGGCTGCCACTGCAACGCCAGGCTCAGGTAGAGCTTTGAGAGTTATCCCAGCTCTCCCCATCTGGAGGGCGTGAAGTCCCTGATCACGGCAGCCATTTTTGTTTAAGTTAGCGCGACCCCGGTTATAACGAGGTCTGATTAGGTGGCCCCCAAGGACCACATTATAACGGGGTTCAGCTGTACCACACTCTCCTCAATACACATAATACCGCCCTCTCCTCAATACACATAATACCGCCCTCTCCTCAATACACATAATACCACCCTCTCCTCATACACATAATACCATCCTCCCCTCAATACACATAATACTGCACTCTCGTCATACACATAATACCGCCCTCTCCTCAATACACATAATACCGCCCTCTCCTCAATACACATAATACCACCCTCTCCTCATACACATAATACCACCCTCCCCTCAATACACATAATACCGCCTTCTCCTCAATACACATAATACAGCCCTCTCCTAAATACACATAATACCGCCTTTCCCTCAATACACATAATACTGCACTCTCGTCATACACATGATACCGCCCTCTCCTCAATACACATAATTCCACCCTCCCCTCAATACACATAATACCGCCGTCTCCTCAATACACATAATACCGCCCTCTCCTCAATACACATAATACTGCCCTCTCCTCAATACACATAATACCGGCCTCTCCTCATACACATAATACCGCCGTCTCCTCAATACACATAATACCGCCCTCTCCTCAATACACATAATACCGCCCTCTCCTCATACACAAAATACCGCCATCTCCTCATACACATAATACCTCCCATTCCTCATACACATAATACCTCCCACTCCTCATACACATAATACCGCCCACTCCTCATACACATAATACCGCCCTCTCCTCATACACAAAATATCGCCCTCTCCTCATACACAAAATACCTCCCACTCCTCATACACATAATACCTCCCACTCCTCAATACACTTAATACCGCCCTTCCCTCAATACACATAAAACCGCCCTATCATCAATACACATAATTCCCCCCTCCTCAATACACATAAAAAAAAGCCTCTCCCAACACACAAAATACCCCTCCAACACAAAACATTCCCCCATCCAGCACACACACAAACATTGCACCCCCCCTACAACACACATACACCATGGTACCCCCACTGCAACACACAACATGGCATGCTCCCCTGCAACGCACACACGCATACAACATGTCACCCTCCTTTGCATCACACACAACATGGCAGCCCCACTGCAACATGGCACCCCCCCTACAACACACAACATGGCACACCCCCTGCAACATACACACACAAAGACAACATGGCACCCCCCCGAAACACACACATCACATGGCACCCACCTGCTACAAACACAGAACGGAATCTCCCACCCCAAACGGAATCAATCCCCCTCCCCACTACGGAATGAATTTCCCCCCCACCCCAAAAAACACAGAATCCCCCCCAAACGGAATCTATCGCTTCCCCCTCCCCCCCCCCCACACACACACACAACAGGAGGTTACACTGCAGCTACCATTGGGTTTGTGGAGGCAGCAACACAGGATTAAGAGGTACAGTAACACAGACACACAGACACTCCCCCTCTTCACTCCCCTTAGTGGATGCCAGCACTGCTCCCTGCCTGCTGCCCTCTCCCCACACAAGAAGCTGCTGAGCGTGGCTCAGACAGAATTGAAACGTTGTTCCTGCGCTGTGCAGAATCTTGTAGCCCCGCCCATTCAGAGGTCTCCTCCAATCCAGGCTCGAGGGAGCCGGCGAGCCTGAAGACTTTGAGCACTGTGATGTCAGGAAGAAGCAGGGAAAATCTGCCGCCTCCAAATTCTGCCACCCTAAGCCTGGGCCTAATGGCAAATCTGACACTGGCAACATCTGTTCTAAGCCCTAAATATTTTTTTGGTAATGCACCTTAGTTATACCGTGTAATATAAAGACGTGGGATACAACAAACTCTCTAATTAATAGCTGTGATACATATATTTAAATTATATGTAAAAGATGTATAAATAAATAAATAAAATGCTTGGTAAAGCATGTTTTTTTTTCTTATCCTGTAAGGGGACTGTGCATACAGTAGTATTTGCTTTTGAATTGCATCTCTGAGAGACATTTTGCAACTATTAACTTGCATAACAAATGCTATGTGTAATCACTGTGCAACACAAATAGCAATTATGCCATTGTCTTCTACTGCAATACACAGACCATCTCTCAATACAGGGTGCAATGTTCTTGTGGGAAAGGAACATGGGATGATACAATATCAGTCATTAATATCTGAGAGAAAATTGTTTTTGCGAATAGAGGTGTGTAAAGTTGACCCAGTTCAGTTTGCACACAGTGAACTTCTTTTGCAGTTGCAGTTCATATACCAAAAATGCTGACAGTGTTTTTGGATCTTTTTGGCTTAATTAAACATTCATATCATTAAATAAATGTTACAAACGCTGTAAAATGTTGTAAAATATGCCCCAAATTCACAAAATTATGAACAGATGCATGGGCCTATATTTGCTAAGTGGTGCTACTCCATTAGACGGGTGAATCTGCCCAAATCCGTTTTCTTGCATTTTCCCCTCAAAATCCACTTCACGGTGTAAAATCCACGGACAGATTTGGTCTTTTTTATTCCGCGTGGATTCATCAAAAACCGCCATTAGATACAACCCGTGGACGGATTTGTAGAATCCAATTAGCTGATTCAGCAATCCGTTGGCGGATTCTCCGCCATCCTCATAGCTGATTCTGCGGATTGGATGCTGCAAATCCGTTCATGGGTTGCGTAATCCCAGAGTGTATTGGTAATAATATTTTATAAACCTGCAAAGCGCGAAACACACTTTTTTCAGATTGATCTGCGGAAATCCGCAGACCAAAGAAATCGGCCGATCTGCTGCTGATCCAAACCTGCCCAAAACATTTGCCCATTTCTACATAAGATACTGTACATTCCAGTCCCTGAATACACCTTATAACTCATTCAAGTGGATGGTGTCTTCCGATTCCGACACCATGTGTCTTATGGAATACCAGTTTAGTTGGGGCACCGTCCCTTAGTAAGATTTTGTTTGCCTGTGCCCAAAATTCACCATCTTTGCAAATAGTGAAGGTTAATTCATTTGCTAGCTGGGAATCCTCCTGCTGATTGTCATTTTTTTAAAATAAAACTATTGTTCTAAATTGTATAAATTAGGTTGACATTTTCTTGTTATAATACTCTCTCATCTATTACTGTTGCAAGTCAAAATGCACAGGGAAAATAGTGCAGAAAATGGAAGTGTCACCGGATTCTGACAAAATTAACTGCATCAGACTTGCAGTAGCTGTTTGAGGCTACAGTACATATCAGAAGTTTTACAGTTACACTCATAGTTGAATTTTAACAAACATATACAGGTACCAAAAATAAAAAAAAAAACATTAAAAAAAATATGTTAAATGCTGCCACTCTTGTTATATACTCCGCGTTGTATTTTTATTAATTTTTTTTTTTTTTTTTTTAGAAATGTGAAATTTTATATGTAATTGTGCATGTAAAGATGAATCAAATTCCAGATCAGTAATGCACACATGTTAAAATGCTACTATGTACTATGCATGTGAATTGTTCATGTGAAACAAACATTTTAATAATTGGGGAATGTTGTTGTTTTACATATAAGTAGTGGAGATGGGTGAATTATTCGCCAACATTCGAATTCACCATGAATATGACATTTATATGTAACTGTGGATATTCAGAGTTTGATATAAACTATGATTCACCTGATTAAAAAATGCATGCTAATGTATGGAATTCTGCCAGTGGCCACCATTCGCAAATTTGTCCTAAACATTCGATTCATCCACACCCTGAACTATTGGTTTTGGAGGAGGTACTGGTTTTCTTGGGCCTTTAAGCCAAGTACAATACAGCATTTCAGCATTTCCTTAATCAGTTTATGGGGGTCTTCTGTATTCTAAAATGTTTAAGAAGGTAGAGTTGTGCTTTATATTATAGCTTTGATAAAAAATGGAAAAAATAAATACTCACAATTTTTCTTTTTTCTTTTTAGGGCATTTACAGCTGTATTCATGGGGTGCATGTCGAAGAAAAGAAAAAATCCCCTGATTTCAGTCTTACTGCCTCTCAGACAAACATGTTAAAACTATTGAGATCATCCAAAAATATCACTAACTTGTCCAATTTAAATCCCTCTCAAGGCAATTCACCCAAAAGAACATCTGAGTATATTCAAAGAGGTCTAATGGACATGGTCCTAGATAAGGGCAATTTAATTTATTCAGACAACAGACCTTTTCAGCAAAAAGACATTTATGGTGATAATACACATGATCTCTCCATATTTGCTGGTAATCGTCACAAAGACAACCTTAACAACTATGTGTTTCAGGGTCAGCACCCCCTTACACTTAATGAATCTAACCCAAACACAGTCGAGGTTGCTGTTAGTGCAGAACCAAAGGTAAACTCCAGGCCCAGACAGCTTTGGAAGAAGTCTGTAGAAACCATGCGTCAAAACACAGGTTCACTGAATGAAAATGGGGCTGATGAGCCCAAGTCATCTGGCAAAAACCAATGCTTTCTTCCTGAAGATGGACATCATTCTGATGCATCAGAGGCTTCAAGTAGGGCAACTTGTCATGCAGACCCCGAAAACAACAACAAACACCATAAAAGTAAGGATAACTTAAAAAAGCGATCCGTGGCAGCCAAGTACCCCAGAGACTGCAGTGAAGTTGAGCTGACATATTTAAAAACCAAACAAAGTTCTACTCGTGATAAAGTATACATAATTGATGGTGACAAGGAACCCAGCTTCCTAATGGAGCAGCCCCAATATGTTGAGAATGCCTCTGTTCATGAGGATGGAGATTATCCTGAGGTATATCAGGATCACAATGATAATTATAGAAAGGCTGAGCCATCTCTGCATGTTAATAGGACTCCACTGCACAATGAAGACAGTCTTCCAAATAACGACATCCAACAATACAAACTATTTTCAAAGCACTATAGTTTAAAGGAAAAAAATGCTCCTGTGACTGAAGTCAATGACAGATACAGGCAAAATTCAACCCACTGCAGAAGCTGCCTTTCTAATGTACCCAGTTACACAGGCCATTACTCAGCTAGGTCCCCATACAAGTGTGATGATTGCTTACATATAGGAAATCTGTATGATATTGATGAAGATCAGATGCTGCACGAGACAGCCAACTCTATGCATTCTGAGGATGTTTATGAGCACAACTGGATTGAGAACAATGCTCTGCAGTTTCAGAAAAAAAATAAGTTAAGAATTAACAAGCAGCATTCATGTGACAATGTCAACAAACCAAGGGAAATAGATCTTGGAAGGCCATCCCGTAGTATAAGTTTAAAAGATAAAGAAAGGTATGTACAAGACAGCCCTTTTGCAAATCTTGTTATTGTTCCCCATGAAAAACTATTGGGCAACAAGGCCTCACTTTTTACACACTCTTTAAAGGAGAATAAGCGAAGCAAGTCCCTTTACCCTGACAATTCCTCTGATAATCCTTTCCTGCATTCTTACCAGGAGAACCAAAAACTAAGTCATGGAAGGAGTTCTTCTGACATTTATAGACCATCCTCAGCAACAAAAGCAAGAAATGATAACTATTTAAGGTCATCTATTAAATCCACTACTTCATACTCTTCAAGGGATGGACGGGTCCCCAACGACATGTACATTTCAGAGCATGTTCTGCCTTATGTCACAAGCAAGAATAGTGTGTACTCGGCTCCAAGGGTCGTAAATTCCTGCAGCAATAGACGCGTATTTAAGAAAATGCCTAGTATTGAATCAGATGTTTAAATTGTTTATGTACCATATTTTACCATGAAAATACACTGTAGCTGCCAACATTTTAGAAGCAAAAGAAGTATTATTGACCAATGCTCTGGGAATTGCTGCGTGTGATTTCTGCCTACATACTGTACTGTAAAATAATGAACACATACTGTAAATAACATCTCTTGTTTACGTATCCACAACATTGTTAAAAATGAACGCATAAGCCATTTTTAAAAGAAAATGACAGATCTTCTTAATAAAGCCTATATAAATATTGGCAACTATAATTTTATGTACTTTACCCATTCATGTCATTTAAATTGCTATGTTGAGCACCTTCTCATGTCATTTGTCACCCAATGTTTTTAATAGCGGAATAAGCAATATTGTATGCATGTAGTTTGGCACATAAAAAGTTTCATGTAAGAATGCATCTGCACAGTTACAAAGGGTTGAAGAAATGAACTTTCACAATTATATTTTCAACAAAGATACTGCAAGGATTTCAAGACTGAAAAATACATGAAGGTCTCAACAGTTTATCTTTTTTGTGATATGTTCAGAGAAAAGTACAGCAGAAAACTGATACGTATCAATACTAATATATAATGTTTTGCATAATAAACATGCATTTCTTCTGATAGTCCATATTTACTTGAACTTAAAATCAGGTCTTATTAATTATCTGTTCATTTAGATATCAATTAAATAACAACATTGTTAATCCAATGGTTCGCTAGATCTAGCCATTGTCATCTGCCCCAGAATTAATTCAACATATCATAGTATAATCTAGATTATAGATTATCACAGATTTTTCATCTAATTCAATTTGTCATATTGGCACAGTATATTGCAATATATTACAATACATGTATATCATGCCATAATGATCAATGGCATGGGCTACATCTGTATATATACTCTATCTGTATGTATAAGAATATATAAATATATATGTATATATATACATATGCATTTATATGTGTATATATAAATTTACTCTAGCCCCTTGCTAATGATTACTCAGGGCTGTATAGTAATTTCTTATCCCTTGTTATTTTCACTTCATAATAGTTGTTCATTGTACAGAATACAGTGGAGTCATCAGATTCATCTAATGTGAATATTTGTGACATTGTTAGACTTTTACCAACCACAAACAGCCATACATTCAATGTAGCCTATGGGGAATGCAAAATCATTTATTTGCATGTTGATCAAATTCTATCATCTTTTAGTGTCTTCTTTTACAATAGCATATATGTTATCGTAAAACCATCAAGCTATGTAAAAGAATAGTTATTACGCATTTAGTACATGTTCTGTATAAACTGTGGTAGGTCAGTAACTTATAACTGTGTCCTCCTAATATTAATCTGTTACTCGTAACACACCACAAGTTATGGGCATCATTGGAAGATAGAAATATACCCACTGAATTTACTAAACTATTTCTTGTTTATACCATATTTTATAATAAACAGTTTACAAAAATGGAAAGTTTAATATTGTCTCACTATATAGTGATACTGTCTTATTTTAGCTATGCACAACAAATCTCATAAGAATGCATCATGAGGAAACTTTATTAGCCCCACGTAGCTATATACATGTATATTGGAGTTGCAGTGATAAAGTGAGCGCTTAATGCTACATCTCCTCTACTATTCGTATGGATTGTTTCATAATTCAAAGTATTTTTTTTTATGTTTTACAAATTTGAGCCCGGAAACGTAGCTGTGAAAAAGCACAATAACTAATACTGTATCACAGACTTATTTTGGTAAGATTAGTTAGAAGCTAATACCCAGGTGAGAAATGCAGCAGCTATCCCACAGCTTTAAGAATCACTAAATTAGGAAGCAAGGTTTTAGAATATCACAATTGTCGCGTACGCCACACCTGTTAGCACGTGACTTGTGTATATGAAAAGGGTTAATACTTGCTATCCTGCTGACTCATTTACCTACCCGCAGGGCCCTCAAAATGAGTAATATTTCCCTAAAAAAATTATACTAATCCAGTATTACGCTGCCACCACCACGAATAATTGAAGGTCTTATCTCTGGAGTTCCTGGGCCCTTATTTACTGGCAATTAACACAAAATCTATTTTAGCAAAATGTGTCCGGAAATGCGGTTTATCCCTTTTAAAAGATACAATCAGAGCCCAAAGACAATACTTATTCAATTTTAGATTTAATATATAAAAATGTGGTTAACAGAAAAGAACGTTACAAAGAACATACAATATAGAAATGCAGAGAGTTTAAAAAATAACAGTCTATAAAACAGAAATCTAAATACGTTACACATAACAATATCAGGTTCTTCAAAGAGGGTTTGACGTTGAATAAATAATAATTGTTTGTTCTTGTATAGCACTGCTAGTTTTATGTACAGTAGTGCTTTACAGAGACATTTTCTAGATGCAGTCCCTGCCCTGTAGAGCTTACAGTCTATGCCTAAGGCACAGGGAGATAGGGTGACTTACCCAAGGTCACAACACTGGGAATTGAACCAGGTTCCCCTGCTTCAAACTCATTGCCAGAGTCAGTGTCTTTACTCACTGAGCCGCTGTTTGTTTGTTTATTTATTTATTGGCATAAAACACCCCTCTACAGTATGATGATTTCCAATTTCATATCCAAAATTCATGTTTTTTATTCTCCAACTTCCCTCCGTCACAAAGATGAGCCCCACCTTTTGTGGGTGTTTTCCCACTTAACTCACAATCATCCATCTCTTGTGACATTTATGACTGGGGATGGGGAGTATAAAAATAACCCATAATTCTTTTCCCCTGACTCCTAGAATAATGTTACCCACATTATTGTGTGTGGTTGATCATAATACAAGGTCAGACATCTATTTGGATAGGGACCATTTTAATATTTAATATTTGACGGAAAAATATGGATCTGACAGATGCATCATAACTAATCCCAGAATATGTTTAATTCGCCTGACTTCACAGTTCACAATGCTTTATTCTTTATTCTTGTGAATGATATCAGATCCCAAATATCTGATATTTTGTAAATCTGTAAGGAAAATAATATTGAACTTTTGAACCCCTCTTAGTCTGGTTTAAGGAGTGTTCCATAACGTTTAACGATCAGCCTGGCTGACCTAGTCCAGTCTGTATTCTATCTGAGTGTAACCTCACTGTAAGCAGGGGTGTTGTTTTATGGCTTAATTACCCAAATAAACACAGAGCTAGCCACTATTAGATAAACCTACCCTACCCGGCAATACAGAAAAAAAATGTATTTTAAAATGTTCCATTACCCCGTTTATTGCTGTATTTTAACACAACTACATAGAAAAAGACATTAAAATCACAACAACAATTAAACAGCATTTTTTTATTTTCCAAAATAGAAATATTTTGGAGGAATTTGCAACATGCAATATGATGTGAGAGAAAAAGGATATATCCATATAAAACAATAGACATAGGCGGGATTGTGCTTTAAAATAACACATAAGATATTGTTTAACCTGAGGCAGAATCTGGTTAAAGTTTTATCATCTGCATGTTTGATAGTACACATATTCACAATAATATTTAACTATCAAAATGTTGCCAGTGGGACATTTTTTGGGGGGGTACAGCCAAACATTTCGTATCTACAAGAATTCAGTTATTTACACCATGCCAACGTACTCAGCCAGCAACAAAGCATTTTCACAGCATTGTTGGAAATAACTGCAATATTTTTCAGCAGTTGGAGGTAAGGTTTAAAATCATATCACAGCCTTTCACACTTTGTAGCCCCGGACAGAATTATATTCTGAAGTTTTACCTTGCCAGATTATTTCACTATAAGAGAACCTACAATGTCTGACTGATTTATAAATATATATATCAGATTATTTCACTATAAGAAATCCTACAATGTCATATATATATATATACATATATATATATATATATATATATATATATATATATATATATATATATATATACAGTATATACTGTACAAACCAATAATACAACTATAATAATTGAGGGAAATTGATAATATATATAGTTAGAAATATTTGATGTTTTCAACCTTATATTTCCTATATTAGCCATTTCATATTTTTATAAAACGGCTTCCCGAGTGGGAAAAATCAAATATTGTATGGAGCTGGTCCTACAGACTGAAAAGTTAATGTATTGATTCTACAGTTTATTTCTGTTCCATATTGTAATTCATATGACAGAATGCAATGTCAACATCAGCTGAGTAACTACTGCATTAGTCAGGCCTCCTTCTTCATCAACCTTGGAATAAAACGTATTTATCTTTTAAGTTTGGAACCATCCATGATCAATATAAAACTGTACATGTGAAATAGAAAAACTGTAAATAAAAGCTGAAAATAAATATTGTGTAAAAAAAAACACTTAAGGTATATTAAATGAGTTCTGGTGTATTATTGCCTACGGATATAAATGTTTGCACGCCAATCTGAATCAGTACCAGTCTTCTCCAATGTAAATGTTACTGCAGTATTATCAGCCTCACAAAGCAGCCACTGTCAAGGATACTATGGTAAATTAAGATGGAATTCTCTTACGTTTAGGGAATTGGTTGTCAAGTGAGTGAAAATAGCATTAATGCCACAAAAGGCAAGTCACTGGAGTATTACTTGCTTTTTTCAAGCAATCTTTATTAATAGAGATGTGTGAATCTGTAGGAAGAGGAGTGGCTAACATTTAAGAATTTGGGGGGGGGTTTAATTCGATTCCTTGCTAATCGATTTGCCAATTCTCCAAGGCCTAATAAAGCCACCAAATGAATGTCATTTTTCACATGCAGTTGCTTTTTAGTTTCATGCAAATGATACAAAACAAAACGGTTTATCCCAGCAAAGTCATTAAACAAAGGTCACAGTGATGGAAGTTGGCTGTTATTATAGCCATTGTTTTAAAAATGTTTAACTTTTTTCATTTTTAAGCTTGCCCTTCAGTTATTAGGCTTGAACTCAATGTACAGCCGCGGCTAAGCTTAATCTAAAGTTTAACCGCTTTGCTTCTCATTCTTTTTTTTCGGCCGGAATTGGCTGCGCGCCAGCCGCATCTCACGGCCGCGCGCGGACGGTTCTCCAATCAGCGCCTAATGGCGCTGAACAATAGAAGCACCTGCGGCGCCAGAAAAAAAAATGGCTGCATCTGCACAGGGTTTTAAATTACCCGCGGTGCAGGCCGCCTCCGAGTAAGTTTAGCCGCAGCTGTAATTGTAACGGAAGCAGCATTTTCCCTTCCTATTAGTAGAGATGGGCGTATCAGCCCAAAGCCATTTCCCCAATTTCACCCCCCCCCCCCCTCCACACTCCCCCCAAATCCGTGTTGCGGTGTAAAACCAGCAAGCGGATTTGGTCAGTTATTATCTCTACGGATTCATCAAAAACAACCATTGGATACAATCCATTGACGAATTTATAGAATCCAATCCGTGGCGTTAGCAATCCGTTGGCGGAGTCTTTAAAATCTAACAACGGGTTGCTGAATCTGTGGATTGTATTGGCAATGATAATACAAAATCTGCAAACCACGAATCGCCCTTTTTGAGATTGATCTGTGGAAATCCGTGGACCAAAGGAACCGGCCGATCCGCTGCGGACCCAAATCTGCCATAAAAATGAGCCCATCTCTACCTATTATTATAAGCCAAAAAAGCCAACATTGTCTCAGTTGTTCATTACCTAAAGGACGCATTGCTTCCCACTGCATGGGAATAGCAAACTATATTTTATTCTTTAAGTACTGTATTACCTAAAGATCTTCAATGGTCAGAAAACTGGTAGCAATTGCTGTAAAATTAACTTCTTAATATGATGTACCATTTTTCGTGTTAACTCGATAGCAGAGAATGTACAACACGCAAATGTATTCAGAAATTGGAGGAAAAAAAGAAGGAAAGGATGTGTGGTAGAAGAGGACAGATGGAGAAAGCTATGTTCCTCTGAGGCTAACTCCAGGGAAGGCTCACATGGACGCAGAGAACGGCAACCTTAATAAACAATGCAGAGATACAGGCATTAGATTCATTCCCACTTTTAGTACTTGATACACACGGGCAGTTAAGTATGTCAAGACCTTAGCACTCTACGGATGTAATACATGTTAATTTGAGGTCCTAGTAAAATGATAGAATAAACTGCATTCTTAGTACGCTTTGGGTAAAGGAGTAGGACTTCTGCATACAATTTTATTTTTTTGATAAACAAATTTACATGGTGATTTACACTTCTGTATTTTATACTTGATTCAGTGTGTGTGCAGTAGAATACTCTGTCTGAATATAAGGAAGTATATCAAGGTTTAAATACCCTGTTTTTTGTATTGTGAATATGCACAGTACATAGTGCATAGTACTAAATGCATTATATTCTGCAAAAAATATGACCTAGACATATGTTTAATTTCTATTGCAACAATCAGGTTCTAGCTCAGCAGTTTCAAAAAAACAAAACAACCGTGTTGTGGAATAAAAATAATTAAATTGTTTTATGTTCATAGGCTCTTCACTTGCAATAGTAAAAACATTGCTGTTGATCTTCTTAAGTAGTTTGAAAACTAATTAACAGCAGGCATAGATAAACCAAGCTCCGAAAACAACTTAATAAGAATCTGCAAAGCATAGTATTAAGTATGTGAGATAAAGCTGTGCAGTTGGCATCAGACAATCATGCTTTATCTTAATATATTGACATTGTGTGGGAGGCTTATTGAGTCAGTTACCTTATTTTAAAAGTTAACTTAACGTCTTATTTTTGCTTTCAAGACCTACTGTAGATGCTGCCACCATACTGTTCTGCACTCTCCTAATTCAGTGCTAATGTTTTAGGACTATGTTTGTCATACAAAACAAATAAAGAAACCTGGCGCCTAGAACAATATTAATTACTTGCTGAGAGACCCGGCGTTGCCCGGGATGTGAACCGTGAGAGCGGGGGGGTTAATGCTGGGGGCCTGTGGAGGAGGTCCGTGCAGTGGGCTGAGGTGAGGTGAGGAGCGGGGGGGTTAATGGCGGGTTGCGGCCTGTGGAGGAGCTCCGTGCAGTGGGCTGAGGTGAGGAGCGGGGGGGTTAATGGCGGGTTGCGGCCTGTGGAGGAGCTCCGTGCAGTGGGCTGAGGTGAGGTGAGGAGCGGGGGGGTTAATGCTGGGGGCCTGTGTAGGAGCTCCGTGCAGTGGGCTGAGGTGAGGTGAGGAGCGGGGGGGTTAATGGCGGGTTGCGGCCTGTGGAGGAGCTCCGTGCAGTGGGGTGAGGTGAGGAGCGGGGGGGGTTAATGGCGGGTTGCGGCCTGTGTTGGAGCTCCGTGCAGTGGGCTGAGGTGAGAGCGGGGGGGTTAATGCTGGGGGCCTGTGTAGGAGCTCCGTGCAGTGGGCTGAGGTGAGGTGAGGAGCGGGGGGGTTAATGGCGGGTTGCGGCCTGTGGAGGAGCTCCGTGCAGTGGGGTGAGGTGAGGAGCGGGGGGGGTTAATGGCGGGTTGCGGCCTGTGTTGGAGCTCCGTGCAGTGGGCTGAGGTGAGAGCGGGGGGGTTAATGCTGGGGGCCTGTGTAGGAGCTCCGTGCAGTGGGCTGAGGTGAGGTGAGAGTGGGGGGGTTAATGCTGGGGGCCTGTGTAGGAGCTCCGTGCAGTGGGCTGAGGTGAGGTGAGGAGCGGGGCTGTTAATGGCGGGTTGCGGCCTGTGTAGGAGCTCCGTGCAGTGGGCTGAGGTGAGGAGCGGGGGTTAATGCTGGGGGCCTGTGTAGGAGCTCCGTGCAGTGGGCTGAGGTGAGGAGTGGGGGGGTTAATGGCGGGTTGCGGCCTGTGTTTGAGCTCCGTGCAGTGGGCTGAGGTGAGAGCGGGGGGGTTAATGCTGGGGGCCTGTGTAGGAGCTCCGTGCAGTGGGCTGAGGTGAGGTGAGAGCGGGGGGGTTAATGCTGGGGGCCTGTGTAGGAGCTCCGTGCAGTGGGCTGAGGTGAGGTGAGGAGCCGGGGGGTTAATGGCGGGTTGCGGCCTGTGTTGGAGCTCCGTGCTTTGGATGAGGTGAGAGCGGGGGGGTTAATGCTGGGGGCCTGTGTAGGAGCTCCGTGCAGTGGGCTGAGGTGAGGTGAGGAGCGGGGGGGTTAATGGCGGGTTGCGGCCTGTGTAGGAGCTCTGTGCAGTGGGCTGAGGTGAGGAGCAGGGGGGCTAATGCTGGGGGCCTGTGTAGGAGCTCCGTGCAGTGGGCTGAGGTGAGGTGAGGAATGGGGGGGTTAATGGCGGGTTGCGGCCTGTGTAGGAGCTCCGTGCAGTGGTGTACGGCGAGGTGAGGAGCGGGGGGGTTAATGTTGGGGGCCTGTGGAGGATCTCCGTGCAGTGGGCTGAGGTGAGGTGAGGAGCGGGGGGTTTAATGGCGGGTTGCGGCCTGTGTAGGAGCTCCGTGCAGTGGGCTGAGGTGAGGTGAGGAGCGGGGGGGTTAATGGCGGGTTGCGGCCTGTGTAGGAGCTCCGTGCAGTGGTGTACGGCGAGGTGAGGAGCAGGGGGGTTAATGCTGGGGGCCTGTGGAGGAGCTCCGTGCAGTGGGCTGAGGTGAGGTGAGGAGCCGGGGGGTTAATGGCGGGTTGCGGCCTGTGTTGGAGCTCCGTGCTTTGGATGAGGTGAGAGCGGGGGGGTTAATGCTGGGGGCCTGTGTAGGAGCTCCGTGCAGTGGGCTGAGGTGAGGTGAGGAGCTGGGGGGTTAATGGCGGGCTGCAGCCTGTGTAGGAGCTCCGTGCAGTGGTGTACGGCGAGGTGAGGAGCGGGGGGGTTAATGCTGGGGGCCTGTGGAGGAGCTCTGTGCAGTGGGCTGAGGTGAGGTGAGAGCGGGGGGGTTAATGGCGGGTTGCGGCCTGTGGAGGAGCTCTGTGCAGTGGGCTGAGGTGAGGAGCGGGGGGTTAATGGCGGGTTGCGGCCTGTGTAGGAGCTCCGTGCAGTGGTGTACGGCGAGGTGAGGAGCGGGGGGGTTAATGCTGGGGGCCTGTGGAGGAGTTCCGTGCAGTGGGCTGAGTTGAGGTGAGGAGTGGGGGGGTTAATGGCGGGTTGCGGCCTGTGGAGGAGCTCCGTGCAGTGGGCTGAGGTGAGGTGAGGAGCGGGGGGGTTAATGGCGGTTTGCGGCCTGTGTTGGAGCTCCGTGCAGTGGTGTACGAAGAGGTGAGGAGCGGGGGGGTTAATGTTGGGGGCCTGTGGAGGAGCTCCGTGCAGTGGACTGAGGTGAGGTGAGGAGTGGGGGGGGTTAATGGCGGGTTGCGGCCTGTGTAGGAGCTCCGTGCAGTGGTGTACGAAGAGGTGAGGAGCGGGGGGGTTAATGTTGGGGGCCTGTGGAGGAGCTCCGTGCAGTGGGCTGAGGTGAGGTGAGGAGCGGGGGGGTTAATGGCGGGTTGCGGCCTGTGTAGGAGCTCCATGCAGTGGGCTGAGGTGAGGTGAGGAGCGGGGGGGTTAAAGCGGGTTGCGGCCTGTGTAGGAGCTCCGTGCAGTGTTGTACGGCGAGGTAAGGAGCGGGGGGGTTAATGGTGTGTTGCGGCCTCCGGAGGAGATGAGCGGGGTGGGGGGGGGGAGTTAATGGTGTGTCGGTAGGCCTGGAGCAGACAGCGATGTGGGCTGGGGGGGGGGGGGGTGGTGTTTTGAAGAGGCGGTGTGTGGATGTGATCGTGCGGTGTATGTTTGCAGTGGTGAAATAAATATTTATGGAGGAAAGAGTCTGTACCTGATTGGTAGCAGGTGTGCAGGGTTTTGTCAATTGAGAGTTGTGAAGCGTTGTACCAAAAATGTTTCAAATGTCTCAGAGGTGCAAATGTCTCAGAGCAGTGAGGGTTAGGTGCTGCGATTCCCACAGCTCAGTGAGGGGTGGGAGAGTGTGTCAGTGGTGTAGCTCAGTGAGGGTTGTCACAGTGTGGCAGTGGTGTTGGCCGCAGACCAATGAGAGGTGTGCGGGGGCGGGCATAGTGCGGGGGCGGGCATAGTGCGGGGGCGGGCATGAACGACCAATGAGAGGTGTGCGGGGGCGGGCATGGTGCGGGGGCGGGCATGGCCTGAGGCGGAGTGACAGGCCAAAGGTGCAATGCGATTGTCCCTAGGGACCGGACATCCAGACATCCAGACATCCAGACATCCAGACAGGCATACAGTGCTTTCAATTATATATAGTAAGATAAACAGTGTGAAATCTGACCATATATAAATGTCCAGTTAGATGATCCGGTAATCTTCAAATAACCACACGAGCAGTCTCACAACATGTGGAAAGAGAAAGATATAAAGAATATCATAGCGTATAACTGTTGAGTACTGTAGGCATAAACACAACTAACACTAACAAACTAACAATCCAACGAGACAACACCTAGTGATAAACTGAAATACTATTTATAAGATTATTATTTACTTGAAGCATTAGCGCTAGTAGCACTAAATCTCTTTCTACATATTATGTTTGTCATAGCAAACTTAGGGGCTTATGCAGAGAGGATAGAGAAGGGAAATAGCACCATCTTTTGGCGATAATACGCACCAGAGAAGCTTGTCCTGCAGAGAACATGGCGAGATTCACAAAATCCGCCACAGCCGGTTTGTTTACTTTAAAATTAGCCAAACACGTGGCGAGAACGGTAAATTCGCCATGTTCAGATAGGGTGGTATGCCAGTAGCATCGAAGCGCTGGAACGCGCCATTCTGCCCTATAATATGGCGTGTTCCAGGTCGCCAGAAATACTTGGCTATTTTGCTACCATCTGCAAAAATAACGTAAAGCCGTTTTCTGCATACGCCCATAAGTAACGCCATTTCTGTGGCTATTTTCCTGCCGTTTTCACATTAAATAACGTTCCTCTCTGCATAAGCCTCTTAGACACTTAACTAATTTGCAGTTAAAGGAGCAGATCCATATAATCAATGGGGGGAAAAAACATGTTTTCCATTTAAACTTATGAATGTAATCATCTCCCTTTAAAAAATACAATCCCCTACTGAACATGCCACTGCCACTAGTTCAGTAATCTTCATAATTGAATGCCTTGCATACTGTAACTGAGGTACTGTCTTCAAAAGGTAAGAAAATCAAGCTATATTTCTCAGCCATTTTTCAATGCCGATTAGAATATACTTTACAGTAGTAGCAAATGATAGAGAAATACAGATTCATAATTAATCACCTAAATGTCATACTTTAGAACAAGGACATTCACTTCCACAAGTGCACTTTTCAACACTCATTGATTACCAATAGGTTTATCCTTACTAGATATGAAAACTATAGAACTCTACTGTACTCGATCTCCTTCAGTGGCCTCTTAACATTCTTCTTTTAATACTTCCTCACTTTTTATTTGTAGATTCCTCTCTTTTGACACATTTTATTGTCCCTCTATATTAAGCTTTCCCTGTATATGTCACTCACGTTTCCTTTCTTTCCTTTGCACTTCCTACTATTCACTCTGATTCACTAGACTAAGCACCAAACCTTTCCACGGAATCTCTATGCAAAAATACTTCCTGCTGTTGCAATATTCCAGGGCTACCAGAACTACTGTATGCACTCCACTCCTAGTCTCAGGTCATGCTCTGTTTTCATAGAAGCCAATGGTACCAGAATGTACGCTCCACTTTGGCAAACGGCCTACAGATTAGACCTGATGCAATGCCATCAAAAAAAAACTTCCATTTTGACCATTAATGCCACATCAAACACAGCAATCAATTGCAACAGCCTCATCCTAATTTTCAGGTTTGTCATAAAAGTGTAATTAAAGATTTATTTTATTACAACCTCGGACCAACAAATGAAGAACCTGTTACCTGTATCAAGATAAAGCTAGGTAAAGTCCTCTTGATTCACTATTCAGACAGTGATTAAAGCACAGTTGGTATTCTTCACTTAATCTTCTAGGCGCCTGTCTTCACAAATAGTGCTCTTTCCTATGCCTAACACATTGGAACAACAAGATTCACCTCATTATGTACAACTACCAAACACATTCTGACACACAACAGTATTAATTACTTCACCTAGACACTGCTGGATATACAATCCTTTGTATTCTTACTAAAACCATTAGCCTGCACACCCACCTAACCTACATAACACTCAAACACAGTGATATAGATTTTGCTATCACATTGCTCCTTGTTAAACACTCTCTGGACTTCCTAGAGTTGTATACTCTTCTGATTAAATAAATTGTTTATGATAAATCCTGCAATGAAAAATCCACTATTGCACTTCCAAAATGTATTTCCAATGTGTTGAACTGTCATGGAACTATCCTTTACAAAGAAAATCTTGTTTTTGAATAATTTATTTATGATCCAATATCATAAACTTTACTATATATATATATATATATATATATATATATATATATATAGTAAAGTTTATGATATTGGATCATAAATAAATTTATATATACAGTATATATACTGTATATATATATATTAAACATTCATGAATAACCGAGGCACTGAAGTATAGTATGAGAGCTGCCAAGTTTCTTCTTGGTAATATTTATGCCTGTAGGAGCAATGAAATGGGGAAATATTTTTCATCTAAAACCCCTGCTAGGGATTATAGGTGACAATGTTCACTTTGAAGTGGTTCTTAGCAAATAACTTTCATTAAGGTAGTTGTTGCGGTCTCTTCTCACGGGAGTCGGTAAAATGGCTACAAGCTCTTGGGTAGGGCGTCGAGAGGAGGAGAATACAACAATGGGTGACAGGCACTTTTATTAAAGCAATAGAATGTCTTTATTGTAAAATCTTCAAAAGTATCAATAAGTTCCTTTAAGCAAAAATAAATTCTCCCAATTGGTGATTTTACAGCTTCAACCTGAAAGGAGACTTGTTTTAGGAGATTAGGAGTGCTCTCCTGGAGGGGGCTTCTACTAGGCTAGGATTAGAGTGCATCTTCTTCAGTTAAGGAAATGGTGACCTATTTTAGGAGAGTACCCACAATTACAATTACTCACAGGATTCTTCCTAGTGCTCTGGAACTTGCCCTGACTAACCCAAAGAGGAAATTGTCTAGCTGCTCCAATCTTTTGGTTTACCTCTGAAATCTTTAAGGTTCATATAGGAACTGAAACTGAACACTGAACTAAAACTTAAGAGGAACTGGGCTAGTTACACCATGGGACCTAAACCCCACCTTCCCCTTTGCTAAGCTGCATGTACTGTAATACAGGGACAGATGAGGGCAGGTGTAAGGGTATTTTGGGCCCTAGTTGAACCTTCAGCTTGTGCACCCTCCCACCTCCCCACATAAAACTTTCAGGTTTTTTTTTCTAGCTAACTGAAAAATTGTAATGTTATACCTAGATATATTTACACATTCCCCTCTCTCTCCTTGTCATTCTCTCTCCCTCTCTCTCTCTGTCATTCTTTTCCCCCTTCTAACCCTATCATTCTCGTTCCCCCTCTCTCCCTGTTACTCTCTCCCTCTCTACCTGTCATTCTTTGTCCCCCCTCTCCCCTTCTCCCTCTTTCTCTACCCTCCCTCATTCTCTTTTTCCTCTCTATGTCATTCTCCCCCTCTCTCTGTCATTCTCCCCTCTCTCTCTCTCTGTCATGTCATCATCCCCTCTCTTTCTGTCAACGTCCCCTCTGTTACTAAACCCCCTCTCTCCCACTCACTATCATTCTCCCCCACTCTCTGCCATTCTTCCCCCTCTCTGTCATTTTCCCCCTTCTCTCTGTCATTCTCCTCGCCATCTGTCATTCTCCCCCTCTCTTTCATTCTCCCCTTCCTCTGTCATTCTCCCCCCCCTCTCTCGCTCTCTATGTTTCTCCAATCATTGTCTGCTTCCGTCTCAGTCATAGAAGTAAGGCCCAGATCTACAATGAGAGACAGGGGTGCCCAATGCTACATCCCATTGACAAAACATATATAAAATATGTAAAAAGTATAAAGTAAAATACTTCAATAATAATAAAAACTTGGTTATTTAGTTAACCCTTTGGCCAAAGCGTCATAAGCCTGCATACTGCACCGACACACTTTATTCGAGCAAATACCCGGTATGTACCTGGCAGATACCTGGAATGCGCCACTCCTCACCTCTGACAAGCCCCGTTGCGTTTGCCTTCCCAGCCTGGGTTCATGCCTGGCTCATGGGCGGCTGATCTGTTAAATGATAATGATTAGGATTTAATAGGCTGCAATGCTTCGCGTGTCTACCAGATGGCATAAATTCATGAATTGTAATGCAGTATATATATATATACTGTGCAGTATTGCAGCCAGCGGGAATAAAATGCTTCAATCCCTGCTTGGAAAATAACTCAATGCACTCGGGCAGAAAACAGTCACAAACCTCAATACACCCGGGTATACCCGAATTCGTGGGACTAGCCAAGCTCGAATAAAGTGTGTCGCCAGTGTACCAACGCCAAGGTATAACCAAATTAATGCATGTCCCATCACTACACTGTGAACACTTCCTTTTACCTCTGCAAGAGGGGAAGAACCATCATAGGTCCTGTTCTTGCAGCAAATGAAAAGACCACCCAAGATAAAAAGGTGAAGGAGGAGTGAGCTCTGTGTTACGCCGGTGCTGCCCGCAGACCAGACCCGTCCCCTGAGCTGAAGGGGGAAGTGATAATACACGCACCCGCAGCAAAGGGAGCGTGTCCGGAGTGTGGTATGAAGCGTTGCCAGGCCAGGTGTAGTAAGGTAGACAATACTTGCCGGTACCGGTTGTAGAGATAGTGTGAAGGATGCATCGCCGAAGTCAGGGAGTGGAGAGTGGAGATAGGTCGTTGTCCAAGCCGTGTTCAAGGGGTTAACAGAGTGAGCGTTGTCCAAGGAGTGCCGAGATCGAGAGCCAGAGGGGGTAGTCATACGAGCCTCGTCAGAACCTGTGAAAACACTGAGAGAATCCTGAAGTACTTCCATACAGAGACTATGTCGAGCAAAGACTGAGAGCAGAGGAGCTAAATAAAGCAGGAAGGTCCAATTAGGAACGGAGGTGGGACAGAAAGAGCTACAGGGAGACACTGCAATTGGTGCAGGCATAACAGGCCAGGTGAGTCTTGTTGGTAACCGGAGTATGCCCGTGCAGTGTGCGGGGGCAGAGCCTGAGGTCCGGGGGACGGGAAGAAGTGTGTGCAGACTGAGCGTGCTCCGTAACTCGTGTACGCACGTGAACCGAGCCAGTGGATGGTGCAGGTGTGCGTGCAGGTGTGCGTGCAGGTGTGCGTACAGGAGGGCATGGGCGCGCCCGGCACTGAGCAGAGGAATCCTCGAGGGGAGTGATCCCGCGACGGCGGCAGGGGCGAGGAGCCCTGGAGGCCAGTAAGGCAGGATTGTTTTGTGTGTCCAGGGGCTCCCTGTGGGAAGGGGGTGCTCTGTGTGGGGAGCGTGGAGAACGCCGATTCCTGACAGTACCCCCCTCTTCAGGAACGGCCTCAGGACGGTCCAAGAACGGTTTCTCTGGAAACTTTTTCCTGAAGGACTTAAGAAGGGCCGGGGCATGAATGTCCTTTGAAGGTACCCAGGATCTCTCTTCAGGGCCAAAGCCCTTCCACTACACCAAGAACTGGAGCTGACCCCTGGATAGACGAGAATCCAAAAGAGAGTGAACTTCATATTCCTCGTTATTTTGTACAGTAATGGGATCCGGTTTACGAGTCTGATCCGGAAAGAAGTGACTGGAGATAAATGGTTTTAAGAGGGACACATGAAAGACATTGGGAATCTTCATACTGGGTGGTAGTTGGAGCCGGAATGCCACGGGATTGGTTTGTTCGCAAATAGGGAAGGGACCCAGGAACTTAGGTGCCAGTTTAGGAGATGGTACCTTGAGGTGGATATTCTTAGAGGAGAGCCATACCAAATCCCCTGGTTTGTAACTGGGCGCCGAACGACGACGACGATCGGCCTGTAGTTTCGATCTGTGGAAGGAGTTGAGAAGGGTAGATTGAATCCTGGACCATGCGTTTTGGAGGGAAGAAATGCGTTCATCTACAGCTGGTACTCCAGAAGGGATGTTGGGGATGGGAAGCCAGGGAGGATGGAACCCATAATTTATAAAGAAGGGTGACTCCCGGGTGGACTCGTTTTTGGCAGAATTGACGGCATACTCTGCCCAAGAGAGGAGTTGAGCCCAATCATCCTGGAAATCGGATATGAAACATCTCAGGTACTTCTCCAGGGATTGATTGATTCTCTCCGTTTGTCCATTGGACTGAGGATGATAGGTGGAAGAGAAAGAAGAAGAGATGCCCAATCTCTTTGTGAAAGCTCTCCAAAATTTGGATACGAACTGAGAACCTCTGTGAGACATCCTTGGCCACCAGAAATTCCGACGAATGAGATCAGTAGTCTTCTTGAAACCTGGATGACCTGCAGATTTAGAGGAGTGACCCCAAGACAGGACCTCTGGAACAAATTTGGAAGGTACAAAGTGTTTGTTGTCGGGAACGACCAAGTCCTTGGGAATGCGTCTCTGGGAGTGCAAAATCTTGTCAAGATTCTTGAAAGAAGACGTGGCGAGAATCCTCTCATGCGGAAGGATAGTCTCCAAAGATTCCTCTGGCCTCTCTTCAGAAGAATGTATACGGGAGAGTGCGTCTGCCTTTACGTTCTTGGTCCCGGGGATATAGGAAAGGTGAAAATCGAATCGAGAAAACAAAAGAGCCCAACGAGCCTGTCGTGGACCAAGGCGTCGAGCGTTCTCTTTGTAAAGAAGGTTCTTGTGGTCCGTGAGAATAGTAAACGGCTCTTTCGACCCCTCCAGCAGGTGTCTCCACTCTTGAAGAGCCATCTTCATGGCCAGAAGTTCCCTGTTACCCACGTCATAGTTCCTCTCGGCAGACGAAAATTTATTGGAAAAATATGCACAGGGATGTAACTTATCCTGGGGCGTGGGTCTCTGAGAAAGAACGGCAATAGCACCGCAATCAGTAGCGTCGACCTCCAGGACGAAGGGAAGTTCAATGTTGGGATGACGGAGAATAGGTGCGGATATAAAGGCTTCCTTGAGTGTTTCGAAGGCGGAGATGGCCTCGGATGACCAAGCAGAAGGATCAGCTCCTTTTTTGGTGAGCGCAGTAAGGGGTGCCACAATGGTGGAAAAACTCCGTATAAACTTACGATAATAATTAGCGAACCCTAAAAAACATTGTATGGCCTTGAGAGAGTTGGGTCTTGGCCATTCAGTGACTGCTTGAAGTTTACCGTTGTCCATCATCAACCCCTCATCGGAAATGATGTACCCCAGGAACGGAGTAGAGGTCTGATGAAAGGTGCACTTCTCCAGTTTGGCGTACAAATGGTGTTCACGGAGACGGGAAAGGACGTAGGAGGTGTGGCGTATATGGTCCTGGAGATCTTTGGAAAAAATCAGGATATCATCCAAGTATACAATAACAAAAATATTGAGTACCTTACAAAAGACGTCGTATATGAAATCCTGGAAGACAGCGGGAGCATTACATAAGCCGAAAGGCATTACCAGATATTCGTAGTGTCCACTACGCATGTTGAAGGCCGTCTTCCATTCATCCCCCTTCCTGATGCACACCAGGTTATAGGCACCACGTAGATCCAACTTGGAAAAAATCTTGGCCCCCTGTAATTTATCGAACAGTTCGGTAATAAGGGGAAAGGGGGTAACGATTTTTAATAGTTATGTGGTTTAAACCCCTGTAGTCGATGCAAGGCCTCAACGACCCATCCTTTTTCTTGACGAAGAAAAACCCAGCCCCTGCTGGGGAATTGGAGTGACGAATAAAGCCTTTCTTGAGATTCTCCTGGATATATTCATCCATAGCGTGAGATTCTAGTAACGACAAGGGGTAGGTCTTGTACTTGGGTAGGGAGTAACCTGGAACTAGATCGATCGGACAATCGTAAGTCCTGTGTGGCGGCAAGAGGTCTGACTGTACCTTATTGAAAACATCCCGGAATTGATGGTAAACGGAAGGTAGAATAACTTTGGGAAAAGAGGTATTTGCCAGCAGTTGATGAGTCTCGTCTGACCTCGGCCTCCAGGAAATGGGAGCAAAGGAAGTCCAGTCAATGAGAGGATTGTTAAGCTGTAGCCAAGGAAGACCAAGTGTGATGGGTATCCCAGGAGCGTGAATGGTATCGAGAACTAAGATCTCCTTGTGCAGATGTGAGGACAGAAGCAAGGGAGCCGTCTCTAAGGAGATGTGGGCCGGGGTAAGAGGACATCCATCGATACCAACGAGTGCGATGGGAACCTTCTTTCTCACGAGTGGTATGCGGTTTAACCTGGCGAATTCAAGATCCACAAAGTTTCCTCCAGCTCCTGAGTCAATGAAAGCGGCGGTAGAAGTCTTGAACTTATCGCCTGAAAGGGAGACTGGAAATGTAAGTTTCTTAGGGAGTTCACCTTTAGAAATGGGACGTGGAGACATTACACCCAGAGAGAGCCCCTCTGTACTCACTGGGTGTTCCCGTTTCCCGGACACAGTGGACACTCCCGAACCAGATGTTCCATGGATCCGCAGTAGAAACACAATCCCCCGGCGTGGCGGAACTGCCGTATCGGTGTGCGGATGCGTTGTACATTCAATTGCATTGGCTCTGGCAACTCCAGTGCAGGACGAAGGGGTATGGTAGCACTTGGGGGAGCAGGAGTGTTGCTGGGAGTACTGGAGAACGGAACTTGAAAGTTATAGAAGTGAGTGCGCTGACGCTCAGAGCGGCATACCTGGATACGTTGATCCACTCTGAAAGCCAAATCAATGAGGACCTCCAATTGATCCGCCCTGGATTGGCGAGAGAGTTCGTCCTTGATGGGATCTGCCAGGCCTTGCCAGAATACGGTGACGAGAGCCTCTTGTCCCCAGTTAGTCTCGGCTGCTAGAGTCCAGAATTCCACAGCATACTGTGTCACCATTCGCCGTCCCTGAGTGATCTGGAGGAGAGAAACAGATGCCATCTCCCAACGCGCTGGATAATCGAATACTCGTTGAAACTCGGCTTTAAATGCCGGGTAATCTTGGGTAAGGTCAGAACGTCGCTTCCAAACCGGGGAAGCCCAAGCCAGGGTGCTGCCAGTGAGGAGGTTATAAATGTAGGCTACCTTCTTGCGATCAGTATTGTAGAGATGGGGGGCCATTTCAAACTGCACCTCACACTGGTTTAGGAAACCCCTACAATCTTGCGGTTCACCTGCATAAGGCTTGGGGGGAGGAATCCTTACATCTGAGCTGCTAACTGCGCTTGCGGAGGGGGGGCTTACATCTGGCGGGGTCGCGGTCGGTACCCTGTCTGAGAGTACTGCGACCTGACATGTAAGTGCCACAATTTGATCCGCCATGGCCTGGTTTTGCTGAAGCAGATTGGAGAGAAACTGTTAAAGTTTGGTCTGATCTGCGTCTTGTGGGCTCGACATAATGTTACGCCGGTGCTGCCCGCAGACCAGACCCGTCCCCTGAGCTGAAGGGGGGAGTGGTAATACACGCACCCGCAGCAAAGGGAGCGTGTCCGGAGTGTGGTATGAAGCGTTGCCAGGCCAGGTGTAGTAAGGTAGACAATACTTGCCGGTACCGGTTGTAGAGATAGAGTGAAGGATGCCTCGCCGAAGTCAGGGAGTGGAGAGTGGAGATAGATCGTTGTCCAAGCCGTGTTCAAGGGGTTAACAGAGTGAGCATTGTCCAAGGAGTACCGAGATCGAGAGCCAGAGGTGGTAGTCGTACGAGCCTCGTCAGAACCTGTGAAAACACTGAGAGAATCCTGAAGTACTTCCATACAGAGACTATGTCGAGCAAAGACTGAGAGCAGAGAGGAGCTAGATAAAGCAGGAAGGTCCAATTAGGAACGGAGGCGGGACAGGAAGAGCTACAGGGAGACACTGCAGATTGGTGCAGGCATAACAGGCCAGGTGAGTCTTGTTGGTAACCGGAGTATGCCCGTGCAGTGTGCGGGGGCGGAGCCTGAGGTCCGGGGGATGGGAATAAGAGTGTGCAGACTGAGCGTGCTCCGTAACTCGTGTACGCACGTGAACCGAGCCAGTGGATGGTGCAGGTGTGCGTGCAGGTGTGCGTGCAGGAAGGCGTGGGCGCGCCCGGCGCTGAGCAGAAGAATCGCCGAGGGGAGTGATCCCGCGACGGCGGCGGCAGGGGCGAGGAGCCGTGGAGGCCGGTAAGGCAGGTTTGTTTTGTGTGTCCAGGGGCTCCCTGCGGGAAGGGGGTGCTCTGTGTGGGGAGCGTGGAGAACGCAGATTCCTGACACTCTGGGGGGAGGTGCCACCAGCCTCCAAGCAACTGCTACCAGTCAGAAATTGATTAACACACATTCCCAGCTAGCTCAAACTCCCACACCCACCACATCATGAATATATATTTATGTCAACAAGAGAGCTACTGAGCGTGGCAATACCATATATGTTTTGTCAATAGGATGTAGCATTGGGCACAGTCTCTTGTTATATACAATTGCCACGCTCAGTAGCTCTCTTGTTGACATAAATATATATTCATGATGTGGTGGGTGTGGGAGTTTGAGCTAGTTGGGAATGTGTTTTAATCAAAGTCCTATTGGTGGACGAAACGCCTCAGAGGTTTTCTATGGCAGAACTGCTTACTCATGCACTGAATAAACAAACCGTTTTCTAATTGCGTTTGGAGATCCTTGATCGTACCCCGACGGTGAGCTGGAAACTGCCATTGCAGCAGCTTTCCGTCACACTAGAAAATACACCTGTCTGCTCCGGGCTGCGTCGCACTTCAGCTCCTCTGCTCACCGCGTCCGGTGTGTAGGGCTGGAGTTGCAGCGCTGATGGTGCACTACGGAGCCTGGCAGGAGTCAAAAGAGTACACGTTGCCCGAACAACGCGTTTCATATATCACGATACTTAGTCAGATTCGGAATGTGTACTGTGATCTGGTGGTCCCTTAAAAATCCTCTCAGTTATTATCGGCAGGTTCTGAAACTCGTGTAATTCTAGTAGCCTCGATTAGTTTATCGAGGCTAATTGAGACTCTAGAATGGTTAGTTTCTCCCAAAATCCTCACGCCAGGAAAAGTTAGCATGAGGCTGGGGAGAACCTGCAGAGAAGGTGGCGAGTGAGGACGTAGAACAAAAAAATGCATGTTTCCTGCATCGGATTGATGCCGGGAGTCTCCAGAGCTGATACCTATTAATATCAGCCCTTGAGACCCCCGGCATGGATCCCATCCAATAAAAATGCATTTACAGGTAAATCAGAAAAAATGAAGAGTGCACAGTGATTGTACTCCAAAGAAAATTCACTTAAATGCACACCACTATTTCAGATATAACCTTTATTTAATTATTTAAAACATATATTACCAAGTGTGTATGTAACGATGTATAAAAAGAAATTAAATCAAATAACAAATGCACCAAAGTCGCATCACCTAAGTAAATATAGTTACTTTTACTGAGTGATAATTTTGAGGTAATAGGGACCGCTAAGGTAATGAAGGGATTAACTACCAGTGTCATGTTTATTGTGGGTAGCGGGGGTGGGGGAAGGTGGTATTTGGCCCTTGGTGAGTGTTTAGGCCTTGTGGGGGGATTGCGGGTGGAGTTAACCCCGTCATTACTTTTGCGGTTAATACCGCTAAGGTAATGAAGGGGTTATCCCCTCCTGCTAAACACCCACCAAGGGCCAAATACCAACTTCATCCATCCTCACTACCCACAATAAACATTCAAAAACACAACAACACTACTACCCAACTCTTCTACACCCAACAACCCAGCATGAAGACGCCCTTCATGATGGCAGGGGTAAGTAGAAAGTGGTATTTTCTTTATTTATGCTGGCTGGCTAATGTTTGATTTTATAATGGACAAATGAGCTATTATCCATATCTGGATAATAGTTATTTTGCCCATGAATTTATGTGTTGTGGGGGGTTGTTAGGGGTAAAGGTGGGGAGTAGGGCTGTTGTGTTTATTTTTGTTTCTTGGGGATAGAGGGATTGGGTGAAGGGGTAGTAGCCCCAAGGTTGGGTGTTTAGGCCTTCCGAGTGGGTAGCGGGACTGGTTAACCCCTTCATTACCATAGTTGTTAACGCCTCCCGCAACCTTCATACCAGGCCTAACCACCCACCCTGGGACTACTACCCCCTTCATCTGCACCAAGAAACAGGCTATTGAGGTTTAACCCCTTTATTGCCTTAGCAGCTATCCGCTAAGTTAATGAAGCTGTTTTAATATAAATTGTAATACTAGTGTAGATGAGCAGTAGGTCTCCGTAGCAGAACCGCGTTTATTTCAGGTCCGGGGACCCCCTTCTTGTCGAGATACAGACCCCGTTATGGAGTGCTGGTATCTCCTATGCATTTTAGTCCCCCTGCTCATTTACACTAGTATTCAAATTTATTTTAAAATCTTGCGATCACTGGCGAGATATGCGCCGGCCAGATCGCTGCTGGTCACCAGGTAAGCCCTTTAGAGAGAGGTGATCATCACGTCGCTGACGTCTCACCCATGTTGGGAATTTTTCTATCACAGGTAATCGAGCCTTTCTGAATATCGTGATAGCAACGCTCAAAAAACTAGCGGCGTAACCGGCCCATTTTTTTATGAACGCTTATAGAATAGGCCCCTTAGAACGATGCAATAAATATATTGACCATATTGCGACTGTGTTGTCCATTGTGATCACGCGTAATGGGCAAGCATCAGGAAGATAGTATGGTATAGTACTGTACTGTAGTATGGTACTGTAAGAACAGTATGATACAGCTAAGTATGGCACAGATTTTTTATTTCCTGAGAGAGCAGCACTAGCCACCTGGTTACAAAGTATTTAACAGTAGTTACAGTATACAGTAGTTCCAGAATAGATTAGTTTGACAGCACTATCTGCATACTGTTGTCCAATATGGAGTAGCTATACAGTACACAATGCCATAATACTGTGTGCACCTAACTGCACACATTTTTTCTTTCCTGATAAAATAAGATACATATTTAATTACATTAAGATTTTTTTTCTTTGAACTTTAAATTCATTGTGAATGTGTGTGGGGGGGATTCTTCAAGAAGACATACAGTTTTAATAATTGGTTACGTTTTTAATAATTGGTTACATAATCAGATTAACATAAGGGAAATCCAACAATAGGAAAATTAACGAATGGTGTGAGAGTGATTGTACTCCAAAGAAAATTCACTTAAATGCACACCACTATTTCAGATATAACCTTTATTTAATTATTTAAAACATATATTACCAAGTGTGTATGTAACGATGTATAAAAAGAAATTAAATCAAATAACAAATGCACCAAAGTCGCATCACCTAAGTAAATATAGTTACTTTTACTGAGTGATAATTTTGAGGTAATAGGGACCGCTAAGGTAATGAAGGGATTAACTACCAGTGTCATGTTTATTGTGGGTAGTGGGGGTGGGTGAAGGTGGCGTTTGTTTAGTCGATGTGTATTCAATGTGCAGTAAATCCACAAAATGGATGGTGTATTTATATGTTAATGACTCACATTAGAGTATGCCCACTTTTAACACCTGTACCTCGTCGCATGCAGAAAAGGTTACACACTTTGCATAGCCCACCACTCGATGATCTGTATCTGAATTTACCCTTTTCCAGATACTGCATTGTGCCATTTGCTTCCATGGATCAACCCCGATTCTACGGACGCAGGAACCCACTCGCCTCTGCCGTGCCTGTCACACAGAAAAAGCGAAAGGCGGCAGCCATTTCCAAGCCAAGGCCAAAGCGACAGGCTAAGACTAATAAAGAAAACCTTCTGCTGACCCCAAAGACTAAGGGTTTTAATACACATAAGCGTTATTATGTCAAGAAGAAATTCGGTGATGTACACTCAAGGCAAAACAAATGGCAGCCAACCCATCGAACCCGCAGGCCACTTCCTCGATTACGCTTCGACGTCTCTGCTGCTGCTCTCCCGGAAATCTACAGCCCATCTTTTCCACTACTCGTCTACGACGCTGCAGCTGCTCTCCTGGAAACCCACAGCCCATCTTCTCCACTACTCTTTGATGACGCTGCTGCTGGTCTCCCGGAAATCCACGGATCACTTTCTCCATTATGCTTAGACGACTCTGCCGCTTCTCGCCCGGAAATCCACAGGTCACTTCCTCCATCCCTCTTCGACGACGCTGCTGCTTCTCTCCCTGAAATCCACAGGTCACCTACTACTCCATCCTTCTTCGACGACGCTGCCGCTTCTCTCCAGGGAACCCCCATCTCATCCTCCGTAACACCCATCCACCCAGATGTCCACAGCACCCCATGCACAAGAACCAGCTCGAGTGCAAGCCAAAAAAAACAAAAACAGAAACAGAAAAATGTAAGTCACAAACTAGCCTAAATTGCTAAAAATTGAATGGGTGAAGGGAGGGGAAATGGGATGGAAGGAAGTAATACAAAATCACTCACACGGCCATGTGTGAGTGTAAACACATCACAACAAAGGTGGCTTTAGTCTACATCTTGCTTCATGGATCACCGGTCCTGACGGAGATCTCAGGAGAGAAGGAGGGGAGAAAAGCAATAGGTGTATGTCACTGTTAAGTGACAATAAATGGTAGGGTGGATAAAATAGAAATATAAAAACCACTCACATGGCCATATGTGAGTGTAGACACTCAGAGATAATCCCAGCCTTATAGGTGGAGCACAATCCTCTTAGGTAAATCACCTAGTGATTTACCACATTGTGATTTACCTAAGAGGATTGTGCTCCATGTGGCCATATGGCCATGTGTGTGGTTTTTATATATCTATTTTATCCACCCCACCATTTATTGTCACTTAACAGTGACATACACCTATTGCTGTTCTCCCCTCCTTCTCTCCTGATTTCTCTGTCAGGACCAGTGATCCATGAAGCAAGACGTAGGCTAAAGCCACCTTTGTTATGATGTGTTTACACTCACACATGGCCGTGTGAGTGATTTTGTATTATTTCCTTCCATCCTATTTCCCCTCCCTTCACCCATTCAATTTTTAGCAATTTAGGCTAGTTTGTGACTTACATTTTTCTGTTTCTGTTTTTGTTTTATTTGGCTTGCGCTCGCCTTATTGTGTCTTCATACTGTGTGAGGATCATGGGAGATCCGTTACCGGCTGAGCAGCAGTAAAGACCAGCGGCTAGTATTGCATGATTATATTATATTATTTTTGTGCATCATTGCCGCCTATCTACATCCACTTTGAATTCCAATTACTGCACCGACACACTTTATTCGAGCAAATACCCGGTATGTACCTGGCAGATACCTGGAATGCGCCACTCCTTACCTCTGACAAGCCCCGTTGCATTTGCCTTCCCAGCCTGGGTTCATGCCTGGCTGATGGGCGGCTGATCTGTTAAATGATAATGATTAGGATTTAATAGGCTGCAATGCTTCGCGTGTCTACCAGATGGCATAAATTCATGAATTGTAATGCAGTATATATATATATACTGTGCAGTATTGCAGCCAGCGGGAATAAAATGCTTCAATCCCTGCCTGGAAAATAACTCAATGCACTCGGGCAGAAAACAGTCACAAACCTCAATACACCCGGGTATACCCGAATTCGTGGGACTAGCCGAGCTCGAATAAAGTGTGTCGCCAGTGTAGGTTTTGGTTATTAGTGTGTATAATTGTGAGGAGCGCCCCAGTTTTCTTGTATACAAGAACCAGCTCGTTAGACCGCATGCTGAATGGGTTAAGTGTCGATATTTTTGGGAACTCTACTATGCTGGTAAAGATAGATTTTCTTTTAGAGACCATGCTAAATATGGATCAACGGATGGAGAAGATGGATCAACGGATGGAGAAGATGGATCAATGGATGGAGAAGATGGATCAACAGATGGAGAAGAAAGAGACTGACATAGCTGGGATACATAATTTGCTCGGTGTTCATGCCCCTGTATCCCTGACGCCGGAGCAGGAGGGTGGCATGGATGTGATGAATGGGACCTTCAACCACCTTCCAACCCCAAGCGCACCCCCTCCACCAGAAGAATTTGTGTACATGTATGCCATTGACGAGGAGGATAACATGACAACCCTGTCAAGACCACCCCAGGAGACAACGCGGCGACCCAGATAGGAGGAAAGTTTCCTCCCAGAAAACCTACCCTCGCCCACCGCCACAAGCACACCCTCTCCCAGAAGCACACCCGCTCCCAGAATCCAACCTACATATGCTTGCATCGATACAGTGCCCGACATCATCCTGCGCGAGCTGCCACCGGCACTCAGGGAGAAGTATAGGGTGATGAGTGCTGGTTTACCCCAGAAGTATGGCATGTTAATTTTTAAGCACCACATGTCCTACTTGGTGTACTGCGGGTGGGCCAAAAATGTAAACTATGAAGGAAATCGCAAAAAAATGGCGCTTCCTGAAAATTTAAGGACTATTGTGCAGGAATTGCGGTGCTATTTTTCAATTTCAGATCCTTTAATGAAAATCGTTGAGATTCCATTAATGGCATTTTGGGTCATACACGGCATCGGCCCTGGAAGGAGAATCTGGTGGGGATCGAATTTGCGTGACTGTTCAAATGTTGTTTAATTTTAGACTTGTTGCTTGTTTTTAAATTATATTAATAAAGAAAAGTTTTTACTTACACAAGACCTGCACAACTTCAGTCCTCGAGGGCCGCAAACAGGCCCGGTTTTCAAGGTTATCAGATCGTGGGAACCAATTTCACACTCTGATTGGCTGAAAAACCATGTGACGCCGCCCATCTTGGATTTAGTGACATCATCTTAAAGGCAAATGAAGCACAGCCATTCTGATTGGCTGGCATAATTCCCTTTAAGTGACGTCATGTAAAAAAATAAAATTAAAGTCGGAACATGGTTTTAACAGCCAATCAGGTGTCTGTTAACCATTTTGAAGCTAAATGTGACGTCACAAGCCCTATTTAAGGCCGTGACGCCTCATTTGAGCGTATATTGATGTTTATTAAAATGTTTTTTAATATACATTTCTTTCATAATGTAGATGTGCAGGGGGTCTCCGGAGCTGAACCGCGTTGGTTTTATGTCCCTCTGCATTGAAATGTCCCGCGTCACGTGACCGGGACATATCCTTGCATAGGAGATACCGGCACCCCATAAAGGTGCCTGTATCTCGGGAAGCAGGGGGTCCCCGGACATAAAACCAACGCGGTTCAGCTCCGGAGACCCCCTGCACATCTACACTATTAAAGAAATGTATATTTAAATAAATAATTTTCGGGCGACATTTCTGCTGTGAGAGGCGGCTCTCTCAGAGCCGCTCTCTCTGCAGCAGAAATGAATCGCCGGTTTAGACCTTTTCAGAGGATCGATGTTCTCGCTGGCAGCAACTCGCCCGTTTTGGGAATTTTGCTATCACAGGTAATCAAGGCATTCTGAATACCGTGATAGCAACCCACAAAAAAATGGCATTTTAAATGCCCTGGCGATAATTTTTATCAACCGTCTCTGAATGAGGCCATAAATGTTTTTAAATTGTATTTGTAAAAAATTTATTTTTGTACTTACTCCACCAATAAAAGAAAATGTTGATTTGTTTTAAAATGTTCCATTGTCTCCTTTTATACTGTAACAAAATATAGTGTTTCTAGAACATACAGTACTGTCCAGGCATACTGTATACTGTAGGCATGCTAAGTACTGCACATCACAAGAGTATTAAAAAATACATGCTGTACCGGTATAGAATACACATTTGTACTGGAATACATGTAGAATAAATGCAAACTTTTTATTTTTCAGGTTTATTATACAGTGTATATATATATATATATATATATATATATATATATATATATATATATATATATATATAAAAAGTATTGTATACGGTCTGAAAACAACAGCATACTGTTTCAGGTTTTCTATGAAGCTCTCAGTTACAGTTTTCTATCCCAATCAATAACAACGGCCACTAAACTGTAGACTCCGGTACGTGGTTTTTTAAATCCGATTCAGCAATGTGCAGGCATTGTTACACAAAGCGATATTATCCATCGAAATCCCTACATTTGCCGTTTTCCACATGAGATGACAAAGTTTTCTTTTCCGAGGAAAAACAAAAGTACAAGTTTTACCGTAATGGTCAGTCAGTCCCCAAAAGAAGTTCCCACAGTCAGTCCCACCAATAATTTTCTCGGGGGGCGTCTCCTGTTCACATGCGAATGCGCCTACTCTAGATGTGATGACATGCATATGCGTTTCAAGAAGGTTCCAATGCGCATGCGCCTAGCTTTCCACCAATTGTGCAGTATGTACTGTAGAAGCTGTAAAGCTAATGATATTGCATACAAGAGAATCCCTTGACTGTGCATTGATATTGATATTTCAAAAACAGAATAAAATACGGCAACATTACTCACCATAGACTTTGTCAATCAGCTGGCGCCGAGCCACTGCCAGTCCTGTATTCTTGAGTATACACGTAGTTGACAGGTGCCAGCGGATGAGGCTGGAAATCGCTTTGGTACATGCAAGCTTGCTGGAATCTGTACGCGAAATCTGGCTCAGGCTGCAGGTATCCGGGCGGGGACAGACAGCAAGGGTTGCCGGTCACCAGGTTTTCACTAACGGTCGGACCGTTAATGGATGCTGGTGCTGTCGCTGGCTCATTGCTTGCCAGCGACTGACGTTTCTTAGTTGGTTTTAACATGACCTTTTGCCTTTTGAAGTCTCCATGATTAAAGATACGGGAAAAATCTGGTGCTACGTATGCCAACTTATACCTGGGCTGGTGGGAGCGTATCCACGTTTTCAATGAGGATTTCTCTACAGCAGCGGCAGCTCTTATTCGAGCAAATGCCGCTGGCTGAATGAGGCTGGGAAGCGGGTAGCCGCGGCGCGTGGCGGCGCACTGTGACGTCACGGTCACAAGCGCGCCCGGCTTCCCCGTCTTCCCCGGCTTCCCCAGGCTTCCCCGACACCCCTGGAGTTCAAATCTAGGTAAGCGGGGGTGCGGGGAAGCAGAGGGGCAGAGTAGAAGCCGGGTTCGGGGTGTCTTTGGGGGGGTAATTGCGCGCGATGTGGAGGGGGGGTGCGTGGGGGAAACGCGGCGGCGCGCGTTTCTGACTGGCGGCAGCTGGGGTAGATCCCGGCATGCCGCCAGCATTTACTTTAATAAAGTATGTCGCTACTGTATGTACACTGACCACATTTCTATGTGGATCAGTTACATAGATGACATTCTGCTCCTATGGGAAGGTTCCACTCAATTACTCCATGAGTTTGTGGAGAAACTAAATACAAATACTCTGAATTTGAGGCTCACGACTGTGCTAAGTACCACCTCAATAACATTCTTAGATTTGAACATATATATTGATGGTGAACGTAACATCCAGACAAAGGTTTATAGGAAAAGCACAGCGACTAACAGTCTGTTACTAGCGCAGAGCCAGCATCCTAGAAGCCTCATAAGTGGCATCCCCATAGGTCAGTATCTCCGACTTCGGAGGAATTGCTCTACGACTGAAGAATTTATAGTACAATCTAAAGAACTTCGGTCTAAATTCCTCAACCGTGGCTATCACATCAAAACATTGAATAAATCTTACCATCGGGCATTACATAGCGATAGGGCCTCTCTCTTGTCTAGAAACAAGACAAAATCCAAGGACAGAACAATCAGAGTCATTGGTACCTTTAACAAACGTTGGTGGGCCATTAAAAAGATATTTACCAGACATTGGCATCTCTTACAGGCCGATGATGATTTGGCACAGGTTATAGGCCCTAGACCCATGATTACCAGCAGGCGGTCCAAAAACCTACGGGACTCATTAGTGAACAGCTATTTTCAACGCTCTAGAACTACAACTTGGTTGAGCCCTGTTAAGGGCATGTACCGCTGTCAAGGGTGCAAAGCATGCAGACAGATAAATGTGGGCAAAGTATTCGCCAATCATGACAATACATCACATTTTTCTGTGGACAGTTTCATTAACTGTCGGACTCCCAACGTTATCTACCTTATCACATGCGTATGTGGTAAGAGATACGTTGGAAAAACAACTAGACAACTATGCAGACGTGTTTTGGAACATATCAATTCCATTAAACACTCTGCTGAAACATCTGTTGCCAGACATGTGACACAATACCACAATGGCGATACCAATGCCATCAAATTCATGGGCATTTACCAGCTGAAATGTCCCATGAGAGGGGGCAATATTGACCAATCCCTGCTTCGGATTGAAGCAGAATGGATTTTCAAATTAAAAACAAGGAGCCCCAATGGACTCAATGAGGGGTTTACTTTTACACCCTTTATTTGATCAGGGAGGTTCCTTTGGTTAGACTTTATTATCTATCCTGTGTTTTCTTGTTGTGTTTAAATGGTCTACTCATGTGCTATATATACTTTTATATACGAGCAGCCAGACCATTCTCCATGCCCATTGTGTTGTTTCCCAGCATTTGATATTGAAAGATATTTGAATATTACCACCATATTAATGACTATATTACCGAAGTTCTAAACCCAGCGTTGGGGTTAGTCGCTATGTATGCTACATGTGTATAGAATGGTAATTATACAATGAAAATTCTACGCAAAATTACTATATGCATATACATAAATTGGCTTTTTATTTTCTTTATTCATCCTATCACTACCTCCAAGCCTGACACATTGTGCAGTATATCACTATGGGGGAGTACATACAACTTAATCTCTGCAATTATACTCTGCACAAAATAGTTACATAAGGTACTATAGACCCTTACCCACCATTAAATTGATTATCATCTGTCACATATTCAATAATACCCTTCTTACTTGCCAACATCTAGGGCATGAGCTTTTAAAGATTATTCAGTATGTGTACATCAAAAGCTCTATGTGTACCATCTAGGGCTTACATGTATATCATGACCTTTTCCAACTATATTGTATGAGCACAGATCGATTGAACAAACAAAATCACACTTTTTGTTAATAAGGCTAAATATTTCTAAGTGCCCACGCATGCGCGATATGAACATTTTTTATTTTTGTGGAAATTTTCTAAGTCCCGACGCATGCGCACTGTGCGCAACTATAGATGGCAGTAAGCCAAAAATTTCGGAGTCCGTACGCATGCGCATTATGCCTGGACTATGGCAGTATTGTTGCCTTAGTCCCCTGCACATGCGCGTCTATATGAGGTACTTCTGGAGTCTCCGTGCATGCGCAGTCGCACGGATATCGGGCTAGAGTCTACAAGTCTTCGCGCATGCGCACAGCATTAACTTTGATTTAGCCACTTTTACTCTAAGTGTCCACGCATGCGCAGTGTGTTCTACTCTGGTTTGTTGGATTTTCTGAGTCCGCACGCATGCGCATTGGACTCAAATCTCGCCGATTCATGTCACACTATTATATAAGCCCTAAAAACACTCGAATTTACACACTAACTCAGCACTTTTGTTGCTGTATGTGTGGGAACCTACCCAGATGTTTTATTAAGCATTTTTGTAGTTTGAGGGGTTTAGTTTGGCAACGGACCAACTGCGCATGTGCAACAGCTGTTAATTGTTCAATCTACAATCAAGGTACTGTTTGGGTATATAAGGGTTCATTCTTCCTCCCCCCAGCAAATTTGTCCCTGAGGAAGCTCCTTTGCTGGAGGGAAACGCGCGTTGGACGCGCAATGTTGTCAGTCTCCTACTTGGAGCTGCTTTTATGTAGTGCTCTGTAGTCTCCTGGCTCTATCTATGTAGATCTGAATTGGGTACTTTCACTAACACTCAGAGCGCAAGCATTCCTGCTCTTTATACGATATGATTATTTGGAGTGTGCTGTAGAATGATTCACTGATCAAAATGCTGTGAACAATTGCTTCACTATGCTGTGAATCATTTACCCTCCATCACTATTCTATCAGTAGCACTTTCATATACATTGGATGGTAATACACTTTTAACTGACATCCCTAAGTGCTCTGTGGTTTAAAAGTCCAAGCAGGACTGCTGTATTTTCACGACACAATCAGTCACTGAGTTTGTAAGTTATATTTCTAATTACACGTGTACTGCTGCGGCCAAGTTTATTCGAGCATTTGCCCGTTCTTGGCCGCAGCAGTAGCCTGGCGCGCACCCGAGAGTGACGGGCGCGCGCCGAAGCAGCGGAAGAGCTCCCTCCGATCGGGGCGCTCTCCCTACCGCTGCCGGGTCCGCCGGGTCCCCAGGAACCCCCTGCCGCTGTCCCGCGATCGCGGGACACCAGGGCTCCCTCGGGGAGCCCCTGGACGCGCGTGCAGGGGGCGCACGCTCCCGAAGACGCGTGACCGCGCGTCTATGACGCGCGGCACGCCGAGGGGCGGCCACTAGCAAGCCGGGAAATCTCCCGGCTTGCGGATCTGGCCGCAGAGTAATAAAGCGTGTCGGTAGTGTACCTGATCTCATAAGTGCCCCAGAGGGGTTTATACCCTGACTATTAGCGTCCTGTGTCCTCTCTACTACAATTTGTTGTTTGAGACCATTCCAACGCACATTCACTGACACAGACGCTAGGTATTGTCAATTTAATTTATTCTTAATGCACATACACGACATTTTGGTAACATATGTTTTATGTAAATATATTAAAAGTTACATTTTAAATCAAGTAGGAGTGCAGTATAGTGAATTCTTTTAGGAGACACATCCATTCTGTGTTTTCCTTCCCCCCCTTTTTCTGCTACACACCAATACCCTCCAATTACACCGGGATCAATAAGAAAAAAACACGGATCGATACATAACTTTTTCCTTATTGCACGCTTCCACACATGAGCATCTGGTGAAAATTTGTAAAAGTCATAGTTTTCGATAAAATACTGATAAATTTGACCAACTGTTGCCATCTTATCATCTGTTGCATTAATCGCGGCCCATATTAAATAAGCGTACGTTCTGTCGGGTTTTTGGATCACGGACTGCACTGGTGCACTCATGTCGGTACTCTCAGGACAATAAAACACCAGACACTGTGCATGTATTTTTTAATATGAAAAGCCTAAATTGATACATTATTGTAACTTCTTCAGTACCAAGGTCAATTTACAATGGGCCACTGTGGTATTTTTTTAAACACCTGCAAGTCGACACATTACTGAAGCGCATGCACATTACAATTCATGAATATCTGCCACCTGGCAGATACGCGAAGAATTGCAACCAATTATATCCGAACCATTATCAATAAACACATCAATAAAGACATCAACCGCGGGTGACGCCGGCATGAATGCAACATGAATGCGGTATGAATGCGGTATGAATGCGGTATGAACGTGGTGAAGTGCGGTGAAGTGCGTGGCATTCGGAAAAAATCCCCGAAAAAATTCAGAGATGTTGGAGAATAAAAGGGTCCGCGGCTGTACTGTACTTCATTTTTTAAACTCAGATTGTACAGGTATAAGGATAATTGCATTTATATGCTTTAGAGCAGGCCTGTACAATACCAGTCCTCGAGGGCTTCAAACAAGCCAGGGCTTCAAACAAGCCAGGGCTTCATACTGAGCCACTAATTGAGCCAGCTGTGCTGAAGTAGGAATATCCTGAAAACCTGGCCCTTTTGCAGCCCTCGAGGACTGGATTTTTGCAGGCCTGCTCTAGAGTCTAGAATGACAATGACAATTGACGAGAACCTTAACCACAGATGCCCAACAGGTAGATGGAGCGACACTGAACGTGTACAGTATATTATTGACTGACAATATAAAAGTGGGTAACAGGTGCATCAAAGCATAAGAGTCCCAATGATATTGTAATAATTCTTCCGTAAGGAACACTCCAAAATGATGGTGAGCAATGATAACATACCCTAATAGGGCAAGGGACTAGTACCTAGTGCTAACCAGCACAATGAACAGTACAAAGATTTTCCCAACCATGATAACTAGGCATAGTATGTAAAAAAATTCACTTTTAGATCCAGGGGAGCAGTCCCATCAGGTATCCTGAACAGCGTGCAATCCACCAAGCAGGGAAAGTAGAACAGGTGAAAAAAAGGCAGTGCACTGCCTGTAATGAATGGAGGAGGCTAATGGTTTTGGTAAATGGTAAAGGAGGCTAATGGCTTTGTAACAGTACAAAGATTGTCCCAACCATGATAACTAGGCATAGTATGTATACAGGAAGCCGTGCTTCTCGCCCGAACATTTAGAAGTAGGGAGTGAATCCCCTAGATTTGTGGCGGGCACCAAGGGCTCCACATGTTTACTCCAGTCTTTCTTCTGAGAACCCTTTGGAACTTGGACTAATATCCCCACCTAAGACCTTTACGGAGGGGTGAAGGTACAAAGATTCTTGCAGGTGGTAAAGATACATGGTCAGGAACCTCTGACTGTGCTTGCAGAATTTTCTTCCATAGGCAAGATGAAACTGAAGAGATGATGCCAGGAAGGAGGACAATGGGACCTTTATTAGTCTCAAATGTCTTTTTAATAGAGAATTGCTTGCACAAGGAACCCACCTTCATATTCTTTGGACCGGAATTGTCGGAAGAGTGTTGAATCTCCAAAATTGGGTGAAGAACTAGGAGACAGGTCCCAGAGCATGGGCTTCTCAATGATGTCACCTGCCCTGTGACCCAATCAATACTGGGGCTATGTTGCTGTAACCACGGGGAACCCATCAAGACAGGACAGGTTTGGGAGTCTATTAGGTAACAATTAAATGTTTTGGATTTATACCCTCGGGTCATTATCATCCGTGGGTATAAATACCGATTGGGAATTGAAACATTTTTTGGGATAGGATTCTCTTTTTCATATAACGTTTAAGTTATGATGTTCCATGCATTATTATAAATTATTTGCATATTTTGTACTTTATATGTTTTTTACATGAGTACTATAGGTTCTTGAATAGATATCTGGTCTGTTTGAATCTCTCTAGTATTAACTATTTTGTATATTACAGTCTCTTTTGTGTGTTATTGATTACAGGGGACTTATTATTCATTATTTGTATCCCATATTCATAGATTTAATTGATTATGTATGTTATATATGTGATATTGAATATAAGACTCTCTTGGATAAATAGATTCAATGGTATAATAGTTTAATATTAGTATCATTGTATCTATATTGACTTAATTGTATTTTGAATATAACTTTATTTCATCTATATATCTAAGAGACTCATATGTGTTTCCTCAGAACATTGTTCATTGTTTTTTTGTTTTTTTTATATATTACCGCATTGATAGTTTTGTTATCATTATTACCTGCGGGTTATTATGACTGGGTGCCCTTTCTTGTCTATGTTTATTTTGGATAATCCCCCACCTTGTAGTGATGCCACTTAATCATTTCTATGACAACTGGTTGTGTTAGTAATTACCTGTTACCGTGGCTTGTCCCGTTACATCACATCCGGTATACAGATTTTAGCTTATCAGTCTCTTGAGACGTGTAGTTGCGTCACTTCCGGTGAGCCGATGATGCGTTACCGCGTCACTTCCGGTAAGCAGTCAAGGGGTATAAGAAGAGGCACCGAGTCCACACTCTGCACTCTCTGACGAAGCGCCAATCGTGGCGTGAAACGCGTAAGAGCTTTTCCTGTCTGCACCATGTTGTCCTAATAAAGAAGTTTTTTATTCTACTGGCTGTTATCCTGTAATATCCCTTAGTAGCACGGCTGTGCTCCGCTTCACCTTACCTTTTCGGAGGATTACTCAATACTGGGGTTATGTTGCTGTAACCACGGGAAACCCAACAAGACAGGACAGGTTTGGGAGTCCATTAGGTAAATTATGAGAGACTTATTATGATGAACACCCACTGTGACGAACATCGGGATTGTCTGCAGAGTAATCATGCCTGGAACAAGAGGTCTTCCATCAATGGTTCCCACTGCCAAGGGAATACTTTTGGGACATACTGTAAAGGGATGGCATGAGTTTCTGCAAAAGACTCATTAATAATGTTGCTTGCAGCACCAGAGTCCACAAAGACTTGTGTTTGTATATGTATACGAAGTCCCCCGTGACAAGCAGACAAGAATCAGAAGCTGTCCACAGGACCTTGGAGGAGAAATAAATGAAATGCCTAGAGAGGATTCCTCCACACTTTCTAGGTACTGGAGGTTGTCTGGATTAGCAGGATTATTCCAGGTGAAAATGTCCTCTACCCCTACAGTATAGACAGACCATTGGTACATCTCTAGTGCTTTTCTTCTTTGGACAACTTGTAATTAGCCAAATGCATGGGCTCTTCTTCAGCTAGAGGTGCCCTCAGGGGGATTGAGGGGGGGTGGGCTGGAAGTGGGGTGCATGAAAGATTGTGGGAGTTGTGTGAGGTTGTTCTTGATTATCTTGGCACTCTCTAATTTGCATATACACAGAGCAATTAGATCCTCCAAATCGGTTGGAACGTCTTGGCAAGTTAGCTCATCCTTCAGACGCTCGTACAGACCCTGACAGAAAATGCCACTCTAACCTGTATCGGCAGCTAGGAGGATTAGAACATATAGAAAAGGGCTGTGCACCAGATTGTGAATCAGTGAAAAATCATATGTGGTGGGCTAAATGCTTAACGAATGCATATAGCTTATGGTAAAAAGTTATTTAACAAATGTGAAATATCTTGATTTCAATAAGTAAAAAAAGCAGTGTTCCATACAAAAGTGCTGTAACACAATAGTACACAAATGTGATAATTTAAGAACCTTATATATACAATATGAGAGTCTGCTGCTCATCAGTAAAGATGGCTCAGCATCTCAGGAACTGATAGAGAAAGAAAAAAAGACAGCACACAAATCTCATAGTATCGTAATTTAGTAAAGTGCTATGGTGAGACAGGTGAGAGTTGTGCACTGTCTTTATTCTTTCTCGGCAGCTAGGGTCTGAAATTCAATGGCGTATTGCCTGACGGTGCGTTTACCATAACAAATCCAGAATAGCAAAGTAGAGGCGGAGGATACCCATCCTAGGACTTTGAAGACCTTCTAAAAGTCCTGGATGAAGGCCGTAGAATCATTCACCAGGGGAGCATCTCTCTCCAAAATTGAAGAGGTTCATGCCAGAACCTCGATGGAGAGCAGGGAGATGATGTACAGTACACCACCCTTGCCCGATGGTTTGCAAACAAGGATGGATGGAGCTCGAACTGGATAGAATACTGGTTTATGAATCCCCTGCAGGCGGTACGATCTCCTCCATAGCATGATCTGCAGATAAGAGGATTGTTCTTGATCTGAGAGGCATTTCTCATGGTTTCCTAGAAGTTGGCCTTGGATGGACACAACCTTCACTATTTCAGCAGGGTCCATGTTTTGGCCAGAGGATAATAGGAGGTAGACAGAACAGGACAGGAGACGGACCAACAGGGCTGAGGAAGGATATGAATTCACCTGACCTGAACCGATAGTCCTGATTGAGTATAGTGAAGATCACAGACGATGGTTGAGGCAGGCCGCAAAGAATCGGAGTTGGGGTCACAGGCAGGCCAAGACATGCAGCAGAGGATTGAAGTAGGGGTCACAGCCAGAGGTCAAGGCTGGATGCAAACAAGAACAAACTGGAGACTAAAAGGAACCAACATAAAATCTTGCTCTGGCAATTTCCTGAAGGAAGTCCAGCCTATTTATACGCGATTAACCAAGATGGTCACTAAATCCTCAGTGTGGGTGGAGAATGTGCTGAAGCCTCAAAGCATTGATGTATGTTTGTGACAAAGAGGACAGAAGTATGATTAGAAATCATTGATTTAGCATTGTAGCTAAAAAATTATGCACAGATTTCAAAATCCATCAGATCCTTGAGCCCACATGAAGGGCACAAGACAGGTTGTTTACTAGGTTGGCGGCTTCCTGCTTGAAATGCTTTTTCTGCATCTTTACCTTTTTCAGTAGCTAGATGAGGGGTATGACTTTACTAAGGGCAGCATTTTCCCATCTGACATCCCATATTGCTAGTACAAAAGGTTGTAATACATACTGTAATACACATAGTCCATGACTTTGCACTAAAAGGGAGAGAGGAAAGCCATTCCTGCATTCACTACGTCATTAGTAAAGATAGGCAAAACTGTCAAAATCTGTTTCGTGGAATTTCCCGAGCTTTCCACGCAAAACCTGTTCCGCAGTGTGAAATCCGTCAACAGATTGTTCCAGTTTCAATCCATGCAGATGAAAAACGCCATTGGATACAATCCACTGGTGACTTTTAAGAATCCAATCCGCGGATCCCACAATCTGCGGATTGGATTCTTAAAATCCAGCCGTGGATTGCGGGACCCGCAGATTGGATTGTCATTGATTAAAAAAAAAAAGACGAATCCCTCTTTTTCAGACTGATTTGCGGAAATCTGCAGAACAAAGGAACTGCCAATCCGAGGCGGATCCAAATCTGCAAAAAAAAGTGCCCCTCTCCAGTCATTAAATGCTATGTAGATGGTTATTTCTATTTCCGCTGTACAGAGTGATCCGTTCTAACTTGTAAAAAATGTAATTTGACCTGGTTACAGGCTCTTGTTTAAGCTAATGGCAGGGTCCCATTACAGGTTATTCAGCATGCTGTGGCAGAATCAGAAGTGGCTATTGATCCTGTGTACCACTTTCAGGATCTCTAGTTCAGAGATTAACACCAGATGCTTCTTTTGGATCGCAGCGATACAAAGAACAGCTTGCCAGGGAGAGTAAATGACTTCTGATTCTGAAAGAGATGGTAAAGAGTGAGTTGCCTAATCGGCAGTGACTGTCATGGAGAACATGACCAGGACCACTTGTCCACATGTCTGTGGTTAATGGCGGGGTGGCATGATGGAAGTATTCATGGGCTTGCTGACTTTGATACAAATTTCCCTGGAATGCTTGAGAATGAGTTTTCTGCCAAAACGTCTATTGAAATGCATTTGATAGCAGAAACAAAACAGCCATAGCCTTTGTTACATTATGTGCCAGAGGGTGCTGTGATAATACTGTATTTTGTTTTAATTTTAAAGAATTCCCGGCGATGTAATTTGAAATCCCACTACTTCCGACTGTATCCATTGCTGGCACTTTTTGGTTTGACTGTCTGTCAAAGGGACAAAATCTTTGCACATGGCACAGGATTGCAGAAGTTTCAAGGTGATCCAGATTTCTGCCTCTGCTGACTTTGCGCTTGAACACACTGCTTACAGCCATGCATTGTTTGTCTGGGTAAGGATACATTATGTTACAGACAAAGAAGTTGTATTTTGTGTTCTTCTCCCTAGCATACAAATACTGGTGGTGTTGGCCTAAAAACATTTTGACCAAAAAAATCTGATAATCTGCTGGAACTTTTCTACATTCAGGCAAAATGGAATCACACTTCTCTAAGATAGTAAAGTTGACAAAATGTAACCATGAAATCTAAATTCAAATAACATTCAGATCATAAAATAGGGCTTTCACTTTGCAAAAAAAACATACAGTACTTCAGGATATGGAATTGAGTTTGACATCGCAAACTGATTTCAAACTTTTAAATCTGTGTACATTTTTCTTTAGCGAAAAAGGGCACATTTTGCATGGTTTATAAACGTGAGCACATCTAACAGTAGAAATAGGCACATCCTCCTGCTCTACTTCCTCTTTGAAGTTTTAATTCCAAGAGTAATGGCTCTACATCCCTATTGCTATCACTCTTACCTCCAGAGCTTTTATTAGTCAGGGGAAGAAGAGCGTTTGATGGATTGCTGGCAACAAGGATCAATATTGGTGAATGTTGATATTCTCTTTTCCACTGTTTCTGTATTCAAATGTACTTTTCTTCAGTACAGTACTCACAGCCTGTTTGGTTGTGGGGTTAGGCTTTGCATGTTGACATTGGTGCAGAAGATGTACTAACAGGAGGAATTTGTTTACCGTTACACTTGGGTGTTAACACCCTCTCTCAACTTTTAGGGCCTTTCTAAAAACACTTCTTTAAAAAAGCAGACAGGTAGCTCTGCTGGCTGATACAATACATCTCATATGCACTGACCTTGGCCCCTTAGAGATGCATTTACCAGAACACCCTGTCTCTGTAATTTTTCTCCACTTACAGAACTACCATTTTAAGCTCTTTGGGGCATGGACTCCTATTGTTTTATGTCTGAAGCGCTTATTCCCATTGGGTTATATTATTTATGTCACATGTATTGTAAAGCACTATGTACCTGGATGATGCTATCCATATACATATACATACATACATACATACATACATACATACATACATACATACATACATACATACTACAGACTTAGAGGGCCTGACTTGCCCACATCCACAGATAGTCTAACAGTCAACTGCTGCATTTCACTGCTGCTATGGCTATGTCAGAAGGATTTAAAGTAGAGCTACATGAAACTTTCTGATTCTCCCTTAGACCTGTTGCTTGTCCCAGACTCTCAGTTCATTTTAATTTTTACAATTTTTACTCTCTCCCTTTCTCCTGTGCCCTTTGGAACGCACGCTCTCTTTCTAACAAGTTCCTCTCTGTACATGACTTCTTTCTCTCTCACTCCCTGCTTCTCTTTGCTATAACTGAGACCTGGCTCACTCAGTCTGACTCTGCTCTGGAAGCTGCCCTCTCCTATGGTGGCCTTTCCTTCTCCCACACTCCGCGCCCTGATGGCAGGGGTGGAGGCGTGGGGCTCCTGCTCTCCTCTGTCTGCCATTACCGAACCCTTCCTATTCCCCCCTCTCTTGCTTTTCCCTCCTTTGAGGCTCACACTGTCTAGATCTTCTCTCCTCTCCCTGTTCATGTGGCGGTCATCTATCGCCCACCTACCTCTACTCATCCCCCTTCTGCCTTTCTCTCTCACTTTGAATCCTGGCTATCTTTCTTCCTCTCCTCAGACTCCCCTGTTCTTCTCCTTGGGGACTTCAATTGCCACATTGATGACCCCTCTCTCTCTTGGGCTTCCCGCTTTCTTTCTCTTACCTCTTCTTTTGGCCTTCAACAGTGGACTGCAGCAAGCACCCACAAGGATGGCCACTACTTAGACCTGGTTTTCACTAAAAACTTCTCTCTCTCTGATTTCTCCATTTCCCCTTTTCCTCTCTCTGACCATCATCTCATCTCATTCTCTTTATCTCGCTTCTCCCCTTCTCCACCTCCATCTACCCCCCGGTTCTGCAGAAACCTGCGCTCTATTCCCTTACCTGACTTTGAGTCCACTTTACGCTCCTCCCTCTCCTTTCTCAGCTCTGCTACAGACCCTGACAACCTGGTCAGAAAGTACAACTCTGTCTTGTCCTCGTCTCTTGATCTACATGCCCCGCTTTCTCTCTGCCGCCCTCGCCCTTCTAAACCTAGACCCTGGCTAAATTCCCACACGCGCATGCTGCGTTCCTCCACTCGTTCCTCTGAACGCCTCTGGAGGAAGTCTCACACTCTCGCAGACTTCCTTCACTACAAATTTATGCTATCCTGTTTCAACTCTGCCCTCTCGCAAGCTAAACAAGCCTACTTTTCTGCACTAATCAACATGCACAAGTCTAACCCACGCCGACTGTTCTCTGTCTTTGATACTCTACTCAAACCACCCTCAGCTGCCTCTCCTTCCTCCATCTCCGCTCAGGACTTTGCTGACTATTTTAAGGAAAAGGTGGAATCCATACGGCAGAACATCCCCTCTGTTTCTTCCCCCCATCCTACACCTCTTCCTAACTCTCCTCCTGCCTTCCTTGAGTCTTTTTCCACTGTCTCAGAGGAGGATGTGTCGCTGTTGATCATCTCTTCTCCCTCTACCACTTGCCCTCTTGACCCCATTCCCTCCCATCTCCTAAAACCTCTAGCTCCTACTATAATCCCTACGCTTACACACATTTTTAACTCCTCCCTCTGCTCTGGAACCTTTCCATCCTCCTTCAAACATGCAACAGTCATACCATTACTCAAAAACAGCAAGCTTGACCCTACCTGTCTTTCTAACTATCGACCTGTCTCCCTCCTGCCTTTTGCCTCTAAACTACTTGAACGTCTTGTATTCTCTCGCTTGCTCCATTTTCTCAACACCTATTCTCTCCTAGACCCTCTACAATCTGGCTTCCGCACTGCTCACTCCACCGAAACAGCCCTCACTAAAATAACTGACGACCTCCATGCTGCCAAAGTCAGAGGTCATTACACTCTGCTCATATTACTCGACCTCTCTGCAGCATTTGACACCGTGGACCACCCTCTTCTCCTCCACATTCTCCATACTCTAGGTATTCGGAACAAAGCTCTATCCTGGATCTCATCCTACCTCTCCCATCGTACTTTTAGTGTCTCTTCTGCTAACACCTCCTCCTCCTCTATTGATCTCTCTGTGGGGGTACCCCAGGGCTCTGTCCTGGGACCTCTTCTCTTTTCTCTGTACACACTCTCTCTAGGTGACCTAATAACATCTTTTGGGTTTAATTATCACCTCTATGCCGACGACACACAAATATACTTTTCAACACCTGACCTTACACCTGCTGTACAAACCAAAGTTTCTGAATGTCTCTCTGCTATATCATCCTGGATGGCCCTCCGACGCCTTAAACTCAACATGGCTAAAACAGAGCTCCTCATACTTCCTCCCAAACCTGGCCCTATTACCTCCTTCCACATTACTGTTGGAACTACAATCATTCACCCAGTAGCCCAAGCACGCTGCCTAGGGGTCACATTTGACTGCTCTCTCACATTCGCCCCTCACATTCAAAACATTTCTAAAACTTGTCGCTTTTTCCTCCGCAATATAACTAAGATACGCCCTTTCCTCTGTTGTTCGACTGCTAAAACTCTGACTCAGGCCCTCATTCAAAATCATGTTATATGTGTTCCCTGTATGCACCAGTCTATATTATTGGATATTTGAATAGGTGAGCGGTGAGGTCTAACTGTCGTGCAAACTTTTAGATCAAGAATAACTTTTTCACAAAGGATGACAAACGCCAAGTTCTGTTAGGCCTGTGAAAATATTGCCCATCTCTAATGCTTAGTTTATGTACAATAATAATGGAATATTGGTTGGTTAAAAACAGAACATGATACTGTATGACAGGGTATCTACCCTAGTTATAGTTGTGAGAAAAATGTCTCTATTTAGAGATATTTTCATGATCAGTGAAATGTATCATGCAGCATTCTTCCTCTTGGCTAAAACTGTAATGTAAATATCTGATCGATCAATTAAAGAAGTCTGCAAGCAGGTGAAAAATATGAAATATACTGTACTGTACCTTTGAAATAGACAAAACAAATTATTGGCCAATTAATATGATATGATATAATGTGCATTACTGTATCATTGAATATTCTGTAAAAATGCACGTTTAAGTTGGTATTGTGAACAAACTGTATATGTTGACTAAGCAGACATCACTCATATTTTTGGCATAAAATGTGTTTTGTTCTAGGAAGTTGGATGCATTCATCTATGATGCAGCAGTGCTGAACTACATGGCTGGAAGAGATGAGGGCTGCAAACTTGTGACAATAGGCAGCGGATATGTCTTTGCAACTACAGGCTATGGGATAGCTCTCCATAAGGGTTCACCATGGAAGCGGCCCGTTGATCTAGCCCTTTTACAGTTTGTTGGAGATGGTAAGTTATCTGTTTGGCTACACTTCCCTGTAATTTAGACAAATCATAGCTACTGCTCAACAAAATAATTCAAATAACCTATGACAGCTAAAGTAAGTGCAAGAAGGGTTACAGGGAACAGAATAGCACACAGTAGTCATATAGATTGTGAGTGTACTGTTAAAATATTAGCTCTGTCCTGGGACCTCTTCTCTTTTCTCTGTACACACTCTCACTAGGTGACCTAATAACATATTTTGGGTTTAAATATCACCTCTATGCTGACGACACACAAATATACTTTTCAACACCCGACCTTACACCTGCTATACAGACCAAAGTTTCTGAATGTCTCTCTGCTATATCATCTTGGATGGCCCTCCGTCGCCTTAAACTCAACATGGCTAAAACAGAGCTCCTCATACTTCCTCCCAAACCTGGCCCTACTACCTCCTTCCACATTACTGTTGGAACTACAATCATTCACCCAGTAGCCCAAGCACGCTGCCTAGGGGTCACATTCGACTCCTCTCTCACATTCGCCCCTCACATTCAAAACATTTCTAAAACTTGTCGCTTTTTCCTCCGCAATATAACTAAGATACGCCCTTTCCTCTGTTGTTCGACTGCTAAAACTCTGACTCAGGCCCTCATTCTCTCCCGTCTTGATTACTGTAACCTCCTGCTGTCCGGCCTTCCTGCCTCTCACCTGTCTCCCCTACAATCTATCCTAAATGCTGCTGCCAGAATCACTCTACTCTTTCCTAGATCTGTCTCAGCATCTCCCCTCATGAAATCCCTCTCCTGGCTTCCGATCAAATCCCGCATCTCACACTCCATTCTTCTCCTCACTTTTAAAGCTTTACATTCTTCTGCCCCTCCTTACATCTCATCCCTAATTTCTCGGTATGCACCATCCAGACTCTTGCGTTTTTCTCAAGGATGTCTTCTTTCTACCCCCTTTGTATCTAAAGCCCTCTCCCGCCTTAAACCTTTTTCACTGACTGCCCCACACCTCTGGAATGCCCTTCCCCTCAGTACCCGACTAGCACCCTCTCTATCCACCTTTAAGACCCACTTTAAGACACACTTGCTTAATGAAGCATATGAATAGCACTGTGGATATTCTAAACACGATACATAATGCTTGGCCCCCTGCAGACGCACTTACCAGAACTCCCTCCTACTGTCTCTGTACGTTCTCCCTACCTACCAATTAGACTGTAAGCTCCTCGGGCAGGGACTCCTCTTCCGAAATGTTACTTTTATGTCTAAAGCACTTATTCCCATGATCTGTTATTTATATTATCTGTTATTTATTTGAATACCACATGTATTACTACTGTGAAGCGCTATGTACACTAATGGCGCTATATAAATAAAGACACAATACAATACAATACATATTTAATATGTATGCCTTTCAAGACATTTCATATGTTTCATTAATTACAGGGATGAATTCAGTGAACATTCCCATTAGCATAGTTATACTTTTACATATCAACCTTAAATTAACCTTTCAAGATTCATATTATATTTATATCAGTGCTTTTGTGCACATTTCAACACACATATATTATATACATCTCATGACAATTTCACTATTTTTTGTGTCAATTACCTGAGGTTAAGCAATTAGCTTACACCTGATTCATCCTTACAAATATTCCTATAAAAACCCCTTCTAAGAGTTTATAGGGAAGTCTCTGAAGAAGTGGCTAGGCAACAAAACGCATTGGGCCAATTAAAAGGGACATTTTAATCTAGGACACCAGGAAATGTAAAGCTTGTCTACAGGCAAAGTACATCTGCTGAAACCAGTCAGAGCTCTGATTGTTAGCCATGGACAAGGGGTAAATAGGAGCACATCTTTGCTTTATACTTCTATCAGCATGCCAATACAATGTTTCCTGTATCCTATTATTGCAAAGGACTTTTGCGGAATTATGTTTGGAGCTGCAGTCACTTACCAATCCTCCAACACTCCAACACCTGCTCCTACAGTATGTGGAGTGGAAGTGCAGCCTCATTAGGGCAGAGGATATCTGTGGTACAGATAAGTTGGCATTCTGAATCGTATATACATTGTAAGGGTCCTTGCACACAACGATCTAGGGCCTCATGCAGTAAGCCCCGATAAGGCTTTTTCAGCATTTTATAGCCATTTTTTGCCTTCCAGATTCAGTAAGTGCCGATAAGTGGGAATTATCGGCAACTTTTCCTCCCGATAAGAAATTATCGGGAAACGGCTGCCGATAAGCCACTTATCGGCACTTTTTTAACTCAGCTGAATTCAGGTAGCCCCGATCAGCTTTTCGGTGCTGATCGGCACCCCAGATTGGAGAGTTTATGGAGGAGTTGGTGGAGGAGAAGCCTCGGCACGGGCGACACAGAAAAAATCAGCCCTTTTTCCTGTCTGTGATTCATGCCGGGGTCTCCGGAGCTGATACCCGCACCGGAGCCCCCCGGCATGCATCCGAGACAGGAAAAAGGCATTTAAAGGCCACTTCATTACCATAGCGGCTAACCGCTAAGGCAATGAAGGGGTTAACCCACCGTGCCAGCTTTATTGTGGGTAGCAGGGCTGGGTGAAGGGGGTATTTGGCCCTGGGTGTGAGTTTAGGACTTGCGGGGGGGTTGCGGGTGCACTTAACCCCTTCACGACCGTAGCAGTTAATACGCTATATATATATATATAAATATATACAGAGAGAGAGAGAGAGAGAGAGAGAGAGAGAGATACACACGCACACACGATTAACCAATATACAAATTATTGTAGAAGGGTTATCAAAACCATACTGTACTACCAATAACAATTCTCCATAAAGACACACTACAATAAAATTAATTTCCTTTCATAATCCTAACTGATCTTACAATCACAATCATCAATAGCCAATCAAATACCTCTAATGGCAATCAATACATTGCATTTACATTGCATATATGATGCATCCAATCTATGCATCATATACATTCTGCAAATGAATGTTGACAATAAAATTGCAATCAAAATAGAAATACCTCCAAACAAGTAAACTATTTTATCCAATCCAGTAAACATAAATCAATTACCATAAATTAATGACATCCCTAAACAATTTACATTCCATCCCTAACAATTAAACAATTAACAATTTCAAGCCTTTAACATAACAATTTAGCCCGAGAAAAAATATATGTACAAACAAGAATACAAAATACAAAACGAAGCCTAACCTCAAGAACACAATACAATATCAACAATTACATCTATCTAATTGTAAAATACTTTAAACACACAGTAAAGCATAGCAGCATAGACAAATTATTTAAAAACACATCAAATCAAGCTTTTAAAACAACATCATTTCTTACCCTGTATGTATATATCTCTCTAGACATATATACATACATACATACAGTGGCAAGAAATAATATACCACCAAAAAAAAAACCACATGTTTAAAAAGGTTTTTAAAAAATTAACAAATTAAATAAAATAAATTTCTTTAGTTCACTTACCATTACTTGGCCCTACCAACTCCCGTTGCGCAGCTTACTCACGAACCAATCCACCACGCACAGGAACCCATAACATAATAAACCATAAAATAATAAACATTACACTAAAAATCCAAATCAATCCACGGGTCTTCTACTTGTAATCCATCTTCATCTGTATTCTTCTTTCTTCTACCTTCTTCCGGGGTCTTCTTCCCGTCTTTGGCCACGCCCTGTCCTTCTTCATCTGTAGGAGGTCCTTCCTCCTCGGCGTCTGACTTCAAAATGAGACGACATAGGCTTTTAAAGGCCTATGACGTCACATTTTCATCATGGTTCCAACGGTCCTGATTGGGCCGTGAAAACCATGTGTTTTGGCCGATAAAAAAAAAATGATGACGTCACTTAAAGGCAATGAAAGCACAGCCAATCAGAATGGCTTTGCTTCAATTGCCTTTAAGATGATGTCATTAAAAGAAACATGGCCGGCCTCACATGGTACGGTAGCCAATCAGAGAGTGGGAAGTCTATCCTTACTCTGATTGGCTCCCGTACCATGTGACAGGCTTTCAATGACGTCACATCCTTTCTCCCCAAAGCCTCTGTCACATGGTATACTAGAGCCAATCAGATTATGTAGGGGGGCGCAGGCAGCGTGCGGGGTAGTCTGGGGGCGGGCAGAGCTATGCACAGGCAGACAGAAGCTCCGTGCTGAGGCTGTTTCCCAGCTGTGTCTGCCTGCAGAGGGGGCAGGGCCTTGCTGAGGGGCCTTCCCTGCACCCAGACAAGCCCTCCTCCTCCTGTCTGTTACCCGTCCGTTTTCAGCAGCACATGGGGGGACCTGAGCAAGCTTAGTTACTCCCTCCCCCCACCCACCGTGTGTGTGTGTGTGTGTGTGTGTATGTGTGTGTGTGTGTGTGTATATATATATATATATATATATATATATATATATATATGCAAATATAACTGTATGCTCATCTGCATGTCTCAGGCAGGTCTGCAACCCTGCCTTTCCCCATTATCACCCAGCATACAGCACTTCCACTGCTGCAAGTGATTCTGGGAAATGACATGCAAATGAGCACACAGTGTCACTTTTTGCCTCAATAACCATTTTTAACATGGTTCCCTATAGGCTTAAGCTTCCTGCATGGTCACAGCTTTGAGCACAGCCAGGGTTAAGGTGCATACCCAGAAAACCACCCACAGACAGCTGTTTCGACCTTGATGGGTCTCATCAGTGTGGGGTTGATTTTACTGGGAATGCAAGAGAGGCTATGGGATAGGCTAAACCATAATACTGAGTTAAGTTATGGTGAGTAAAAAAAGTGACAAAAACCCTCCACAGGAAAGCAAATATGCAAATATAACTGTATGCTCATCTGCATGTCTCAGGCAGGTCTGCAACCCTGCCTTTCCCCATTATCACCCAGCATACAGCACTTCCACTGCAGCTGGTATACACATATATATATGTTGTGTGTGTATTATTTATTTATTTATTTATTTATAAAATATTTTACCAGGAAGTAATACATTGAGAGATTCCTCTCGTTTTCAAGTATGTCCTGGACACAGAGTTATGATGACAAATACATGTTTACAAATACAGTTACATAAATGAGCAGGGTATACATTATATACAAGACATTGCGTGCACAGTTAAAGATAATATATATTATGGGCGTATGAAACAGTTACAGACCAGATTAAAATGTGTGACAGCCTTATATTTGATATATATATATATATATATATATATATATATATATATATATATATATATATATATATATATATATATATATATATATGTATGTGTGTGTGAATGTAAGTGTGTATATATATATGTATCTGTGTGTGTGTGTATACACAGCACATATCATAATAAAATACAGGACATAGCCAATTAAATAGCTACCAAATGCCAATAAAACAATTGAATGGCACAGTGGGTACATGATGCCCATATAATCTGTGCATCATTTAACACTATGCCAGTCAAAGGTCAAAATAAAATTAACAATCACAAACAATCTCCTATGCCATACCAACAATCAGAAAATAAAAACAAATCAAGAAGCAAACAGAACTAAATTACCAACAATAAATTAATCCAATCAGAAATAAATACCACAATTCACAATTAAAACACCAAAACAAAACCATTATGAAATAAAAGAAAGCTCAAAGTAAACACCATCACACAAAATCTAACAACCAAGAATAAGCCACTATTAAAAATCAAGCCCCCTGAAATAAACTACTTAAACCACCACTAAAATTACATCTTACTAAATAAAAATTAAAATTCAACTGTCAAACATTTCTAAACAAACAAGCAAAATACATTTAAAATACATAAAAACGAGCATTTGCAAAAACAACCATTGATTGTCCCTTGTATGTTTGTATATCCATAGAGACATACATAAATACAGTGGCAATGAAGGGGCATAAAAAAATTAAATTTACAATAAAAATAAAAACCTGTAAAAGAAAAATAACATACATTCAATTTATTTACTTAACGTTAGATGTCTTCACCCTCTGATTCCCGGGGTCACCGCATGCTCTCGAACCAATCCATGAACAGGAACAACCACAAGTAAAATAATCCAAAGTCTTTTTCTTCTTTCTTTTTCTTCATCTGACATTTGTAATCCAATTTTGGGGACTTCTGGGGTCTTCGGGGGTCTTTTTCTTCTACATCTGTTTCCTCTTACTTCTTCAGTAGACACGCCCTTGAGGTCTTTGTAGTAGAGAAGGTCCTTCCTCCTCGGCTTCTTGCTGTCAAATGAGGCTGCATAGGCTTTTATAGGCCTATGACATCACATTTGAGGCAAATGGTTCCCATGGCTCTGATTGGCCAGTGAAAACCATGTGCTTTTCCTTTTTTTTGGGGTGACGTCATGTAAAGGAAATAAAGCCAGCCAATCAGAATGGCTGTGCTTCCTTTCCCATTAACATGATGCCATCAAAAGCAACATGGCTGCCGTCACATGGCACTTGAGCCAATTAGATCATGCAAACTATATCCCCAATCTGATTGGCTGTAGTAGACCATGTGATTCCCTTTGGATGACATCACATCCTTTCTCCCAAAAACAAAAACTGTACGGGGTATAGAAAAAGTGATATTGAAAGAACGAGGAGGGAACAAACTTAGCCTGCTAGATAGAAGGGAAGCTTACTGGATCTTCATGTTGAGGACACGGTTACCCCATGGCCTCAACATAGAATGGAATCTTAGTCACTTTTTGAATTAAAACTGTTCTTGCGGTCTGCTGTACTAATCTATGGCACAATTGCATTTATTTTTCATTTTCTTTTTTCTCCCCTTCTTTTTCTTTCCTTTTTCTCCCGTCTATTTCTATTATTTTTCTTTCTTTTTCTCTTACTCCTTGACTCTCTATTCTTTCTTTCTCTCTTTCATTCTTTCTTTCTTTCTTTCTTTCTTTCTTTCTTTATCTTTTACTTTGTTTTCTTTCTCCTCTTTCCTTTTCTTTCTCTTTTTCTTTTCTAAAATCTCCAGGGTCTCATGTAAAGATAAATTAATTTCAGACGGAGGTCAAAATAGGTCAAACAAAATTGTCTCTTGAATATTGAATTGGTTTTAATTATTCTTGAGAGAAATGAATTAATTAATACTAAAATATTTATTTAAGTGTAGTGAACTTAAGGTAATTATCTTTTACAATTGACAAATACTAAAGCCAGTTTTCTAGTAGGAGGTGTTTTTACACTATAAGTTAAGACAAATAAACATCATAAATATATTCTATACAAATGTATATTGATATATATTTTTTAAAAATGTATTTTTTATTTTCTTTTTCTCTTTTTTAAAATTAACTTATCCTCAGTTATTAAGATTAAAGTATTATCTACATGTATATCTGGGCAAGATGAGCCCTTTATTTATATTGTTATGTGTAAATAGTGTGTTTTGCCTTAGAGGGACCCCTATAGGCTAAGATAGATGTATTTTCCACGAGAGATCTATATGGTAATTTTTTATTTTTGTTAAATGTATTTGTTTCCATCACTTAGGGGTTCACATAAATAGGGACACTGCAATATCTGTCCCTATATTCAGAAAACAACAACCTTTGAGAATAAGGTTAAAACTCACAAATATGGAATCAAATCTTTTATTACATCAGACCAAGGTGTATACCTTCTCATATGTGGTTGTCTTAAACAATATGTGGGGTTAACCACAAGGTTATGAAAGTTGTGCATACAGGAACATGTTAGACTGATTTTCATCAAGGACATCAATCATCCAGTTTCCAAGCACTTTCTGGAGTGTCAATCGAGTTTTCTTGGATCATTTAAATGTTTAGCATTGGAGCATATTCCTGTTCCCAAGAGAGGTGGCAACCTGCATCAGAGGGAGGCATTTTATATCTTCACTCTGGATACACTCTAACACCATGGATTCAGGTCTGAGTGGGATATGTGGTGCTTCCTCTGATGCATCGTCACGTCTTCCTTTCCCCTTAACATGATGCCATCAAAAGCAACATGGCTGCCGTCACATGGTACTTGAGCCAATTAGATCATGCAAACTATATCCCCAATCTGATTGGCTGTAGTAGACCATGTGATTCCCTTTGGATGACATCACATCCTTTCTCCCAAAAACAAAAACTGTACGGGGTACAGAAAAAGTGATATTGAAATAACGAGAGGGAACAACCTTAGCCTGCTGGATAGAAGGGAAGTTTACTGGATCTTCATGTTGAGGACACGGTCACCCCATGGCCTCAATATAGAATGGAATCTTAGTCACTTTTTGAATTAAAACTGTTCTTGCCGTCTGCTGTACTAATCTATGGCACAATTGCATTTTTTTTTCATTGTCTTTTTTCTCCCCTTCTTTTTCTTTCCTTTTTCTCCCGTCTATTTCTATTCTTTCTTTTTCTCTTACTACTTGACTCTCTATTCTTTCTTTCTTTCTTTCTTTCTTTCTTTCTTTCTTTCATTCTTTCTTTCTTTCTTTCTTTATCTTTTACTTTGTTTTCTTTCTCCTCTTTCCTTTTCTTTCTCTTTTTCTTTTCTAATATCTCCAGGGTCTCATGTAAAGATAAATTAATTTCAGACGGAGGTCAAAATAGGTCAAACAAAATTGTCTCTTGAATATTGAATTGGTTTTAATTATTCTTGAGAGAAATGAATTAATTAATACTAAAATATTTCATTAAGTGTAGTGAACTGAAGGTAATTATCTATTACAATTGACAAATACTAAAGCCAGTATTCTAGTAGGAGGTGTTTTTACACTATAAGTTAAGACAAATAAACATCATAAATATATTCTATACAAATGTATATTGATATATATTTTTTAAAAAGGTATTTTTTCTTTTCTTTTTCTCTTTTTTAAAATTAACTTATCCTCAGTTATTAAGATTAAAGTATTATCTACATGTATATCTGGGCAAGATGAGCCCTTTATCTATATTGTTATGTGTAAATAGTGTGTTTTGCCTTAGAGGGACCCCTATAGGCTAAGATAGATGTATTTTCCACGAGAGATCTATATGGTAATTTTTTATTTTTGTTAAATGTATTTGTTTCCATCACTTAGGGGTTCACATAAATAGGGACACTGCAATATCTGTCCCTATATTCAGAGAATAACAACCTTTGAGAATAAGGTTAAAACTCACAAATATGGAATCAAATCTTTTATTACATCAGACCAAGGTGTATACCTTCTCATATGTGGTTGTCTTAAACAATATGTGGGGTTAACCACAAGGTTATTAAAGTTGTGCATACAGGAACATGTTAGACTGATTTTCATCAAGGACATCAATCATCCAGTTTCCAAGCACTTTCTGGAGTGTCAATCGAGTTTTCTTGGATCATTTAAATGTATAGCTTTGGAGCATATTCCTGTTCCCAAGAGAGGTGGCAACCTGCATCAGAGAGAGGCATTTTGTATCTTCACTCTGGATACACTCCAAGCCCATGGATTCAAGTCTGAGTGGGATATGGGGTGCTTCCTCTGATGCATCGTCAAGTCTTTTATTATACTTTGCATTTATATGAATTGATATTCGCATTAGCTTAATAAGATCAATTGTCAGTAGAATATAGAATCTCTGTCTAGGATTACTATGTATACACTGGCGACACACTTTATTCGAGCTTGGCTAGTCCCACGAATTCGGGTATACCCGGGTGTATTGAGGTTTGTGACTGTTTTCTGCCCGAGTGCATTGAGTTATTTTCCAAGCAGGGATTGAAGCATTTTATTCCCGCTGGCTGCAATACTGCACAGTATATATATATATATACTGCATTACAATTCATGAATTTATGCCATCTGGTAGACACGCGAAGCATTGCAGCCTATTAAATCCTAATCATTATCATTTAACAGATCAGCCGCCCATCAGCCAGGCATGAACCCAGGCTGGGAAGGCAAATGCAACGGGGCTTGTCAGAGGTGAGGAGCGGCGCATTCCAGGTATCTTCCAGGTACATACCGGGTATTTGCTCGAATAAAGTGTGTCGGTGCAGTATCACCTTTCTTACTATATTGACGTCACATAGGATCAATCTCTCCTTCAAAATAGATTTTGAAATTCTAGTGTGCTAATCTTGGCTACGGCCCCCCAAGGGTTAAAGTATCAATTTAGTTTTGTCAGAATGTATTTCTGACTTTAAATTTGAATACATACCGGGATATATTATATATAATCTTGGTTTAGTTATTGTGTTTGTTTATAGACACAACCATTGGAGTTCCTTCTTTACACACTACCTTTTCTTTTGGAGAGTACATTCTTGTGATATGCTACATTATTAGTGATTGAATGGCTAGGCATGTTCTTTTCATTACATTTCAATCTTTACAAGCTGTCACGGAAGCTAGTGATTATAAAACACACCAAAATAACTGGGTTGAATTGAACACGACTTAGATATAATAAAGATAGTTTATTCCTAGATAGGTGAACACACAAGATAGTACAAATAACAGACACGAAATGGACACTTACTTAAGGGTTGGACAATGAAGCAATCAGGTACTGGATTGGCAATTCATTCAGCAATACAGGTTCACATGAAGACATCACGAAAGACAATGGGTATAGGGCTTACACTTGTTTATATGGAGTTTCAGCCCTATTCCTTAACATGTGGGCGCCTGAAAGTCTAACAGACTTCTTTGTAGTCAGGAACCCGTTTGTCTGTAAGTGTGAATTATGACACTTACAGAGCACTCAGGCTCTGCGTTTTTCCGCCCTATTGTACACAATCAGAGTGGCCAGGTCTTTGATCAGGCAGGCTGGTTGTAGACAAATGGTCGCCACCCTGAACATTAACATAAAGCAGAGCCAGTAAATTTCCCGGGCTTTATCCCAGCCTTGAAAAACAGCATATTCTTTAATATCTACCAATATTAAAATAATCCGTCTGTGGTTCTGAACGGGCTGAAATTTGCCAGGACCCTTGCCATAGTGGCCAAATATCAGCCTTCCATGACCCCCAGAACCGGAGATACAAAAAACAAGTTAAAATCCCCTATTAACTTTAATGCAGGATTCTCCGCTATAGCTAAAAGAAATCTCTGCTTTTCACTCTCCCATTGAAATCAACGGGCTCCGCCGCTATAGGCTTTCGATGGAGCAACTCTGCCATTGAAGTCAATGGGACAACCACAATTTTCACATTTGCCCATACTCCGTCTAGTTGATCGGAGAGGGCTGGAAATGGCCATAGAGTCATGCCGGAACAGTGACTACCTGCAACCAAAATCCCAGCCCTCTGGTACTCACAGACCCGGAGATATGGGCTTACACTTTTTGCACTTTCGGACTTAGCCGTTTCAAAGCCACGCAGCTTTTTTCTATTGGAATCAATAGGGCCGGCGCCGCCATAGGAAATGCATGGGCCGGCGCCGCCATAGGATTCAATGGGACCTCTGCTACCATTGGAGTCAATGGTGCGACCCTTGTGGAGAGCGCAACCCTATACGGGGGTCCTTCATTCTCGAACCCGGTGGTGGTCGAGTGTGGGGTTTCCTAGGGTCTAGGGGCAAAATGAATTTTATTTCTGGGTGCCCTAGAACCTAAGTTTCCCATGCCAATTGTATTTGAACTTGACCTAGTGTGATCAAAGCTCTTTTTTAGATATTGTATCCGCTTCTGCGGTTTGAATGGCTGCCAACCCGTTCCTGGAGGTCGGCATCGAGGAATCACCATTGAAATTAATGGCTCTATTGACTTACAATGGGAAACCGCCACTCCTCCTCTCGGGCGCCACATGCAGGTCTTCTGATGAAACTGGGTCCAAATCGCCAGTTTCCCCATAGGATCATATGGAACTGCAACGGCGACCTATGGGGAGCTGCAAAATGGAGCCTGCAAAGGCAGGAAAATGGAACAAAGGGCTGTAATCATTGAATTAACATTAACCCTTTCCCTCCCGCATAGATCCCAGTGTATGTGTTGGTGCAGACACTGGAATGGGAACAATTCACATTTACAGGGGAATATACATTTGGGTGCTGAAGCAGGGTAAAAACACATTACTGCACCGCAGTCCAGTTAACCCCTTGCTTCCCCAGTGAGATCAGGGGGTGACCAAATGGGGTGTAACCCCTTTAATACCGGGCCAAACCCCCTCTCCCATGACACTAGCATGTACCATTCTTTCAATGTGTATACATTTCAACTTGAAGCATTAAACATCATACATCATTTGCAACATATGTATCTATGATTCACTATACTCTAACATATTAAGATGTAATATTGTATATATTCTATTGAATTTAAGTTTTTAGAAGGGTGCATTTAAAGTTAAACTTTAGATTGACTTTGGTTCAAAGTACAAACTGAATAAGATGGTGCATTTCTATATTTGATTTTGCATTTTTACAATTTAGCATTTTTCTACTGAGTCTCAGCATTTGTGATATGTTTATTTAGTCTTATCTAATCAATGCGTCAGCATGATCTTAGCCTCAATCATCTGCATCTGATCGAGGTTTTTTCTTTTAATTATTCAGCACATATAAATGTGCTCACTTCCTGCAAGTCCTATACTACTCCTTGAGAAAGCGCAAACACATGTGTGAAACGCGTGGGAGGACTACACTACCCTGTCATTTTTTAACCACTCACATATGCCTTAATAAAGCCTTTTCAATTTTCTATACCTGGGTACCCCGTTTTTTCATATGGTTCCTGTTTGAAGACTGCCCGGGCATTGTTTGAGAGCCCTGAATCTCTCCAACTCTGCCGCTGCTTCTCTGATTTCGGCAGCACCACAGGGCGGAGGAGGAGATGTACCGCGGACGTGCAGTATCTTCATTCTTCAAGCCAGTGGGACAAGGAGGTCAACCAGGAAAAAAACTAGGAGGTAAGAAGGCTTTTCCTTACCTCCTTTATCCTGTGTTTAGCCCCCTGAAGTTATCCCAGTCTGTCGGGCATTTGTGAGAGATGAAAATGTGTAAAGAAAACCATCAGCGCAAGAAATTCATATAGTATGGAGTGTTTCAAAAATGTATAATATAAATATATAGAATAAAAAGGCACAAATGCATGTCACACGATGTAGTGTATCAATAAATGAAAAACAGTTTAAAGAAGATACAAGTTACCCGCTGGCACTCTCGTCGGTTAAAAAAAACCTTGCCCTTAGAAAGAGAAACTTTCTGTTACAGTCCACAGTTTATGGAGAGACTTGAGGTAAATACCGAAAGGAAAAGCCCCCGCTCTCGGCTTCATGGTAAAGGGGACAGCTCACATCACAGGTAATTCCAGGTCAAGGGCAAGTTTTTTTTAACCGACGAGAGTGCCATCAGGTAACTTGTATCTTCATTTATTGATACACTACATTGTGTGACACACATTTGTGTCTTTTATTCTACATATTTATATTTATATTATACATTTTACATTATACATTATACATTTTTGAACCACTCCATACAGGCATACCCCGCATTAACGTACGCAATGGGACCGGAGCATGTATGTAAAGCGAAAATGTACTTAAAGTGAAGCACTACCTTTTCCCCACTTATCGATGCACGTGCTGTACTGCAATCGTCATATACTGCTGCGGCCAAGTTTATTCGAGCATTTGCCCGTTCTTGGCCACAGCAGTAGCCTGGCGCGCGCCCGAGAGTGACGGGCGCGCGCCGAAGCAGCGGAAGAGCGCCCTCCGATCGGGGCGCTCTCCCTACCGCTGCCGGGTCCGCCGGGTCCCCCGGAACCTCCTGCCGCTGTCCCGCGATCGCGGGACACCAGGGCTCCCTCGGGGAGCCCCTGGACGCGCGTGCAGGGGGCGCACGCTCCCGAAGACGCATGACCGCGCGTCTATGACGCGCGGCACGCCGAGGGGCGGCCACTAGCAAGCCGGGAAATCTCCCGGCTTGCGGATCTGGCCGCAGAGTGATAAAGCGTGTCGGTAGTGTACGTGCATAACTGATGTAAATAACGCATTTGTAACAGGTTCTATACTCTCCCCGCTTGTGCACAGCTTTGGTACAGATAGGGAGCCGGTATTGCTGTTCAGGACGTGCTGACAGGCGCATGCATGAGCTGCCGTTTGCCTATTGAGCGAGATGTACTTACTCGCGAGTGTACTTAAAGTGAGTGTCCTTAAACCGGGGTATGCCTGTACTACAGTATGTGAATTTCTTGCGCTGATGGTTTTCTTTACACATTTTCCCTTAGTTGATGTCGTGAGCCATTTCTGCCATTAGCTGCATTTTATTATCATTTAACCTTATATGTGCCAGTATTTCTGACTATTTGGTATTAATACTATCAATTGGGAGCGTATCATTCTATTTATCTATACTATACATTTGTGAGAACTGCTTCGCTGTCAATAGGAGTTCGGTTGCTATACCGCTAACATCTCCAAGATACGCCACTGCTCCCCTTCACATCTTGCTCACTACCTCCCCCCGCCCCCAACCGGGAATTTTGATTTTCCATTTAAATAGACGCTTACCGGAGCGACCGGCAGTCTGACTTTCTATCTGGTTCAATTATAGGCATGTAGAGTACTAACGGCTCGACATGCTGGCTCCATCTGGCCTTCTCGGAGCCCTTCAGTGTGCCTAGCATATCCAGTAGAGTTCAGTTGAACCTTTCCGGCAGGACATCTCCTTCAGGGTGATAAGGAGTCATATGAGACTTCTCGATATTGAACAGTTTTAGAAGCTCTTTGATTATCTTTCTCTCTACATTTCTCCCTTGATCGGAGTGCATCCGGTTACGTAACCCGTAATGGATAAAGTACTTCTCCCACAGTACTTTGGCTACTGTGAGAGCTTTCTGGTCTTTAGTAGGGAACGCTTGAGCGTATTAGGTGTAATGGTCTGTAGAAAGAGACTAGGGCGCTCCAAAAAGCTCACTCTGGAGGAGAATGTAAACTCTAATGTGTCCGATATGATTAACAAGCACACATAGTGGGGCAAAGAATGTAAAAGAAATAATACTGGCCAGTATTGGATAGTGCAGCTTGACCCAAGGAGGTTCGTCCCAGCGATCCTCAGTGGATATTGTAGAGAAGAGTAGGGGGGCGCAAAAGAGGAAAAAAAAATAATGAGTAATACAGAACGGACAACTGGTTATTGATATCAACTTATAGACACAAGGAGGCTTTGTGGGGGATTAACACACAAACCAAATGGCTAGTTAGCACACAAACAACTATCCACCTTATTAAAAGGGAAATAACCAGGAGTGCTGAGGAAATGAAGGATATACAAATATATAAGAGACTCACACGGCCGTGTGAGAATCAGTGCCACACAAGGTGTCTTTAACTCTGGTAAACTGGCGTCTCGTCTCTCAGTTTTTTCAGTAGTGTAGGGTGCTGGGAGTAGAATCCTCAGAATGCTAATGTTACTACCAGAACGTTACCAATACCCTTTGAGTCTGCCTTGATGCAGAGAAAATCCATACAGACTAGGTCCATGGGACCAGAGCTCTTTAAGTGGTCCATTGAGGCTGCGCGTTCAGGCAGTGTTTTTTGCTGTATGCACAGCAGAAACCTCCGGCAATGACGCTCCACTGATTCCCGCATTTTTGGCCTGAAGAACCTATCTCTTACTAGTCCAAATGTTTTGTCCACTCCCAGGTATCCGTGATCATTGTGCAGAGATCGTAGGACATGGTTTTGCAAGCTTCTGGGCAGGACGAGTTGTCTCCTATCGGGATGTTTGTGATAGAGAACAGCCCGATAGAGAAGGACACAGTCCAGGCGGAACTTGACACTTTTCCTCATGATGACGATGACTGTGTCGAAGGGAGCACACTTTGCTAAGGAAGGGTTGTTTTCTTGGATGGCCCAACGTATGGCTTTGGTGCACCGGGTCTTGCATCTGGTGTATCACTAATTCGTTCCACCTCATTATGGTATCCTGCGTGATAGACATGCCTTCAGAATGGCAGTCTTTGACTGACACCTCAATGAGTCCACTAATCTGAATTTGGAAAAGGCTATTTTTTCCTCCACGATAGCTTCTGTGGAGCACATGGTCCGAATCCCAGGGCCAGGAATTTCTTCCCACTGGCCATTGTCTGGCGTTATCACTTAACTGATACTTAGACAGGGAAGCCAACCACCTGTGGCCGTTGGCATCTAACTTGGCGGAAGTCAAGAGGATAGCAGTAATTCTTTGGCTTCTTGCAGATAGCCCCGGATCAGGGCTCTCACCACATCTGCATTGGTCCCCAATATGATGGGGGAATTTGGGTGTTCCTGGGGCTCGGGACATATCAAGGCTTCCACATCCATGGGATGGGTCTTTTTGGTATTGAGCTGCGGTATATCCAACCACACTTAAATCCTGCCATCAATGGGGTATTCTTTACTACTAAGGCCCCACAATTTAATATTTTCTGCCGACTGAATTGGCTGATGCTCAGTGTCCAGCAAAGATGAAGAGTAGATGCCCTCCACTAGTACTCATACTATGGCCGCAGTTCCTACTCGATTGTAGGTATCCAATGGGGCCTCCTTTTTGGGAATAGGCATATCCGAGGATGTGGGCGGCTGTTCTGCCAGATACACGATTAAAGTCAAGTGGTGGCAGGTAAAGCAACGATTGTTTCGGGTTGCATTGAAGCCAGGCTTAGGAGCCAAGCTCTGAGGCATCGAGGGGGTCTGTCGTGGAGGACCCTGGGGGGTACTATCCTTTAGATTCTCCTTCGTACTAGACTTCTTGGAGGGAGTCGTTTTGTTCTCCTCTTTGGAAGATTCCTGAGATGTCTTCGGAGTGTGGAATTTCAATTGGACCTCCTGCTTCCTTATGTGGCCCAGCAACTCCAGGAACCTGGGAGGTCTCTCGGCCCAAGGAGCACCTTTCATCATAAGAGTTATAGGGTGCGAGGGTAGATATCCTTTCATGAGTTGCTTGAATCTGTACTCATTCACTACTGTGGCAGGAATTTTTTTCATGGAGAGTAATCCCAATAAGGATAGTTGTAAGCGTTGGACAAACATGGATAACTCTTCTCCCTTCTTCTTGTGGAGAGCACGAACTGGGCCAAGAGTTCATCTTCACCATCCTTGACCGTGTAGGCCTGGTTGAGGAGTTCAACTTACTTTTGAGCGGTGGCTTCCCTCTCAGTCTCGCGGATCATTTGTACAAGCTGGGCTGCCGGGGGGTTGTAGGCTTCGGGGTAAGAACATTTTTCGAGCTCGCACAGTATTTGTTCCTTCCATGTCCGAAACTCTTCTTCTCTGACAGGAGAGGGTGATATCCCGGAGAAAGGTTTCAGCTTTCAGCAGGTAGTTGTGGGACTGCGCAAATTTATCAGCCAATCTCTGTAATACTGCCTCGATGTCCGTGTCTCTGGACGATCATCGACTACGGCAATCTGACCGTATGCTGTGAGCTAACTCTGGATCAGCTTCGTTCTGTCCGGGGCTATGCTTAGGGAATGGCTGGGCAGGCCCAACTGATACTGGTCGGGGACTGAAATCCTCCATCTGCATGGGTAAGTCAGAGTATATGAGTGGGAAACCAGTAGGTAGGGCTTCTGGGAAATGCAGGGCCCAGGGGCCCTCGTCTTCACTTAACTCATTGCCAGTGGCAACTATGACTACACTCCAATGGTAGGTAGGGTCCTACTTTTGGCCTAGGGGCCGGACTCCGGCTAAACCAGGAAACCGCCTTAGGGATTGGCAGACTTGCTGTAGGTGTCTTCCAGGTGGTACGTCCCCCACCGTGACCACATGGTTGGGAGACTCTTGGAAATCCCCGGCCCACTGATGGACCTTTTGTTTGGAGGGTACAAACATGGTTCCCTAAATTTAGTTATGCTATCTCGGGCACCCCAGGTCTGAATCTCAGCAGCGCCTCCAAATGTAGCCCCTTTTCCCTATGCCTATGGGAACTACGCAGGCAACTATGCGTGCTGCTGTACCTGAGGCTCACAGGAGGCCTATGTGTCCACCTATGGGATCCTGGAGTGAGCTCTTCTCCTTACGTGTAGTGCCTCCACCTATGAGGGATCCCTGCATTGGTGTGATAACCCCTCACAGGAACCAATAACAGTAATGAATAAGACACCACACAATGTATTTAACTAAGGTTTTCTGTACACACTAATAACGCATATAACAGATAGCAACAGTATCCACAATATAACCCCAGTGACCCAACTCTTGATGTTTCCCTCAAAGGACTGAGGGTGCTGTGGCATCAATACTCCTGGTGTCCTGTTCCAGCAAGTCCCACCCAAATGTGAGATAGCGCTACCCCCTGTGGATGTAGGTGCACAAAAGTCTATGGAGCCTGTAACCTGGTCCAGGCCGCAGGGCACTGCGTGGCCGTCCGGTCACTGGGGCAACAGTACTATTATAGTACTAAGGGGGAAGAGTCCCTATCTGGGGCCTTCCCTGCAACACTCGGCTGGCTTGGTTAAGGACCTAGCTTTGGCCTATGGGGCAAGATCTAGGCCTAGCCCAGGAAGCTACTGCTCTCTGGACACTACCTGTCTCCTTGGTGCCCCCCGTCAGAACTGACTCGCGAGATTCACATAGACGGAGGTTATCCTGTCTCTCCCTCCTGCGCGAATCATATTGGCTATAGCACCCCAAGTGACCGTTCCTCCCTCTAGGGATTCTGGGACATGTAGTTCCACGCTTCATGTACAGAGCTAACTTAAGATGGCTGCCGCACTCCTCACACTGCGCATGCGCACCTTGCCGTACTGTGCATGCGCAACTCCTAAAATAGCCGCCCCCACCTCCCGCTTGCGTGGAGCTCTGGCGAATTATTGACCAGCTCCCCCCGCACCGGAGGCAGGGTAGGGGGATCCGGCTACAATAATAAAAGTATTTAAGAAAATTGTCGGGAAAACTAACTTGCATTTTAGCTTGTGTTCCTGTCAGCATATTAGCTGTCAAAAAGTACAGTAAGCTACTATAAACACTGATGCATTTGAGCCAAAAATGATGACACATCATAATGTTATAATTGATTTTTTCCTTCCGAATACTTCAAGTCCATCACTAGATTTATGGTATCATTTAATGAGAATGTTGCTTCATATATATAATATTTCCAAAACGTTATGAATTCAGAATGTCATTGAACTTCATGACAATGTTAAAGTATTCCTTAGGGGTTCATAAATAAAACAGGAGTTAAAGAAATTACTGTTACTCAACCATTCTGCAGGAAGAGTTTAAGCATTAATGTAACGTTTAGAGCTAATTGTGCTGCTAAACAACAGAGGTTAAATAAACGTGATCAAAATAATGAATTTTAACAAATGCAAATTAAATACAGCAATGTTGGTTAAAATGAAATTAAAAAGAAAGTTCTATTTATTTATGGATAATATTAACCCTTTGGATGCCCCAAGATGTAGCCACTACATCATGGCTCTGGCACTCCAGGTGAGAGAAGGGCATAATCTGTAATGCAGGGAAATGGAACAGGAGGACTATTTCGGAGTTAAGGAATGCCATGATCCTGTGACCGTGCTTTGGAGTGGTCCCAGGATTAAGGTTTTCCAGTCCCTTCGGCAATCAAAGGTTTAATGCTGTACAGAACATGTACTGCAGGCCTGCACAACTCGTAAAGCGGAAAGGGCCGAACTGCTCCAAGGAAATTTTTTTTTTAGCCGTACAGGTAAAATCATCATCATCATCATCATCATCTCTCCTCCAGCACCTCTCCTCCAGCACCTCTCCTCCAGCACCTCTCATCATCATCATCATCATCATCATCATCATCATCATCATCATCATCATCATCATCATCATCATCATCATCATCATCATCATCATCATCATCATCATCATCATCATCATCATCATCTCTCCTCCAGCACATCTTCTCCAGCACCTCTCATCATCATCATCATCATCATCATCATCATCATCATCATCATCATCATCATCATCATCATCATCATCATCATCATCATCATCATCATCATCATCATCTCTCCTCCAGCACCTCTCATCATCATCATCATCATCATCATCATCATCATCATCATCATCATCATCATCATCATCATCATCATCATCATCTCTCCTCCAGCACCTCTCATCATCATCATCTCTCCTCCATCACCTCATCATCATCATCATCATCATCATCATCATCATCATCATCATCATCATCATCATCATCATCATCATCATCATCATCATCATCATCATCATCATCATCATCATCTCTCCTCCAGCACCTCTCATCATCATCATCATCATCTCTCCTCCAGCACCTCTCATCATCATCATCATCTCTACTCCAGCACCCCTCATCCTCATCATCATCTCTCCTCCAGCACCCCTCATCATCATCATCATCATCATCATCATCATCATCATCATCATCATCATCATCATCATCATCATCATCATCATCATCATCATCATCATCATCATCATCATCATCATCATCTCTCCTCCAGCAACCCTCATCATCATCTCTCCTCCAGCACCCCTCATCATCATCATCATCATCATCTCTCCTCCAGCAACCCTCATCATCATCTCTCCTCCAGCACCCCTCATCATCATCATCATCATCATCATCATCATCATCATCATCATCATCATCATCATCATCATCATCATCATCATCATCATCATCATCATCATCATCATCATCATCATCTCTCCTCCAGCGCCCCTCATCATCATCATCATCATCATCATCATCATCATCATCATCATCATCATCATCATCATCATCATCATCATCATCATCATCATCATCATCATCATCATCATCATCATCATCATCTCTCCTCCAGCACCCCTCATCATCATCATCTCTCCTCCAGCACCTCTCATCATCATCATCATCTCTCCTCCAGCACCTCTCATTGTCATCGTCATCATCATCATCTCTCCTCCAGCACCTCTCATCATCATCATCATCATCATCATCATCATCATCATCATCATCATCATCATCATCAACATCTCTCCTCCAGCACCCCTCATCATCATCATCATCATCATCATCATATATCTACCCCAGCACCCCTCATCATCATATATCTACCCCAGAACCCCTCATCATCCTCATATATCTACCCCAGAACCCCTCATCATCCTCATATATCTACCCCAGAACCCCTCATCATCCTCATATATCTACCCCAGAACCCCTCATCATCCTCATCCTCATATATCTACCCCAGAACCCCTCATCATCCTCATCCTCATATATCTACCCCAAAAACCCTCATCATCCCCATCCTCACATATCTACCACAGAACCCCTCATCATCCTCATCCTCATATATCTACCCCAGAACCTCTCATCATCGTCATCCTCATATATCTACCCCAGAACCCCTCATCATCCTCATCCTCATATATCTACCCCAGAACCCCTCATCATCTTCATCCTCATATATCTACCCCAGAACCCCTCATTATCATCATCATCATCATATATCTACCCCAGAACCCCTCATCATCATCATCATCATCATCATCATCATCATATATCTACCCCAGAACCCCTCATCATCATCATATATCTACCCCAGAATCCCTCATCATCATCATATATCTACCCGAGAACCCCTTATCATCATCATATCTACCCCAGAACCCCTCATCATCCTCATATCTACCCCAGAACCCCTCATCATCCTCATATCTACCCCAGAACCCCTCATCATCCTCATATATCTACCCCAGAACCCCTCATCATCCTCATATATCTACCCCAGAACCCCTCATCATCCTCATCCTCATATATCTACCCCAGAACCCCTCAACATCCTCATCCTCATATATCTACCCCAGAAACCCTCATCATCCCCATCCTCATATATCTACCCCAGAACCCCTCATCATCCTCATCCTCATATATCTACCCCAGAACCACTCATCATCATCATCCTCATATATCTACCCCAGAACCCCTCGTCATCCTCATCCTCATATATCTACCCCAGAACCCCTCATCATTCTCATCCTCATATATCTACCTCAGAACCCCTCATTATCATCATCCTCATATATCTACCCCAAAACCCCTCATCATCATCCTCATATTTGTACCCCAGAACCCCTCATCATCATCATACTCATATATCTAGCCCAGAACACCTCATCATCATCATCATCCTCATAATCTACCCCAGAACCCCTCATCATCATCCTCATATATCTACCCCAGAACCCCTCATCATCATCCTCATATATCTACCCCAGAACCCCTCATCATCATCATCCTCATATATCTACCCCGGAACCCCTCATTATGATCATCCTCATATATCTACCCCAGAACCCCTCATCATCATCCTCATATATCTACCCCAGAACCCCTCATCATCATCATCATCCTCATATATCTACCCCAGAACCCCCCATCATCATCATCCTCATATATCTACCCCAGAACCCCCCATCATCATCATCTTCATATATCTACCACAGAACCCATCATCATCATCATCATCATCATCATCATCATCATCATCATCATCATCATCATCATCATCATCATCATCATCATCATCATCATCATCATCATCCTCATATATCTACCCCAGAACTCATCATCATCCTCATATATCTACCCCAGAACACCTCATCATCATCATACTCATATATCTACCCCAGAACCCCTCATCATCATCATCCACATATATCTACCCCAGAACCCCTCATCATCAACCTTTGCGATACCGCCTATCTATCTCTCATACCCCCATCTCTCCCCCTCACCCACACACAATACTCCCCCTCCACATCAAACACACAATACCCCAATGCACCTCCAATGACCCCCCCTACACCTCAAATGACCCCCCATGCACCTCCAATCACCCTCCCCTTCACTTCAAATCGCCCCCACCTGCACTTCACATCGCCCCCCCCTGCACTTCAAATCGCCCCCACCTGCACTTCAAATCGACCCCACCTGCAGTTCAAATCACCCCCCCCTGCACTTCAAATCACCCCCCCTGCACTTCAAATCACATCATCTCGCCCCACCCCCCCTTCCCTTCCCTACCTTACATTGCAGCGGCAGAGCAGGCAGGACTGCACGCACGCTCTAGCAAGCAGCAAGCAGGAAGTGCCTCAATGCTAGAGCGCGCTGCTACCCTGTGAGGGGGAGAGCAGACTCGCGGGGGAGGGTTACAGCGGGCTCGCGGGGGAGGGTGACAGCAGGCTCGCGGGAGAGAGCAGGGGGCGCGGGAGAGCGGACTTGGGAGGGGGAGAGCAGAAAGCCGCCGCAAGCTGGACAGTGAGTGGAGGCCTGATGTACTGTATTTCATACTATTTACCAGTCCCATCTATGAAAGACTTTTGAATTAAGGATACACATTGTGGTCTCCTTTATAACATTATTTTGCAAAGAATGTAATGTCCACATCACTAATAATGCTACTAGAAAGTACATATTTGTATTGAGTCAGCGTTTTTCTTCTGTTATAATCAAATCTCCACGAACATTACATTTTTAATAGAAGCATAGCTTATAGAAACATAGATTTTGCTGCATCCTCATTTATAGTCTTGCCATCACTGCATCGTGTACAAATAAAGGTTGGCACTGATTAATTGTGTGTTTACCTAAGATCAACAAAAGTAATTAAAATGCACATACAGATAAGAAGATCAATTGTGGGCAGTATAAAGAATTATACACAATGATTTTAGGTTTTGGCTTATCTACTTGACAAATATCAACTTGATAACAGTGACGATATTAATAGGCAATTAATAAAGCAGAATATTTTCCATATTTTTTAAAAGCCCACCCCATATATACATAGTGGAAGTGGTTTGTCCTATCCAAAGTTATTCCGAGTTAACACAAAGTAATGTACATCTAAACTAATCTTCAAAATGTTGATATTTTGTAAACCAGTTTAATCTCCCTTTTAGTCTTCCTTCTCCCATCAGTGGGCTGTATTTATTCCATTGTTCACTCCTGAAGTGCTATAAAATATTCAAACCTTAAAGGCACTTAATCACTGGTAAATTCTACAAACTAAGTGTTACGCCGGTGCTGCCCGCATTCCAGACCCGTCCCTTATACTGAGGTGGGGACGTATATGTGCACGCACCCGCAGCAGAAGGAGCGTGTCCGGAGTGTGGTGTTTTTGGCGTTGCCAGGCCAGGTGGAAATAGCTGTAGCAATACTTGCCGGTACCGGTACAAGAAGAAGCGTAGTCGTTGCCATTAGCCAAGGTCTGGGAGAGGAGAGATCCGGAAGGTCGGAGTTGAAGCTGAGGTCGAGGGGCGTGAGAAGCAGCGAAGTCAAGTGAGAGCCGGGGTCCAGAGCCAGAGAGTGAAGTCCGCCAAGCCAGGTCGTAACCTGAATAAACGAAGAGAAGAGAGAGAGAGTCAGCATAGGCATCCGCTAGAAGAGACTGTCGAGCAATGTGAGAGAGGCAAGACAGGTATTATATATTGCGGCTGACCAATAGGGAGCGGAGGCAGTCCTGGAGGAACACGAGGAGCTGTACTGGATTGGATTCTAGCCAGGTGAGAAGGCAGCCAGGTGGGAAGGTTTATTGTTAATCAGCCGCCTGTGTGAGAGTTGGGGGCGTGGTATCACTGCTGGTGCAGTGAATAAATTATCCTTGCCTGGCGCGCGCTCCGTAATGTCGCCCGGGACCAGAGGGGGCCGCCAGAGCACTGAGTGTCCACGGGGCAGTGTTAGTCCGTCGGGAACGACGGGGGCGCCCCCGCACAGCGGGAGCAGGTTGGGAGAGATGAGGGAGCCGTCTCACGGCAGCGGGGGCATTCAGAGGTAAGGAGGGGTCGTGCTGTGAGCGCCGCGAGCCCCGCATCCTTACACTAAGTTTCGTTCGTCAGAAATTTGTATCACTTGCTGTTCATTTGTGTTAAATCTTGTCCATGTTCATGGGCAGTGAAAGTTTTACTCTGTAAGATGTTAAAGTGTAGCCTAATTGTACTAAAAGATACCTGTACCATAACGTTAATTAATCTTCTTCCAGAATAGTTAGTTCATTAGGGACAGCTTAATTAAATATTATAATATTATATATCTGGGATTCAGAACTGGAGAGGGTTTAATGTTGATTGTGGTACTATTTCATGGAAACTACTATACCATTGAAGTTAATTGGTGTTTCTGTGACATAGTACCCCAATTGGTACTGTCAACGTTTAATGAATAACCCCCATGTGTGAGCTGGGGAATAGATAAATTGATGTCTTGTATTAAGCCCCATTGGAAGTTATCCTCCTAATCAATTTGCTGCTTGCTTCTCTTTACTGAAAAACTAGACCATTATTTACTCACCAAAATCAAATCATGTGGGTAAAAAAATATTTCACAAGAAACTCACACAGTCTGTTTTGTATTTCCTTATGAAAACAAACTACCAGGTCACTCTGATTGGAATACTAATGCTTTTCCCTGAGATCACTACTGTACATGCCCTTCTCATAGTAATTTGGTTCAGGGATGATAACATGCAGAATGAAACAAAATTGAACTCTTGTGAAAAATTACACTTTCTGTTCATTTAAATGGCTCATTTGTATCAGATAGGCACAGTATCACAGCTACTGTACAACGATCAGCCTTACGGAATCAAGATTTGTAAAGTAGAAGTGGAATGGTCCCCCTACCCTCACTCAAAATTATAATTTAAGCTTTTGCGTTAGATTTACATAGTTACATAGTATATGAGGTTGAAAAATGACACGTCCATCAAGTAGTCCCATATCTAGGCATATCTTAGGTAAGGTGCGACTTAGAGGCGGCAAGAGGGAAAGTGTAGTAGTGTAAGGGTTCCAGTCCTGACTTTGGCTGGAACTCACACTTACAAGGCTATTGAGTTTCCAGGCAAAGTCCTCCCTGTACTGGGCAATCAGAATCACCTACTCTTGGAATTACATGGCAGTCTGCTTGATGCTGCCTTCTATTCAGCTCTGCCCCTATTGGCTGGCTATGCTATTTAGAGTCAGCCCTTCCCAACAGGAAGCGGCTGAGCATAGATCTTCTTTCACATAACTGTAACAAAAAAAACCCTAACTAAAATATCCTAAACGAAATAGCGCTAGACCTACAAAGTGCACAAATAAAGAAATAGTGAACAAGTGAAAAGTGATTATAAACCACTAAAGGACCTGATTGAAGGTATTCATCCCTTTAGATACCGGCAGTTCGACTATGAAGTCCGTGGGCAAGTGTGTCCATGGATGGTCTATGATGGGCAGCGGTCGAAGGAGTCCTGATGGTTTATCCCGGGGAGCCTTATTTCGATCACATGTCGAGCACACAGCAACAATTTATTTGATGTCCTTTTGCAGGCCGGGCCACCAAAAGGTTTGTTCCACAAGATTGGTGGTCCTTCTATCACCTGGGTGACCTGAAGACTTCGAAGAGTGACCCCATTCAAGGACCTTCTTCCGATGAGGTGGTGAGGTAAACAATCGCCCATCAGGAACTACGAGACCCTCAGGGATGTGAGACTGCTCTTGCACAATGTCTCTCAAGGCATCAAAAGAGTTGGCGGAGAGACTATATGTGGAGGAAAAAATGGGTTCCTCCTGATCCTCGGTTTTGTCATCCACGAGAAACTAGTAAAGGGATAGAGGAATGAACCCCAAGTGATGGTAACCAGGAAAATGTCCATGGAGTGGATGTGCAATGCATAGCACTAAAGCATTCATTTCCTTCCAAACAAAACAGCTTAATAAGCCCAGAAATCCATATTCCACAATGACTGTAATCAGTATGTAAACCACTGGATAGGTCACGCAAAAGCCAGTATCTGCAAACCCCCAATAGCCTTGTAATAGGTATGTCTTATATGGGTGTCAGTGGCTTTTTGCAGTAGAAGCCACGTTTGAATGTGTAACATAGATAAAGGAGTTACTCACTGGTGACCATGTGGAGATCCGGGTGCTGTCGGCATGCTCCTACCAGGAGCATACAGCATACAAAGGAGTCGTAAGCGGCGGTACAGCTGCCTTGGAGGAAAATATATGAACCAGCACTGCAAAAGTTCTAAGTACAAAAATTTATTGGTGGCACATTAAAAACAGCAGAGTAGCACACTTACGCATTTTACGTGGTCACCCATGCTTTATCAAAGAGTAAAACATACAAACAAATCAATTACCTAAATACCCATGATCCCCTCCCTTCCCTCATGACGTATCAGCACTCTAAGCCAATGAAAATCCTCACGCCCCTTGTCTCACGAAGAACTGAAGTAGTTTAACCTTTCAGCTACTGAGACAACATACAGGGTAGTGTAGCATGGGGAGGGGAGAATATGAGCACATTTAAAAAGATATACAAAAAAATGGGGCAGTGCAATTATGGCAAAATAGCAACCCATGAACACAAAAATCAATAATCAAAGTACTGTCCCACATGTAAGATAAACTAATAATAATAAAAACACTTCAATGTATTTGAAGTATTTATGCTATTTTTTGTTTTTAAGCCATTTCTGTCATCAGACATATATATGATTTTGTCAAGACATTGTGAGGATTTAATATTACAGTACTTGTTGCTTTATTTCTATGTCACTTCAACATTGAAGTGTTTTTTTTATTATTAGTTTATCTTACATGTGGGACAGTACTTTGATTATTGATTTTTGTGTTTGGTCAAGAGCTTTGTAGTATTTCTGAATTATTCAACTGCTTTTCTCCCTTTTCAACAAGTTTAGTTCATTAGCGAGAGAATCCTGTTTCTTGAGCTTGCTCTATGCACATCAATGCATCTTTCATTATATTTTAGAGCTCTGTGGATTTCTTTGCTAGAGTCGCAGCTGCTTGCCTCAGTTTCTGGATTTTCTCATGCTCCCTCTTGTACTGAGTCACCTGGCCTCTAAGCAGAAGACTCCAAGACGAAGCCCTATCCTAGAGGGTGAAACGCGTAGAGGAGGAGATCGCGGTGTAGCCCTTGTGTGTGGTGTGGTGTCAATAAAGTTGGTTGAATATCATCCGGGAGCTTCATTGACTCAGTCATGCGCAGTAGCGCCGAAGTTTCTTTTCTTTCCTGACAACTACAGACGGCAGCACGCAGGAGCAGCGGAGGTGAGCTGGTCCCAGACCGGAGAGGCAGTTGAGGTAAGGATTATATATCCCCCCACACCGGTCAACACTGTGGCCACGCTGAGCTCCCTCCCTTATAGCTCCAGTGACTTTCATTTGCTGATACACGGAAGCGCAGGACAGGCTTCTGGTAATTGACTCTAAGCAGAAGCAGCCTACAGATTTTCTTCCTGCAGAGATCGCTGCTTCTCCTCTGCATAATTGTAGGTGCGTACGCAGACCTTGCAGATGACTCTGCAGTATTTGCTCTGCTTGTGTGCATTGCTTCAGTGCTTCTAACTTTTCTTGGTGAAATAGTTTAATCTTTTTTCTAGCTTGTGCAGCTTTTTATTCCTTTCACTGACCTGGTCAGTAAAATTAGAATTTTTCTCTTTCAGATTTGTATTTTCTCTTTTTACAGTTGAGACTCCAGGTCTCCTGGAGTTAGACTTCTATCTCTAGGTTGAGGGTGTGAAGCTCCTTCTGAGAGACTTTAAGATCTATACTAAGACTGTGGACATCTTTTTGAGAGACATCCAGCTCCTTGAGGAGACTATGAAATTCCTTTTGAGAGATTTCTATTTCTGTGCGGTGACTGCTGATCTCCTGGTGTGATGCATCCAGCTTTATGCAGAGAGTATGAACCTCCTTCTGTGATATGTCCAAATCTTTGTGGATACTATTGACCTCCTGGCGAGAAACATCCAACTCTATATTTAGTGTATGGATCTCTTTCTGGAAGATCTCCCTCTCGGTGCCTAGGCTGTGAAACTCTATCTGGGAGACTTCCAGCCTTGAATGGAGACTGCAAATCTTTATCCGAGAGACTTCGAGCTCCGTAGTGATGTGGTCAACCTCCTTTTGAGAGCCTGCACCTAGACTGAGAGACTCCTTCTAAGATAGTTCAAGCTCTACACTAAGATGGAGGGCTATTATTGAGCCTCATCTTTCTGCTGAAAGTCAGCAATAACTTTGTCCGAGCTGGTCTGTTTCTTGACCATGGTGGTAATAATAGTGTTCACCATCTTCAGCTCAGTTATCCATTTTTTTAAGTCACCAAGTAAGCGACGTTCCGTGTCCTGTAGCTTAGCATTAGCTTCTATCTCCTGTTTCAATCATTTACAGAGGAGATCCCAGTGCTGTCTGGCAGTTTGCAGGGCATCTTCAGGACTGGTCAAGGGATCATCACTTATTTGTTCCAGCTCTGCTTCCCTGGTATAGTTTAAGGGTTTCTCCCTGTCAACATCAGACAGACACTTCTTTGAGGTACACGACTTCTGCCTTGGGCCCTCTGGCTATTCTGTCATCCGTGGGATGAATCCTCCATTTGCTGTAGGCTGCAGGGCATCTCGGCTCCCCTTTTTCTTCATGGGATCTGCAGATGTGTCTGATCCATCCATGTTAAGTGGAGGATCTCGTTTCTCTTTCCTCCTTTTTGTTTTGGACGACTCCATCCCATCAGGGATATAGGGGTCTCCTTCTTTGTTTGAAACTTCAGCAGTTTCACAGCATCCACCATGCTTTTCTTGCAGTTGCATTAGCTGGCAGGAATATTTGGCATTCAGCTGATCTGGCTCTTTCTGCCACCAATTATATTCGAGATCATAGAGACCCGTCTTTCCGGTGCGTACCAAGTTTAGTCACCACCACCATCCTAGGAGTGTTTTGTGGGCGAGTCTTGTTTTGGACCCCACATAAGATATCTTCCTCATCCGTATCCTCATAGGACCAGAAGAGACTCTCTTCTGCAGGGCCACCAATAGAAATCATGGTGCCCAGGACAAATGAAAGGAGAAGCCCCCCCCCCCCGAACCCATGGCACACCTACCACGGAAAAATGTTTTTTTAGCATGCAACTTTTACTTAACTGTTTTCTTATTGTAATACGCAAAAAAACATTACAATGCAATCTGTTTATATTTATATTTTCAACAAAAATGGGTGACTGTGTGACTGAGTAACTGGGTGAGTGAGTGACTTGGTGACTGGGTGGGTGGGTGAGTGACTTGGCTGAGTGACTGGGTGGGTGACTGAGTGACTAGGTTGGTGGGTGACTGGGTGGGTGGAGTGAGTGACTGAGTGACCGTGGGTGGGTTGACTGAGTGACTGTGGGTGGGTGACTGAGTGACTGGGTAGGTGGATGGGTGACTGGGTGGGTGACTTTGACTGGGTGGGCGATTGAGTGAGTGGATGGGTGACTGGGTGGGTGCATGAGTGACTGGATGGGTTGGTAGTGACTGGGTGGATGAGTGGGTTGGGTGGGTGACTGAGTGACTGGGTGGGTGACTGGGTGGGTGACTGGGTGGGTGGGTGACTGAGTGACTGCCAGGGTGGGTGAGTAGGGTGGGTGGGTGACTGCCCTTGACTGAATGACTGGGTGGGTGAATGAGTGACTGGGTGGGTGTTTTGACTGGGTGGGTGGGTGGATGAGTGACTGGGTGGGTGACTAAATGACAGGGTGGGTGACTGAGTGACTGGGTGGTTGACAGGGTGAGTGGGTGACTGAGTGACTGGGTGGATGAGTGGGTGGGGTGGGTGACTGGGTTACTGGGTGGGTGACTGGGTGGGTGGGTGACTGAGTGACTGCCAGGGTGGGTGAGTTGGGTGGGTGGGTGACTGCCTGGGTGGGTAACTGACCTTGACTGGGTGGGTGCTGCTTCCTTGCCCACCAGACGCTTCCCCCCACTACCAGTACTGCAGCGGCTGCTGCCCCTGCCCCCCATCGCTACCCATGCCGCTGCCCAGTGCATACCTTGAACTCTGCCGCCGCCATCTTGGATTCTGGCACTGGTGTTACAGACTCTCAGCTGTGCTCTGCTATTTCCTGGTCTCTCAGCCACTCACGAGCAGCTCCTCGACACGCCTCCGCCATGCCCCTCGTCCGGATTGGTCACTGTCGCTTTAAATATCCTGCTTTGCCTTCACTTCCTTGCTCTGCATAGCTCCTTGCTTCCTGTGTAGCCTGGAAACTGTGTCGTGCTCCTGTTTGTCTTTACTCCTACAGATTTGAACCGGCTTGTCTGACTTACCTCCCTGGCTCCCGACTTCGGCTTACCCATCACGATTCTTACCTCTCAGACCCTTGGACACGGAAACGGATTTAACTACGCAACTCTCTATACTCCTGAACTCGGCAAGTACAACGACTATTCTAAATCTTAATCCAGACCTTGCCACGCTACAACCATATCCCAGACCCGCTCCTCTGCTGTTGGTGTGTATATTCAACATCCCACTTCAGTACAGGGGACTGGCCTGGGCTGCACAGTATGACAGGCTGGTAGGCCATTTTAAAAACCCACTTTTTCTGTTTTTTTCTCTTCACAGATGGTGGGGAAGAATCCGGTTACAGCATCAGAACCTTGTGAGGGTCACTGTCTGTCGCAGTCCCACCAGTCAGACTGTGGCATTGTGGCTTTCTCCAGTGCAGTCACTTCTGCACGTGATTCTTTTGTTCTTGGTTTTGCTGCTCAGGCTGTTTGCAGGAACTGTGAGCAGGCAAAAGCACAAAAAAATCTCCCAGATAGTCTCCGGGGACCCTTTGAAATTCAAGGGCCACCCTTTATCCCAACTTCTGACACCATATGTAAGATACATATTGAGCGGTATGACCAGAGAGATAGATTTGGGGAAATTAAACAATGCCTTTTTATTCAGCCATTCACTTTAAAATACAGTTTAAGGAAATATACAAAGAAATAAACAGCCTACCCCTGTGTAAGGGCTAACTCACTTCCCCAGTTCCTATCTGCAGGGCTGGGAGGATAAATATCTTTCCACAACCTCTACAGCCCTCAAAGTTTCAAAACGTACCTGTGAACAAGGGCCCTTTGTGCAGTCTCTGAGTCTGGTTGGTGTCCGTTGAGGGGGTTTCAGTGTCCTCTGTGGCCAGAAATAGAGGACTGGTTCCTGGCATCTTGATATCAGCACAGCCTTGTGCTCAAGACATTATCTCCTTTGGCAGCACAGTTGTGACTCAGGATTGTCTCTAAGCAGTTTCCAGCAGGAGGCTTTTCTACAGGTCTGATTAGCCAGGTGGGGACTGTTATTTCTCTTTTGCTACAATTAACCAGCTCCTGGCTGGATTCATTATACCACTTGTCTAGTCCCTGTTACAGTTCAGCTACAAGTTGTATTAAGTATATATTTTAAAGGTAGAGGTTTTATATTTTACTGTAAGAACAGCACCTGCCACTACTAGCAGAGAGAGAATGAAAGAAAATCAATGTGGGCAATTTTATCCCTGTCTGTGCAAATAATTGACAGTGGGAAATGTTCATAGATATAATTATTGTGATTATTTCAGAGTAAAATGAATAAACTTCTAGATACAAGCTAATATACTATAAACATAAACATGTGCTAAAACCTAGAGCCCCAGCGTCCACATAACAAACTTCTGTCACTCACAGGTGTGGTTAATGTTTCAGCTAAAAGTTGTTTTATTAAGTAAATGATGTATACATTTTTATGTTATAGTACTACAGCAGAAACAGTGTAACTACCCCACAACTACTGTAAATGCTGCAACAAATGGTTTGTCTGAGGCAGCAGCACTATTTACTCCTCCTTGACTCCTCCTGATGTGCTCATCAAGCTCATCATGAGCAGTGTTCGACAAACCTATACATTTGCACGCCCCGGGCGAGTGGATTTAACATCGTGGCGAGCTCCTACTGGTCCAGGCATCACACGTTTGGTACTAGGTGGCGAGTAGATTTCTTTGTTGGGCGAGTAGATTTTTTGGTGATTTTTTGACCACTGATCATGAGCATCAGAGTACTTGGGCACTGAGCACATTGGACACACGTAGCACATTCGGTTGAGTTAGGGAGTGCAAACCTAAAATGTGTAGGAAGCACTGCACACCATTTTCATCCTCCCTACGCGGGGAGACTTGCAACGCAGCACATTCACTAATAAAATAGGTTAGGTGTAATATATGCCTTTTGTGACCACTGTTTATACATTGATAAAAGTCCTGGAAGATAATGAAGTGTCAACGTCAACATGGTACATTCAATAAAATGTATCACTCTTAAATTAAATGGTTCATGGGCCCACTGCCCTGCTTTATTATAAGAGCATGTCAAACTTTAAAACTATTCAAATGATGAAATGGTCTCGCAAGGATGTAACAGGCCAAAATACTACACTCCTTGTAAATATTTAAGGATATTTCCACCCTAAACTAATTGAAAGACCGCGGAAGCTCATACAGGCACATCATTATCAAGTCAAATTTGATTCCGTTTGATGTGTGAACTTGTGACAAGGATTTTTCGTGTAGAGAATGGAACATTAGTTCTGTTATTTTCCAGGTGAATTAGTAAATGGTATCTCTTCCATTATCATCCATTTATACATTATTAAATCTTAACTCAAATCAGAGATAATTTCCTTCCCCTCCCTATCTTTTCAAGGTATAATTGACCACAGGGAATGAAACATATCAGCTGGTAAGAAGAACACAACCATATGTTTTTGGCTTCTTTATTCCTTCATTACCTTGATACTCAAAGCTGTTCTGTGCTGTGAAATAAAAATCTGTCACAAAGATTTCCATCCAGAGGATGGGAATGTTCTAGCACAGCACGATATAAGTAAAGATTATTGTGAGTTTGTTTTACAAAGCTGCCTTCAGCATAACAATGTCAACATACTGTACAGTAGAAAAAATACCTCCAAAGAGAGAATATGGTTTCAATTTTCATGAAGAAATAAAGTAATATGCATTAAGGTGGCTACATTTAAGGTAAACAAAAGCACACACCGACGGACACTGCAGCAATATTAATACATTTGAGATAAAAAGTTGCACATACATGTTATTAACTACTGTAAACAGCAAATTTAATTGTTTTGAAGATTGTTAGTTATTTGCAATTAGCAATCACAGCTATTTTAATGAATAGCCCAACATGCCCAAGTGTATCAAACTTACTACTATATTAACTAATGTTTTATTGTTCAATGCTAACTAAAATAATGTACAGTAGATTGCATTTTCACTGTCTGTAAAATTTCCTATGTGCTGCATACTGCGCACTATACTGTAATTGTGAAGCGCTTTGAGTCCCATTGGAAGAAAAGCGCTATATGAAATAAAGTTGTCATTATTATTATTATTATTATTTTTTGCATCAAATATTCAGTTCTTCAACATCTGCATCAAACATTAGAGACCTGTTTACTTAGTTTCAAAACTATAATCACTCAGACACACATCCAGTGTTTAACAAACTTTCTCAAGGCTACTAAAAATAAATAAAATGTATAATCCCATGTGTGCAAAACAAGGGTCAAAAAGATAAGCAGCCTATAGTGTTTCATGCCAGACTCGACACTTCATCAATCTACTGATGAACAGAGCAACAGTAAATAAGTATGAAGTATGAAGTATTGTATGGTCCTTCCTGCAGGTACTGCAAATGTAATTCCACATTTTAACTGCCCTTACTGTAAAGAAACCTTTTCTTTGTTGCTGATGAAATCTATTTTCCTCCAACCTTAAGGGATGCCCCTGAGTCCTTTGTACTGCCCTTAGGATTAAAAGTTCTTTTGAAAGCTCCCTGTACTGTCCCCGAATTTATTTGTATATATTTATGATATCCCCTCTTAGACGCCTCTTTTCTAATGTAAATCAATCTAATTTAGCTAGCCTCTCCTCATAAGTTAGATTGTCCATGCCCTTTATTAATTCGGTGGCTCTTCACTGCACTCTCTCTAGTTCCATAATGTATTTTCTAAGGAGTGGTGCCCAAAATTGTACTCCATATTCAAGGTGTGGTCTTACTAATGCTTTGTAAAGGGGCATAATAATGTTTACTTCCCTTCCATCCATTGCCTGTTTAATGCAAGATCAGATCATGTTTGCCTTTGCAGGTACTGCATGACTTTTGACACTATTGCTAAGCCTGCTGTCTACAAGCACTCCTAAATCCTTCTTCATCAATGATTCCCCCAATTTATCCCACTTTAATTTATGTCACCTGTTTATTCTTGCTTCCCAAATGCATAACCTTACATTTATCTGTATTAAACCTCATCTGCCATTTACCTGCCCAAGTTTCCTGTCTCTCCAAGTCCTTCTGGAGAGAAATTACATCCTGATCTAATTCTACTACCTTACACAATTTAGTATCATCAGCAAAGATGGAGACTTTACTCTCGATGCCAACCTCAAGGTCATTAACAAAGAAGTTAAAAAGCAAGGGTCCCAGGACTGATTGATCCCTTAGGTACTCCACTCATGACCTTAGCCCAACCTGAAAAAGTTCCATTTACTGCACCGACACACTTTATTCGAGCAAATACCCAGTATGTACCTGGCAGATACCTGGAATGCGCCGCTCCTCACCTCTGACAAGCCCCGTTGTGTTTGCCTTCCCAGCCTGGGTTCATGCCTGGCTGACGGGCGGCTGATCTGTTAAATGTTAATGATTAGGATTTAATAGGCTGCAATGCTTCGCGTGTCTACCAGATGGCATAAATTCATGAATTGTAATGCAGTATATATATATATACTGTGCAGTATTGCAGCCAGCGGGAATAAAATGCTTCAATCCCTGCCTGGAAAATACCTCAATGCACTCGGGCAGAAAACAGTCACAAACCTCAATACACCCGGATATACCCGAATTCGTGGGACTAGCCGAGCTCGAATAAAGTGTGTCGCCAGTGTATGACAACCCTCTGTTGTCTATCATTCAACCAGTTTTCAATCCAGGTGCATACATTATTACTAAGTCCAATTTGCTTTATTTTGTACACCAACCTCTTATGTGGAACCGTATCAAAAGCCTTTGCAACATCTAAGTAAACCACATCAACTGCATTACCCTGGTCTAAATTCCTACTTAACTCCTCAAAGAAACAAATAAGGTTGGCATGATTTATCTATATATATATATATATAAAAAACTGAAAAGTTTGTTTGTTTGGTTGTTTTTCCATGCCTCTGGACAATCTGATTGGTCTGTTTGGCTGGTCACGGCCCATCCCCCCATGGCTGTCATTGGCATGCGGGGTTCACTGACATCACGGACACTACCCCACTGTGATGTCACAGACACCAGTACACTCAGCACACTCACTCAGATTTGGAAGTACGCTTAGCTTGGAGATTTGGAACAGCAGCCTGCTCTCACCTCTGACTCTCACCCAAGGACATTTTCCTGCCTATACGTATGCTCTCACCTCTGAGGTACCGTCCGCTGCCGCGTGTCAGCCGTACCCTGCCACCCCCCCCCCTTTGGTGACTGTTTTTGCCTAATATGCTTTCCAACTAAATTTTTCCACCTCTACACCTGCTCTCACCTCTGAGGTACTGTCCGCTGGCGCATGTCAGCCCAATAACTTGCCAACCAACCCCCCCCACCCCCCGGTGACTGTTTTTGCAGACTACGCTTTCCAATGACATTTTCCTGCCTCTATGCATGCTCTCACCTCAGAGGTACCGTCCGCAGGCGCGTGTCAGACCTACCCCGCCACCTATCTCCCCCGGTGACTGTTTTTGCCGACTACATTTTCCAACAACATTTTCCTGCCTCTCACCTACCCCGCCCCCCGTCACCTCCCCCTAATGTTTAACAATGAAAACTATTCTTACCATAAATGTTGCAGGTCAAATCACAGAACTCAAATCTTGAGTCAAGACATAGAAGTTTTTTAACCCCCACACCTCCCCTTCCCATTTTACCAGCTCACCCCCTCCCGCACGCCTCCCCCCCCTTTAACCCCTGCGGACTATCCGGTGCCACATGTTAGCCGTCCCCCAACACCCCCCCCTACCGCACATACCCCACCCACCCCTCCAAAAAAACGAGCACCGCTGCACATACACTGTCCGGTGCCGCATGTCCCCCCCCCCACCGCCACACCACCCCCAAAACACTCACTGCTGCACATAGTCCCCCGCCAACCAACATCGGCAAAACACCACCCCCCCCCACGAAAACCCTCATCGCTACATCCGGTGCCATGTGTCAGCCACCCCCCATCACCCCTCCCTAACGGTTTCACAATGAAAACTATGCTTACCATAAATGTTGCAGCTCTAATCACACAACTCCAGTCTTTTCAAATAAAGCAAATATTCAAACAAAAGCATATTTACAGTACACATCTGTGCCAGTTAAACTCCTAACCACTTTTACGTGTTAGCCATCCCCGCAACCCCCCCCCCCCACTACCGCACACCCCCACCCACCCCTCCAAATAACCACTGCACATACACTCTCCGGTGCCGCATGCCCCCCCCCCCACCACCACCACACCACCCCCAAAACACTTTTTCAAATAAAGCAAATGTTCATACAAAAGCATATTTACACATCTGTGTCATTTACATTTTTTTTTTACCCCACACACCCCACCCCTCTCACACCCACCCCCCTCTCACACACCCCACACCCTCTCACCCCTGTGGTCACATCCCATTTTACCTGCCCACCCTCTCCCGCACGCCTCCCACACCCACACTCACCCCTGCTGACCGTCCGGTGCCACGTGTCAGCCATCCACTGCCACCCCCCCCTACCGCACACCCCACACTCCAAAAAAACAATCACTGCTGCACATACACTCTCTGGTGCCGCATATCCCCCCCCCCAGACACCCCCCACCTCCCAAAAATACAGTCACTGCTGCACATACCGTCCCACTCTCATCCCTGCACACTTCAACTCTTAACCACTTTCACGTGTCAGCCGTCCTCCGCCACCCCCCCCACTACCGCACACCCCCACCCACCCCTCCAAAAAAAACAATCACCGCTGCACATACACTCTCTGGTGCCGCAATCAACATACACTTTGCTCATGTTTGCTCAGGTACATGTACTTTGTACTGTGTTTTTTTTACAAACAACCTTTTTCAAAATATTACTATACATCATATTTACATTTTATTCAACACTTCTTTTCAACATTATTATACAACATTTACACCACACAATTACGGATTCACATCCCTGGCAACTCCGGGTATATCAGCTCGTCCTTCATAAATCCATGCTGACAATTACTAATAATTTTGTTTTCCATTAGGTAATCCTGAATATTATCTTGTATTAAACCTTAAAGTAGTTTCCCCACTATTGAAGTAAGGCTTACAGGTCTGTAATTCCCCGGTTGTGAAGGTAGCTCCCTTTTCAAATATAGGCACCGCATCTGCTTTACACCAATCTTGTGTGGTACTGAGCCTGTGGAAATGGAGTCCTTGAATATTAAATGTCATGGTTTGGCTATTACTCAACTTAACTCCTTGAGAATTCTTCGATGTATGCCATCGGGGCCAGGTGCTTTGTTCACTTAAATTTTTTACTAAGCTACCTATGAACTTCTTCCTCAGTTGACCAATTGTTCATTAATATGGAGGTTGTGGCTTCATCGTGCAGCACTACTATTGACATTGATTCTTCCCTGGTAAACACAGAGGCAAAGAATTTGTTCAATACATCTGCTTTTTCCTTATGTATGTATGTATGTATGTATGTATGTATGTATGTATGTATTTATGTATTTATATAGCGCCATTAGTGTACATAGCACTTCACAGTAGTAATACACGTGACAATCATATAAATAACAAATAATACAAATAACAGATCATGGGAATAAGTGCTTCAGTCATAAAAGTAACAATTCGGGTAGAGAGGAGTCCCTGCTCCGAAGAGCTTACAATCTAATTGGTGGGGAGAACGTACAGAGATAGTAGGAGGGAATTCTGGTAAGTGTGTCTGCAGGGGGCCAAGCTTGATGTATCGTGTTTAGTATTAGCCACGGTGCTACTCATATGCTTCTTTAAGCAAGTGTGTCTTAAGGTGGGTCTTAAAGCTGGATAGAGAGGGTGCTAGTTGGGTATTGAGGGATGGGCATTCCAGAGGTGTGGGACAGTCGGTGAGAAGGTTTAAGGTGGGAGAGGGCTTTAGATACAAAGGGGGTAGAAAGAAGATATTCTTGAGCAGAACGCAAGAGTCGGGGTGGTGCATAGCAAAAAATTAGGGCTGAGATGTAAGTAGGAGCAGAAGATTGTAAGGCTTTAAAAGTGTGGAGGAGAATTGAGTGCGAGATTCGAGATTTGATAGGAAGCCAGGAGAGTGATTTCAGCAGGGGAGACACTGAGACAGATTTAGGAAACAGTAGAGTAATTCTGGCAGCAGCGTTTAGGATAGATTGTAGGGGAGACAGGTGAGAGGCAGGAAGGCCGGGCAGCAGGAGGTTACAGTAATCGAGACAGGTGAGAATGAGGGCCTGAGTCAAAGTTTTAGCAGTCGAGTAACAGAGGAAAGGGCGTATCTTTGTTATATTGCGGAGGAAAAAGCGACAGGTTTTAGATACGTTTTGAATGTGAGGGGCAAATGTGAGAGAGGAGGCGATTGTGACCCCTTGGCAGCATGCTTGGGCTACTGGGTGAATGATGATACTTTCAACACTAATGTGGAATGAGGTTGTAGGGCCAGGTTTGGGATGAAGTATAAGGAGCTCTGTTTTTGCCATGTTAAGTTTCAGTCAGTGGATGGCTGTAGAGGGAGAGGGGGTTGGCCCGGTATTAAAGGGGTTGCACCCCATATGGCCACCAGGGAGGCAAGGGGTTTACTGGACTGCGGTCCAGGAATGTGGCTTACACCTTGTCATGTCAGGAAAATGTATGTTCCCCTGTTCCCATGTTTCATTATAATGTCTGTGTTTTAACTTTAATATTGTATTCCAAGGCGGGGATAAAAACCCGCGCAGGTTCCTTCACACAAAGGAATGCAAATGGTCAGGGGGGCGACCCAAAGTCTAGGAACCAAGTACTGATCAAAAGATTCTGCCACTCTAACTGTTTACCTGAGGGCGGAGAAGCATCAAACTGGAGTGGTTTGTAAGGGTTATATCTACACCTACAAACAATGAAGATCCTGCCAGATACTTCATCTGGTAGACTGGTTGTCGCCCCTGATTTAATTTAGGTGGCTACAGAAATAAGACCCTCAGAGTCCCAGTACGCATGGGCTAACTAGCTGGGGGGCATGGGTTAAACTGTGTTTCCACGTTAGGGATTGGATACAGATAATTGTTCACCAATAGTCTGTATTCAATGTTAAGAATAGGGTTACAAAGGTATATAAACTGTGTCAACACTACAGTTCTTGTTCTTCTGATTTCACCTTGAATGTCACTGGATTGCTGCAGAATTGCTAGCTGATACTTCTCCATTCCCCAACCCTAAGTAAGTGTTACCTTCTTGCCTGTTAATTGTACTATATTGCTGTGATCACCTTTTTAAGGAATAAATATATTTTATTATATCTAAGCCACGTTCAGTTCAACCCAGATATTTGGTGTTTGCTATATCTTGTCATAAGTTACCATGACAATCTCTATAATTAACTGGTGGCAGCGGCGAGATTGAACTGAACCTGTATTACAGTGTATTGCGGGACCCTGTAATATAGTGGGAACTCGAAGGGAATTGCGAGTTCCTGGGACTAAAGATATTGAACACACAGTAGTGCAACAGTTAACACAAGTTGTAACACCACCTCACTGCTGCGACCGTGAACCATGAGTGAGGCTGAAGGCTCATCCAACATAAGGACCCGAGCTCAGCTGAAGGACAAGTGCCGTGAATATGGACTGTCCTATGAGAACCAGGAGGTCGCAGACATGGTTGATGCAATCAGTGACTATGAAGCCTGGCTTGCAGAGCCTCAGGATATGGCTCAGCTTGCCCTTATACAGCCACCCGGAGATCAGTTAAGGAACCCAGTGCCGGGGCGGCGGAATCTCGGGGAGGGAACGAGTGCACCTCCCGGGAGCAGTGCAACAGGAGGGGTACTGGTTGCTGCGGCTACCAGTCCGTTCACCCCTGAAATGTTGGCACAGATTACTGCGTGGGGTGACAGAGGGACACTGGAGGAGCGGCTGCAGTTTATCACTATGGCAGTGAACAGACTCGCTTATTGCCCCCCTGTCCAACCCAACAAAGATGAACTCAAACTGGATCAGCACAGTCTCACCAAGTTCGTGGAAGGTACCGATCAGATCGACAGTTTTCTAAAGAACTTTGAAACACAGTGTCGGCGGTACAAAGTGCTTCCCCAGCATAGGGTTGCAAGTTTGGACCCCTTACTGTCCGGCTTGGCTAAGCAGACGATGATGGCGCTTCCAGATGAGTATGCTGATGACTATGAACACCTGAAAGAACTGTTATTGTTTCAATACGGTTTTACCCCTGAAGCCTACCGGGGTAAATTCCGGCATGAAGAGAGGCAGCCCCTGGAGTCCTATGTTACCTACGTGACCCGCATGGCTTTGTACGGGATACGCTGGGTGGAGGGCTGTGAGGCACGGACTTACCTACGCCTGCTGGACCTCATCTTTCAGGAGCAGCTCATGCAGCAGTGCCCGCCAGCGGTGAGGGCTTGGGTGTACGACAAGAAGCCCAAGACTTACCAGAGGCGGTGAGGCTTGCAGATGACTATGTGGCCAGCCGAGCCCTGATGCCCGCCAAAGCAGTAGCCAAGGTGGCGGCGGCACTGGCCAAAAAGTCTGCCAATATCCCCCAATGGACTCAGAGGCCGCCTGCGGGCAGCAGTCCACCGAAGGCGGGGGAGCTCCGGCACGAGCACCGGTGCTACAACTGCAACCGCCCTGGTCACATCAGACCAGATTGCCCGGAACCCCTGCGTTCCGGCGGACCCCATCAGGGGCAACGCACCCCAGCTGCGAAGCCAGTAGCCCGCATGCGGGTGGCTTCCACCAAAGACTCCGGACTGGTCATGGAACCAACTCCCAGCGAGACGTCCCATGCCACACCTGTCCCGCTTTCATCGGTGCCTACAGCCAGGAGTGGAGGACATCTCAGCGCGGACCTGCAGCAGACGGACGGCCGGAGCAGACATCTCACAGTCGGTGACCGGCAAGCAGTCGGCTTGATGGATTCAGGAGCTGCAGTGACCCTGGTCCGACCTGATATGGTCGGCCAGAGGAATTACTCCCAGGCCCTGGGATACAGATCACTGTGGCCGACGGAGAGCCACGTTTCCTGCAAGTGGCCAGAATCTTTTTGGATTGGGGGAGGGTCAGGGTGTGCGGGAGGTGGGGTTTTTACCCGGTTTAGATGCTGAAGTTCTTCTTGGCAACTATCTGGGTCCGATGACCTGCACCTACGACCGAGTGCCCAAACCCGCTGCAGTGGCGGCAGTTACCCGGAGCCAGACAGCAGCAATGGCAGCGGCGCCAGTTCCCCAGCCTTTGGGACCAACGTTAGCGGAGGGTGCAGAGGAGCCCGGAGAGGTAAGCCAAGATCAGTTGCAATCACAGCATGACTTACTGTTTCCCCTCACCCTTCCCCATTCTCCGGACAATGACATGACTTGGGGGTCTCCAGAATTAGGAGCCCAGTTTAGGGAGGCAGTGACCCTTGGTGCGCTTTTGTGTTTCACTTTTCACAGACCCTACCCTGGCCGGCGTGAAACTTCGGGCATCCGAATCTCAGGCAGGGGAAGGCACTGAGCACTGCCTATGGTATAAGGGACTCCTGTATAGAGAAGAAGGGAACCCAGGGATAGAGGAGGGATTGACCGGTAAGCGACAGCTAGTAGTGCCCCAGGGGTACCGACAGCAACTGTTACGGGTAGCTCACTCTATTCCATTAGCGGGACATCAGGGGGTCAACAGAACGCGAGCCCGGTTATTACAGCGTTACTACTGGCCGGAGGCATCTCGAGATGTGGGCAATTTCTGCCGCTCTTGTGATGCCTGCCAGCGAGTGGGTAAGGCGGGCGACCGGGTGAATGCACCCCTTAAACCCCTACCGATAATAGGGGAACCCTTCCATAAAGTAGCGATGGATCTTGTAGGACCCCTTATGATTCCTAGCAGGTCAGGGAAGCGCTACATCCTCACGGTGGTGGATTTTGCCACCCGGTACCCTGAGGCCATAGCGCTTGGCACCATAGATGCCAAGACAGTGGCAGCAGCTTTGCTGAACATTTTTTCTAGGGTAGGTTTCCCTAGTGAGATCCTAACCGATCAAGGGTCGCAGTTCATGAGTGAACTGTTACATTGTCTCTGGGATGCATGCGGTGTACAGCACCGGCGCACTACCCCTTACCATCCCCAGATAAACGGATTATGTGAGAGGTTTAACGGTACCCTGAAGCAGATGCTTCGGACCTTTATAGAGGTGGTGGGGAAAGACTGGGAGATTCATTTACAGCACTTGCTGTTTGCCTACCGAGAGGTACCACAGGAATCTACAGGCTTCTCCCCCTTCGAGCTGCTATATGGCCGCAGGGTACGTGGACCTCTGGACCTATTCCATGAGGGATGGGAAGGGGAGGCTACTGCTACTGATGCTTCAGTGATCCAGTATGTAGTAGATCTCCGAGACCAGTTAGAGATGCTCATGGGGGTGGCCCAGGACCACCTCTGGGCCGCTCAGATCAAGCAAAAGCAATGGTATGACCGGAATGCCCATTGCAGGGAATTCATCCCAGGACAGCAGGTGCATGTTCTCAAACTCACTCAGGAGAACAAGTTGATGGCTGCCTGACCGGGACCATACCCGGTTATCCGAAAGGTGAATGAGTACAACTACGTTGTACAGGTAGAGCCAGAGAAGCATAAGACATATCACGTCAATATGCTGAAAAATACAGAGCACCGAGTATGGGAGCAGTACTGGCCATTTGTAGCCCACTGCTGGAGGATCCGGTGAGCAATGCTCTGCCTGATCTCCTAGGGGAGGCTAGGCAGGGAAACACTGTGGAGCAGGAAGAGATAGGGGCACAATGAGTGCTAGGCAGCAGGTAGAAGCCAGGGAAATGCTAGCTAAGTTTAGGGCCCTCTTCACTGACATGCCAGGGACCACACATCTCACAAAACACCCAGTGCACACAGGGGATCTGCAGCCACTGCATAAACATGCTTATAAAGTGTCAGCAGAGGTCAAGACAAGTATGGAAAGGGAGATAGAGGAGATGCTGACCCTAGGGGTAATTACTCCATCCCAGAGTCCTTGGGCAAGCCCGGTAGTTCTAGTCCCTAAGAAGGACAAGACCACCCGGTTTTGTGTGGACAACCGCTTGCTCAACGCTGGGACGGTGTCAGATGCCTACCACATGCCCCGCATGGATGAGTTACTGGATGAACTTGTGGGGGAAAAGTATCTGACCACTATGGATTTGAGCAAAGGCTATTGGCAAATCCCCCTGACCCTGTAGGCTAGGGAGAAGTCAGCATTCATCACTCCAAGTGGCCTCTATGAGTTTTTGGTGATGCCATTTGGGATGAAGAATGCCCCTGCTACCTTCCAATGCCTGGTCAATAGGTTACTGGAAGGGATGCAGAGCTACTTAGATGACATTGCTGTCTTTAGTAATTCCTTGGACTCCCATTTAGGACATGTAGCTGTGGTGCTAGATAGGATCAGGGAGGCTGGGCTTACCTTGAAACCTACTAAGTGTATGGTAGGGATGGCAGAGGTCCTGTACTTAGGGCACAGGGTGGGTGGAGGGCACCTCAAACCAGAGCCAGCTAAGGTAGAAGCCATAGTTCAGTGGCCTGTTCCAAAAACCAAGAAACAGATCATGGCATTTTTGGGCACCGCAGGGTACTATAGGAAGTTTATCCCACAGTACAGCACCGTGGCAAAACCCCTGACTGATTTGACTAAGAAGCAACTGCCTGTGCTTATCACCTGGACTCCTGTCTGTGAAACTGCTTTCCAGGCACTGAAAACTGCCCTTGCTGGGGCCCCATACTGGCTGCCCCAGACTATACCAAACATTTCCTTATACAGACTGATGCCTCGGACTATGGCATTGGGGCTGTGTTGAGCCAAGTGGGGGATGACGGCAGAGAGCACCCTGTGGTGTACCTCAGCCTAAAACTACTCCCCAGAGAAGTGGCCTATGCCACCATTGAGAAATTGTGCTTGGCCATTGTGTGGGCACTCAAAAAACTCCAGCCCTATGTGTACGGAAGGGCTTTCACGGTCCTCACAGACCACAACCCCCTGAGTTGGCTGCAGAAGGCAACAGGGGAGAATGCCAAGTTGCTAAGGTGGAGCTTGGCCTTGCAAGAGTTTGAGTTTACTATTTCAGCACAAAAAGGGTAGTGAAAACAGCAATGCTGATGGACTTTCACATCAGGACTATCCCTCTGAGACTGAGTTCATTAAGGATGCCAGCAGTGCCCCACTCCCCATTAGGGCCAGTGGGCCACAGGTCACCCATTAAGAAGGGGAGGTGTAGAGGGAGAGGGGGTTTGGCCCAGTATTAAAGGGGTTGCACCCCATATGGCCACCGCCTGACCTCACCAGGGAGGCAAGGGGTTAACTGGACTGCGGTCCAGGAATGTGGCTTACACCTTGTCATGTCAGGAAAATGTATGTTCCCCTGTTCCCATGTTTCATTATAATGTCTGTGTTTTAACTTTAATATTGTATTCCAAGGCGGGGATAAAAACCCACGCAGATTCCTTCACACAAAGGAATGCAAATGGTCAGGGGGGCGACCCAAAGTCTAGGAACCAAGTACTGATCAAAAGACTCTGCCACTCTAACTGTTTACCTCAGGGCGGAGAAGCATCAAACTGGAGTGGTTTGTAAGTGTTATATCTACACCCACAAACAATGAAGATCCTGCCAGATACTTCATCTGGTAGACTGGTCGTTGCCCCTGATTTAATTATGGGGCTACAGAAATAAGACCCTCAGAGTCCCAGTACGCATGGGCTAACTAGCTGGGGGGCATGGGTTAAACTGTGTTTCCACATTAGGGATTGGATACAGATAATTGTTCACCAATAGTCTGTATTCAATGTTAAGAATAGGGTTACAAAGGTATACAGCAGCGGCAGCTCTTATTCGAGCAAATGCCGCTGGCTGTATGAGGCTGGGAAGCGGGTAGCCGCGGCGCGTGGCGGCGCACTGTGACGTCACAGTCACATGCGCGCCCGGCTTCCCCGTCTTCCCCGGCTTCCCCAGGCTTCCCCGACACCCCTGGAGTTCAAATCTAGGTAAGCGGGGGTGCGGGGAAGCAGAGGGGCAGAGTAGAAGCCGGGTTCGGGGTGTCTTTGGGGGGGTAATTGCGCGCGATGTGGAGGGGGGGTGCGTGGGGGAAACGCGGCGGCGCGCGTTTGTGACTGGCGGCAGCTGGGGTAGATCCCGGCATGCCGCCGGCATTTACTTCAATAAAGTATGTCGCTACTGTATAAACTGTGTCAACTCTACAGTTCTTGTTCTTCTGATTTCATCTTGAATGTCACCGGATTGCTGGAGAATTTCTAGCTGATACTTCTCCATTCCCCAACCCTAAGTAAGTGTTACCTTCTTGCCTGTTAATTGTACTATATTGCTGTGTTCACCATTTTAAGGAATAAATATATTTTATTATATCTAAGCCTCGTTCAGTTAAACCCAGATATTTGGTGTTTGTTATATCTTGTCATAAGTTACCATGACAATGGCCATCCAGGATGATATTCCAGAGAGACATTCAGAAACTTTGGTCTGTACAGCAGGTGTAAGGTCAGGGGTTGAAATGTAAATTTGTGTGTCGTCAGCATAGAGGTGATATTTAAACCCAAGAGATGTGATTAGGTCACCTAGAGAAAGTGTGTAAAGATAAAAGAGAAGAGGTCCCAGGACCGAGCCCTGGGGTACACCCACAGAGAGATCAATAGAGGAGGAGGAGGTGTTATATCCAATAATCTGCCTGCGAATCTCACACTGAAAGGGTCCTATATTTTCTTTTCTCTTTTTTTTTTGTTATTTAGGTACTTAAAGAACTTTTTAGGGTTGATCTTACTTTCTATTGCAATCCATTTTTCATTATCCATTTTTGCTAATTTGATTCCCCTTTTGCCATTTTTGTTACTGTACATTCCTTATAATTCTGATACGATGACTCTGTCCCTTCTGACTTAAAGAATCTAAACGCCTGCCTCTTATTTTCCATTTCCACCCCTACCTGTATATTTACCCACATTGGTTTTGACTTATTTCTTTTATACTTATTACCCAAGGGTATACACTGATGAGTGTGCTTCTCTAACAATGTTTTAAAGACTGCCCATTTATCTTCTAAATTTTCCCTGAGAAAACATCATCCCAATGTATTACTTGCAGATTAGTCCTCAGTTTATTAAAATTTGCCTTTCTAAAGTTTACCAAGTATTCTTTTTTTTGATAATGTATTTCAAATGAGACCATGTTATAATCACTGTTACCCAAATATTCCAGGAGTTGAATATTTGCTATTACTTCTACATTGTTTGATATGACCAAATCCAGTATTGCCCCTCTCCTGGTTTGGTTCCTCAATAATTTGGGTCATATAATTGTCTTTAAGCACCCTCAAAACCTTTTTCATTTTATTGTAATGCTAATCTCATTGCCCCAGTCTATATCTGGATAATTAAAATCCCCCATTATGCAAACATGACCTGATTTTGAAGCCTTCTCCATTTGCAAAAAATACTTTGGTTTCCTCAATCTCACAGATATTTGGTGGTTTATAGCATATCCCTACAAACATTTTCTTTATACTTTTACCTCCACTGCTAATGTGTTGCTAATGTACATTTAATGTATGGAAAAACGAATGGGTAGCGCTATATCCTAATAAGCAGGCAGCCTGTGATATAACCCTGAATCCCAATCAGGTGATGAACAGATCAAAAAATATATATCAATGGCGCTCTGCTTAGTGTGTATGGTGTATAAAAAATGACAAATAAATAATAATACAACCAGTTGCGTAGATGGTCTCCTTGGGGTAGGTGCTCCACATGTGATAGATGACCATGTAAGAAAAAAATCAAAACATAGTGTAATACTGTTAAACATACATACAGACATATAACATAAGACGGACGCTGAGAACAACAGGTGACCAATTACAAACACATTTAATAAAATATATCATTAAAATTACATGAATACATATAAAACAAGAAATAGAATCTGGTAGGACACTCCAACTCGAGTGGGGGTACCTGCTTACCAAATGCAAGAGGTATCAAGCGGTGGATATTGTAAGAGTATCCCCTCTATGGATGGCTGCTGCTGCAATGATGTCCTGGGCTCACACGTGTGGCTTCCTACGTGGCTGGTAATCACTCACTGTGCTCGTGGAATCTGCCTCCGTTCGCCGTAGACACGCGGTGCAAGCGTGTGTGCAGATGGCTGCAGTCCCTTCCTGCACGACCGCTCACAGCGCGCCAAACCAGGCCGGTTCAAACGCAGTATATGCGCGGATGGATACACGTCCGGGATCACCAACCCACAGGCAGCAGTTTTCAAAGTCCAAGGGGGATAGGATTCGGCACCGAGTCTGGAGGTCCTGTCAGAAACACCCTACGCGTTTCGAAAGACAAGCTTTCTTCCCCAGGGGTAGACGTTTTGTAAAAAAGTAGTCCCTGTAAGTCCAGATATATATAGTCCCGTTTTAAAGGTGCATTGCCCTAAAACCAACTGGATCATGCGCAATGGGATGCGCAGGGACTCTCAGCGTCATAGACAAAACATAAACGAATGACAAAATAAAAGAAACAGTAAATACATATTATACAAACATATATATAAAAGTGATGTATATACACTGTCTAGAGCCTTGAATGCCAATAATGATGAATAACAAATATTCCTCAATTCAAAGGACCTCATTATTGATGATAGGCAACAAATGTGGGAAGTATGTTGAGCAAAATGCAAAAGTATGCATAGCAAATGTGATGGAAATATGTGACTGAGTGATGTAAAGTGGATAGGGATATCCAGTGAGGGAGTGGTGAGGTGATGTGCAAGAGAATATTACATATGTGATTATGTGCTAATGCATGTGTAAAAAATTAGAGAAAGTAAATCTACCATTTAAATGGGTCCTATAAATTATTATGTTAATGTGTAAAGTGCATGGTGATGTGTAATATAAATATGTGTAACTAGATAACGTGTATTGCGATGTAAAAAATACATCATAGTGTCACAAAGATGACGTGAACCAATGATAAGGAAAAGGATATACATATGTATATGGGATCAAGATTTCAATATCGTGCAGTTAGTACACTGTTGCTCGCTGGTTATCGATGGTCTGGAATTTAAATAGTCTACTTGTGGATGGTTCATCTATCCAGAAGGAATGGTTTCAGGTCGAATTCAATATTAAGCCCTAAAGGGGTGAGTGTTTTTAATTCGTAAATCCAAAAGGATTCTCTCTTACCTAACGCCCCTCCTGTGCTCCCACCGCGCCAATTGGTCGTGACAGCCTCTATCGCTACACATTTTAAACCTCTAGGGTTTTTGTCGTGCACTTGGAGGAAATGGCTCGACACGCTATGCGAGTCCAGACCTCTTTTAATGTTGTAAATGTGTTCGTAGAGCCGCCGCTTAATCGGTCTTGTGGTCATACCCACATACTGCAGACCACAAGGACATTCAAGGAGGTAAATAATATTTGTGCTATTACATGTGATGTGTTGTTGGATGGTGTATTGTTTGGAAGTTTGAGTGGATGTGAACGTTAACTGTTTGGAACTGAATTTACATGCTGTGCATGTGTTGCATGTGTAGTACCCTTTATTAACATTTTTATTTGTATTTGTTTGGGATCGATATTTGGATCTAAGTGGACAACTGGGGGCTAACTTTTGACCTATGTTTGGTGCTTTAATGAATATTATTTTAGGTTTTGATGGGAGTATTTTAGATAAATCAGGATCCTTTCTCAGAATGGGCCAGTACTTATGGATGGTTTTTCTTATCCCTGGTGCCATCTGGTTGAATTGTGTAATGAATGGTACATGAGTATGTGTATCGGATGTTTTGGGTTTGTACTCAAGAAGGGTGGATCTGTCTATTGCTTCGACTTCAGAGATGACTCTGTCGAGATGATTAGATGGATAATTTCTATTGATAAATCTATCCCTAAGGTCCTGTGCTTGTGTTTGAAATGCTTCTATTGTGGAACTGTTTCTTTTGAGTCTGATGAATTGACCCTTGGGAATGTTATCGATCCACGCAGGGTTGTGATGGCTGTTGGCATGTAGATAATTGTTCGCCTGAACCTTTTTAAAATGAGTTTTTGTATGTATGGTGTTGTTACTGATATATATGACTAAATCTAAAAATTCCAAAGAAATATTACTCGAGACAAATGAAAATTTTAAATTAAATGGATTATTATTCATATAAATTTGAAATCTGTCCAGTTCTTCTAATGAGCCAGACCAGATAAAGAAAATGTCGTCGATGTAGCGCCGCCATAGTACCAGGTCTGCTCCAAAAGGGCAGCCTGACCAGATGTATTTGTTTTCCCAGCTGCCCATAAATAAGTTTGCATAACTAGGAGCAAACCTGGTACCCATGGCGGTGCCACATATCTGCAAATAATATAAATCATTGAAGTTGAAGTAATTATGAGAAAGTATAAATTGGATGCCTGTAGTAAGAAATGATTTAACAGATGTTGTGATGGAGGGATCATTATCTAAAAATTGGCCAACAGCCTCACAACCCTGAACGTGGTCGATAACTGTATAAAGTGATGTGACGTCGGCAGTAACTAAATAAAAATGTGATTGCCATTGAACGTCCTTGATTGTCTGCAGCATGTGGGTAGTGTCCCTAAGATATGAAGGCAGTTTGATAACATGTGGTTGTAGATGATGATCGATGAATTGTGACAGATTGGATGTGAGGGACCGGATGCCTGATACAATGGGGCGTCCCGGCGGTTGTTCAAGATTTTTATGGATTTTAGGTATGATGTAAAAAATTGGAATCATAGGGAATTGATTAAACAAAAATTCAAATTCATGTTTAGTGATGGCATTTGTATCCAAACCTGTATTAAGAAATATTAGTAATTGTTGTAAATAAGTATCAGTGGGATTAGAGGGGAGAGGTTGGTAAGTAGAGACATCCCCAAGAATACGCATTGATTCCTGAAGATAATATGTTTTATCCATAATTACCAACCCCCCTCCTTTGTCAGCTGGCTTCATAACGATCGAGCCATTCTCTCCAAGTGCACGTAGCAGTAATTTTTCCTCCATACTGAAGTTGTGTGTTTTAACTTTATAATCTCGACTCTGCCTCTCCAGGTCGTCAGTGACCATCTGTGCAAAAGTTTTGACAAACGGTCCACCCGCAAACCTGGCAAAGAAGGTGGAGGGTTTTTTGAAAACAGATTGAATAGTAGGTGTAGGGTTAATAGGGAGGTTAAGATTGCTGTCCTGGCGTGATACTGCATCTTGGACAAAGTATTTTTTTAGGCATAGCTTTCTAACATATTTCTGTACGTCCACGTACAGTTGAAAGCTGTTTGGGCCTATAACAGGGGCAAAGGATAATCCTTTAGAAAGAACCTCTTTCTCTTTATTGGATATTGGTTGTTGACTGATATTAAATATATTGGTGTAGGTGGAGGTTACCGTCTGAGTTGTTTTCCTAGTCTTTCTGCCTCCTCTCTTTCCTCTATAGTGTTTTTCCTTTTTCTGTCTCTTGATGTCCCTTCTTTCCCTAGCAGATCTTTTATAGCTTCTCTGGCATTCTGCTGCTCTCGTGTCCTTCTCCAATCTAAAAAAGAAAAGGTGGGTTTATCCTCTTTGGTTTTATTGGAGCTATTGATTTCTTGTTCGAAATCTACCAGTGGTTGGTATTTGTTACTATGCTGGTACTGCTCAAAGATGCTGTCCATTTCCCTTTCTAGATGTACAATTGGTGTTTCAGGGTTATTTGTTTGATTGGGTTTAGCACGTCTATCGCCTCTCTTAGGTTTGGGGGACAGAAATTGTACAGGTTTAGGTGTAATCTCCTTGCTGCTGATAATCACTTTTTTGTAATTGTTTGGTATCTTATGGGAATAATCCTTAGGAGTATTAGCTTTAGGGTGTCTATATTTAACATTTTCTTTTGCTGTTTTCCTCCAACTTCTATAACACCCCGTCTTATAGTCTATTCTGTCCCTTTGAAATTTGTACTTTTTGCGACCTATAATTTCCTTCTGGAAAGTTTCCATCTTTAATTTAATTTTATTTTCCAGAGCTGGCAATTCACTATGATCTTTTAAAACCTCGAACTGCTCCTTTAAATGATTGATCTCACTATCCAACGTCTGTAACAGATTTTTACGTTTGGATATGAGTAATCGGATAAGTTCAAAGGAACAGTTATCAAGGATTCTATTCCACTCTAGGAGGAATTCCTCACTTTGAAAATCTGTAGTGGATGGTTTAAATATTCTTAATCCACGTGGTATTCTTTTTTGCTCAACATACTTCTCAAGAGTGATTACATCCCACATTTGCTTGATTTCACTCATGAGTGATTTTTCAAGTTTTTCAACAAGATCATACATGTTGTCTGGGACTTCCTCCATAGTAACTGGGGGGTCATCATCTGAGAAAATTTTATCTATATCAATATGACGATTGGCTCGTAGAGCAAATAACTGAGACATGTGGATATATAAGGATTAAGCTGCTGACCTAGGGGAGAAATACAGTATGGAAAAACGAATGGGTAGCGCTATATCCTAATAAGCATGCAGCCTGTGATATAACCCTGAATCCCAATCAGGTGATGAACAGATCAAAAAATATATATCAATGGCGCTCTGCTTAGTGTGTATGGTGTATATAAAATGACAAATAAATAATAATACAACCAGTTGCGTAGATGGTCTCCTTGGGGTAGGTGCTCCACATGTGATAGGTGACCATGTAAGAAAAAAATCAAAACATAGTGTAATACTGTTAAACATACATACAGACATATAACATAAGACGGACGCTGAAAACAACAGGTGACCAATTACAAACACATTTAATAAAATATATCATTAAAATTACATGAATACATATAAAACAAGAAATAGAATCTGGTAGGACACTCCAACTCGAGTGGGGGTACCTGCTTACCAAATGCAAGAAGGTATCAAGCGGTGGATATTGTAAGAGTATCCCCTCTATGGATGGCTGCTGCTGCAATGATGTCCTGGGCTCACACGTGTGGCTTCCTACGTGGCTGGTAATCACTCACTGTGCTCGTGGAATCTGCCTCCGTTCGCCGTAGACACGCGGTGCAAGCGTGTGTGCAGATGGCTGCAGTCCCTTCCTGCACGACCGCTCACAGCGCGCCAAACCAGGCCGGTTCAAACGCAGTATATGCGCGGATGGATACACGTCCGGGATCACCAACCCACAGGCAGCAGTTTTCAAAGTCCAAGGGGGATAGGATTCGGCACCGAGTCTGGAGGTCCTGTCAGAAACACCCTACGCGTTTCGAAAGACAAGCTTTCTTCCTCAGGGGTAGACGTTTTGTAAAAAAGTAGTCCCTGTAAGTCCAGATATATATAGTCCCGTTTTAAAGGTGCATTGCCCTAAAACCAACTGGATCATGCGCAATGGGATGCGCAGGGACTCTCAGCGTCATAGACAAAACATAAACGAATGACAAAATAAAAGAAACAGTAAATACATATTATACAAACATATATATAAAAGTGATGTATATACACTGTCTAGAGCCTTGAATGCCAATAATGATGAATAACAAATATTCCTCAATTCAAAGGACCTCATTATTGATGATAGGCAACAAATGTGGGAAGTATGTTGAGCAAAATGCAAAAGTATGCATAGCAAATGTGATGGAAATATGTGACTGAGTGATGTAAAGTGGATAGGGATATCCAGTGAGGGAGTGGTGAGGTGATGTGCAAGAGAATATTACATATGTGATTATGTGCTAATGCATGTGTAAAAAATTAGAGAAAGTAAATCTACCATTTAAATGGGTCCTATAAATTATTATGTTAATGTGTAAAGTGCATGGTGATGTGTAATATAAATATGTGTAACTAGATAACGTGTATTGCGATGTAAAAAATACATCATAGTGTCACAAAGATGACGTGAACCAATGATAAGGAAAAGGATATACATATGTATATGGGATCAAGATTTCAATATCGTGCAGTTAGTACACTGTTGCTCGCTGTTGCTTGCTGTTGCTTGTGCTACCCCTGAGGAAGAAAGCTTGTCTTTCGAAACGCGTAGGGTGTTTCTGACAGGACCTCCAGACTCGGTGCCGAATCCTATCCCCCTTGGACTTTGAAAACTGCTGCCTGTGGGTTGGTGATCCCGGACGTGTATCCATCCGCGCATATACTGCGTTTGAACCGGCCTGGTTTGGCGCGCTGTGAGCGGTCGTGCAGGAAGGGACTGCAGCCATCTGCACACACGCTTGCACCGCGTGTCTACGGCGAACGGAGGCAGATTCCACGAGCAGAGTGAGTGATTACCAGCCACGTAGGAAGCCACACGTGTGAGCCCAGGACATCATTGCAGCAGCAGCCATCCATAGAGGGGATACTCTTACAATATCCACCACTTGATACCTTCTTGCATTTGGTAAGCAGGTACCCCCACTCGAGTTGGAGTGTCCTACCAGATTCTATTTCTTGTTTTATATGTATTCATGTAATTTTAATGATATATTTTATTAAATGTGTTTGTAATTGGTCACCTGTTGTTCTCAGCGTCCGTCTTATGTTATATGTCTGTATGTATGTTTAACAGTATTACACTATGTTTTGATTTTTTTCTTACATGGTCACCTATCACATGTGGAGCACCTACCCCAAGGAGACCATCTACGCAACTGGTTGTATTATTATTTATTTGTCATTTTATATACACCATACACACTAAGCAGAGCGCCATTGATATATATTTTTTGATCTGTTCATCACCTGATTGGGATTCAGGGTTATATCACAGGCTGCATGCTTATTAGGATATAGCGCTACCCATTCGTTTTTCCATACTGTATTTCTCCCCTAGGTCAGCAGCTTAATCCTTATATATCCACATGTCTCAGTTATTTGCTCTACGAGCCAATCGTCATATTGATATAGATAAAATTTTCTCAGATGATGACCCCCCAGTTACTATGGAGGAAGTCCCAGACAACATGTATGATCTTGTTGAAAAACTTGAAAAATCACTCATGAGTGAAATCAAGCAAATGTGGGATGTAATCACTCTTGAGAAGTATGTTGAGCAAAAAAGAATACCACGTGGATTAAGAATATTTAAACCATCCACTACAGATTTTCAAAGTGAGGAATTCCTCCTAGAGTGGAATAGAATCCTTGATAACTGTTCCTTTGAACTTATCCGATTACTCATATCCAAACGTAAAAATCTGTTACAGACGTTGGATAGTGAGATCAATCATTTAAAGGAGCAGTTCGAGGTTTTAAAAGATCATAGTGAATTGCCAGCTCTGGAAAATAAAATTAAATTAAAGATGGAAACTTTCCAGAAGGAAATTATAGGTCGTAAACAGTCCAAATTTCAAAGGGACAGAATAGACTATAAGACGGGGTGTTATAGAAGTTGGAGGAAAACAGCAAAAGAAAATGTTAAATATAGACACCCTAAAGCTAATACTCCTAAGGATTATTCCCATAAGATACCAAACAATTACAAAAAAGTGATTATCAGCAGCAAGGAGATTACACCTAAACCTGTACAATTTCTGTCCCCCAAACCTAAGAGAGGCGATAGACGTGCTAAACCCAATCAAACAAATAACCCTGAAACACCAATTGTACATCTAGAAAGGGAAATGGACAGCATCTTTGAGCAGTACCAGCATAGTAACAAATACCAACCACTGGTAGATTTCGAACAAGAAATCAATAGCTCCAATAAAACCAAAGAGGATAAACCCACCTTTTCTTTTTTAGATTGGAGAAGGACACGAGAGCAGCAGAATGCCAGAGAAGCTATAAAAGATCTGCTAGGGAAAGAAGGGACATCAAGAGACAGAAAAAGGAAAAACACTATAGAGGAAAGAGAGGAGGCAGAAAGACTAGGAAAACAACTCAGACGGTAACCTCCACCTACACCAATATATTTAATATCAGTCAACAACCAATATCCAATAAAGAGAAAGAGGTTCTTTCTAAAGGATTATCCTTTGCCCCTGTTATAGGCCCAAACAGCTTTCAACTGTACGTGGACGTACAGAAATATGTTAGAAAGCTATGCCTAAAAAAATACTTTGTCCAAGATGCAGTATCACGCCAGGACAGCAATCTTAACCTCCCTATTAACCCTACACCTACTATTCAATCTGTTTTCAAAAAACCCTCCACCTTCTTTGCCAGGTTTGCGGGTGGACCGTTTGTCAAAACTTTTGCACAGATGGTCACTGACGACCTGGAGAGGCAGAGTCGAGATTATAAAGTTAAAACACACAACTTCAGTATGGAGGAAAAATTACTGCTACGTGCACTTGGAGAGAATGGCTCGATCGTTATGAAGCCAGCTGACAAAGGAGGGGGGTTGGTAATTATGGATAAAACATATTATCTTCAGGAATCAATGCGTATTCTTGGGGATGTCTCTACTTACCAACCTCTCCCCTCTAATCCCACTGATACTTATTTACAACAATTACTAATATTTCTTAATACAGGTTTGGATACAAATGCCATCACTAAACATGAATTTGAATTTTTGTTTAATCAATTCCCTATGATTCCAATTTTTTACATCATACCTAAAATCCATAAAAATCTTGAACAACCGCCGGGACGCCCCATTGTATCAGGCATCCGGTCCCTCACATCCAATCTGTCACAATTCATCGATCATCATCTACAACCACATGTTATCAAACTGCCTTCATATCTTAGGGACACTACCCACATGCTGCAGACAATCAAGGACGTTCAATGGCAATCACATTTTTATTTAGTTACTGCCGACGTCACATCACTTTATACAGTTATCGACCACGTTCAGGGTTGTGAGGCTGTTGGCCAATTTTTAGATAATGATCCCTCCATCACAACATCTGTTAAATCATTTCTTACTACAGGCATCCAATTTATACTTTCTCATAATTACTTCAACTTCAATGATTTATATTATTTGCAGATATGTGGCACCGCCATGGGTACCAGGTTTGCTCCTAGTTATGCAAACTTATTTATGGGCAGCTGGGAAAACAAATACATCTGGTCAGGCTGCCCTTTTGGAGCAGACCTGGTACTATGGCGGCGCTACATCGACGACATTTTCTTTATCTGGTCTGGCGCATTAGAAGAACTGGACAGATTTCAAATTTATATGAATAATAATCCATTTAATTTAAAATTTTCATTTGTCTCGAGTAATATTTCTTTGGAATTTTTAGATTTAGTCATATATATCAGTAACAACACCATACATACAAAAACTCATTTTAAAAAGGTTCAGGCGAACAATTATCTACATGCCAACAGCCATCACAACCCTGCGTGGATCGATAACATTCCCAAGGGTCAATTCATCAGACTCAAAAGAAACAGTTCCACAATAGAAGCATTTCAAACACAAGCACAGGACCTTAGGGATAGATTTATCAATAGAAATTATCCATCTAATCATCTCGACAGAGTCATCTCTGAAGTCGAAGCAATAGACAGATCCACCCTTCTTGAGTACAAACCCAAAACATCCGATACACATACTCATGTACCATTCATTACACAATTCAACCAGATGGCACCAGGGATAAGAAAAACCATCCATAAGTACTGGCCCATTCTGAGAAAGGATCCTGATTTATCTAAAATACTCCCATCAAAACCTAAAATAATATTCACTAAAGCACCAAACATAGGTCAAAAGTTAGCCCCCAGTTGTCCACTTAGATCCAAATATCGATCCCAAACAAATACAAATAAAAATGTTAATAAAGGGTACTACACATGCAACACATGCACAGCATGTAAATTCAGTTCCAAACAGTTAACGTTCACATCCACTCAAACTTCCAAACAATACACCATCCAACAACACATCACATGTAATAGCACAAATATTATTTACCTCCTTGAATGTCCTTGTGGTCTGCAGTATGTGGGTATGACCACAAGACCGATTAAGCGGCGGCTCTACGAACACATTTACAACATTAAAAGAGGTCTGGACTCGCATAGCGTGTCGAGCCATTTCCTCCAAGTGCACGACAAAAACCCTAGAGGTTTAAAATGTGTAGCGATAGAGGCTGTCACGACCAATTGGCGCGGTGGGAGCACAGGAGGGGCGTTAGGTAAGAGAGAATCCTTTTGGATTTACGAATTAAAAACACTCACCCCTTTAGGGCTTAATATTGAATTCGACCTGAAACCATTCCTTCTGGATAGATGAACCATCCACAAGTAGACTATTTAAATTCCAGACCATCGATAACCAGCGAGCAACAGTGTACTAACTGAACGATATTGAAATCTTGATCCCATATACATATGTATATCCTTTTCCTTATCATTGGTTCACGTCATCTTTGTGACACTATGATGTATTTTTTACATCGCAATACACGTTATCTAGTTACACATATTTATATTACACATCACCATGCACTTTACACATTAACATAATAATTTATAGGACCCATTTAAATGGTAGATTTACTTTCTCTAATTTTTTACACATGCATTAGCACATAATCACATATGTAATATTCTCTTGCACATCACCTCACCACTCCCTCACTGGATATCCCTATCCACTTTACATCACTCAGTCACATATTTCCATCACATTTGCTATGCATACTTTTGCATTTTGCTCAACATACTTCCCACATTTGTTGCCTATCATCAATAATGAGGTCCTTTGAATTGAGGAATATTTGTTATTCATCATTATTGGGATTCAAGGCTCTAGACAGTGTATATACATCACTTTTATATATATGTTTGTATAATATGTATTTACTGTTTCTTTTATTTTGTCATTCGTTTATGTTTTGTCTATGACGCTGAGAATCCCTGCGCATCCCATTGCGCATGATCCAGTTGGTTTTAGGGCAATGCACCTTTAAAACGGGACTATATATATCTGGACTTACAGGGACTACTTTTTAACAAAACGTCTACCCCTGAGGAAGAAAGCTTGTCTTTCGAAACGCGTAGGGTGTTTCTGACAGGACCTCCAGACTCGGTGCCGAATCCTATCCCCCTTGGACTTTGAAAACTGCTGCCTGTGGGTTGGTGATCCCGGACGTGTATCCATCCGCGCATATACTGCGTTTGAACCGGCCTGGTTTGGCGCGCTGTGAGCGGTCGTGCAGGAAGGGACTGCAGCCATCTGCACACACGCTTGCACCGCGTGTCTACGGCGAACGGAGGCAGATTCCACGAGCACAGTGAGTGATTACCAGCCACGTAGGAAGCCACACGTGTGAGCCCAGGACATCATTGCAGCAGCAGCCATCCATAGAGGGGATACTCTTACAATATCCACCGCTTGATACCTTCTTGCATTTGGTAAGCAGGTACCCCCACTCGAGTTGGAGTGTCCTACCAGATTCTATTTCTTGTTTTATATGTATTCATGTAATTTTAATGATATATTTTATTAAATGTGTTTGTAATTGGTCACCTGTTGTTCTCAGCGTCCGTCTTATGTTATATGTCTGTATGAATGTTTAACAGTATTACACTATGTTTTGATTTTTTTCTTACATGGTCACCTATCACATGTGGAGCACCTACCCCAAGGAGACCATCTACGCAACTGGTTGTATTATTATTTATTTGTCATTTTATATACACCATACACACTAAGCAGAGCGCCATTGATAAATATTTTTTAATGTACATTTAATGTTTGCAAATGTTTAGTTAAAGGCTGGTTTCTATAGATTATTTTATTGGTTTATTTTTGGCATATAGATGTTGTTTGATGGTTACTTTGTCATAGATTAATTTACACAATGGTTTGATTGTAGGATTTGAAGTGTGTAATTGAATTGGATTGTAATTGATTGGTGATTGGATTAATTGATGGTAAATTAATTGTGTTGATGCTTTGTTTTTCTTTAATGATTGTATCTGTATCTTGTTTGGATTAGTGTATTTGATTTGGAGCATTGTTTGACATAGTATATATCATGCAAAGATTATTTGTATCGTGTACACATTGTCAAATTGAGTGTTTGTATTTTGATTTATTAGATATTGATTGAGCTTGGTGATGTTTGATATTGGGAGACATTTGTATTTGGCCATGTACTGTATTTATTTGAATATTGGTTAATTATGCATATATATATATATTTTCTAATATATATATATATATATATATATTATAATATATATATTATAATATATATATATATATATATTATAATAACATCGCCGTTTGTAACATCGCCGGAAGAAGAGATCAGTGTATCTCGAAAGCTCGCACAAATAAAAGCATTTCGTTAGCCACAGAACGGTATCATCTATTTATTTTTTGATTATTGAAGCTCGGCTAACACGGTACTGATACCTCTACATGTATATATATATATATATATATATATATATATATATAAAAATGATGAAGCCACTGTACAAATAAATGGGTGAAGGGTGGGTATCGGGTCAGGGTGGCTTAACCCCTTAATGACTGTAGCAGTTAATAACCGCTAAGGTCATTAAGGGGTTAGGGGACATTAGTTTGGCACTTGTTCTTATTTTGTATATTTTTCAGCACCCCAGTGTATGGATGAGGAGGAAGATGCAGCTGGCCTTCATCGTGGGTGCCGAACAAGGGTAAGTACAACATATATGTAATGTATTTATTGTATTAATGTATATTTAATGGGCAAAAGCATTATTATCCATATTTGGATAATAGTAATTTTGCACATTCATGTACTGTATGTGTTAGGGGGGTGTATTTAGTTAGAAATATTGTTTAGTATTTTTGTTGGCACAATATTGGTACCGCAGGCTCGCGGGGACCCCGGGACGGCCGTGGGGACCCCGGGACGGCCGCAGGATCAGCCGGGGACACACGCGCGACCCCCGGCCTCCCTCGGGGACCCCTGCGGGGTCAGCTGGGGACACCCGCTGGCCTGTTGTATTGGTTTTGCGCCTGCAAAAGGTAAACAAAGAATTTTTTCTAAGTCCAGCTTCTTTTATCACCTGCCTTTAGCTGGTGAGCTTTATTCAGCGCAACTTTAACGTACGATCAGTTTGCGTTGCTTAGTGAATCCCGCAGAAGGGCAGGATTCAGCGCAAACAGCTGATCGTACGATAAAAGTTGGACTTAGAAAAAATTTCAATGAAAAGCCCGTTTTAGAGCGCAAAGTGCCTGTTTGCGCGGCTTAGTGCATAGCGCTCGGCGGAACTTCACGTTCTAAGAGCACTTTGCGCTCTTAAAACTACTTATCACTGCTTAGTGCATAGCCCCCTACCTGCTCACACTTCTCACAGTGGTATGCTCCTTGGAACAACTGCTCCAAGTGCATACATGTGGCAAGATGTGCATTAAGTGGCATCTTCAATCCTGCTCATTGTAGCAACTATGACGTTTATATGTAGTAACAATAAACTGTACTTCAATATACTATACCTTGTTTAACTCCTTCCTTGTTCAAACTGATTCTAGTTCTAACTGTACACTTAATACAACCAGCACTTGAGATCAACCAGCCACACAGATCAAGACACGCAAGCTGACTAGCACCCTCCCTATCCACCTTTAAGACCCACCTTAAGACACACTTGCTTAAAGAAGCATATGAGTAGCACCGTGGCTTATACAATACACCTGATACATAAAGCTTGGCCCCCTGCAGATGCACTTACCAGAATGCCCCCCTACTGTATTTGTATGTTCTTACCTACCAATTCGATATTGTAAGTTCTTTGGAGCAGGGACTCCTTCTCCTAAATGTAACTTTTATGTCTGAAGCACGTATTCCCATGATCTGTTATTTTTTATTATTTGTTGTTTATATGATTGTCACATGTATTACTGCTATAAAGTGCTATGTACATTATTGACGCTATATAAATAAAGGCATATATACATACCCACATAGATTGCAAGCTCTTCAGGGCAGGGACTCTTTTTTCCTAATGTTACTTTTATGTCTTATTACATTATGTGTTATGTTATTATGTTACATTTATTACTGCTGTGAAGCGCTATGTACATTAATGGAGCTATAAAAAATACACACTGTACAAACATACAAATATTACATCAACAAAATAGTTTTTCAAAATATTGTTTGCGGGATTGCACCTTTAAATAAATTACTAATCAGCAATAAGTATATTTGATTATGAAGCTGAAAACAGCATGACCCTTTTGCTCAAATGAAACAGATGTAGCAAGACTTACTGTCTCTAGATCGGACCCTGTGCCGCAATCATTTCCCAGCACCCGGTGCTTGACCCGGTGCTGAAAACAGTATGCTACATCTGTCATTTTATACATAGTGTTCTGATAATTTTTATAGATAGGGCTTTTAAAATCACTATATGCATTATTGTACGCTTGTTTTACTTTACAGTATGACATTTACGAAGTACAGTAGGGAATAGGGACACTTACTTGTATTACTTAAATAATAGACTTTAAAAAAAGTATTCCATGCATGAATAAATGAATATAGCATTCAAATATGTAATGTGTAAATTTTGGATAATAATAATAATAATAATAGTAATAGACTATTCCTTTTTCCTGAAACCCATAACAATGCTGCAATGTTTTTTTATGATTTGACATTAGGATCAAAAAATTTATGATTTCACTAATAAATTGCAAGCCAATTTAGAAAGTAGTTAATGTTTTTTGAACAGTATTTGTTTTCCATAAATGTATGGCCAAATCTATTTCCCTTCCAGTACTCCATGTGTAATTCTGTTTTTCTAAATATCTTTAAGAAAAGCTTTCAAAGCAACACTCTTCCTCAAGTCAGGCAGTACTGAACTACAAATTAATAGGAGCAAGTAAGAAAGCAAAATAGCAGTGCTCATAAAGATCAGAAGAATAGGGGACGATGTCAATGAACAAATAGATGTTGATCTGCTATCAAGAAATGCAGGTAATGTACCTACATATGTATTGAACTTATCTGCAGTTATGTGACATAAAACAACATATTTAATTGGTTATCAATGATAAAGTGGAATTTACAATCACAAATAAATCTCCCCATCTCACAATAGCTTAGTGCTGACAACTTCAGAATGTACCCTTTTATAAAAGATCTTAATTGGCCTCAGGTGACTTCTTGCTTGGTTTGACAGCTATGAATTTTCATCCATTAATTCTTGAGAACTCTGCTGGAGGGACACTGGCAATATGCAACCTTGACAGAATAACTCCTGACTTCCCTACTTTAATTACAGTACCTTGTGTGGTTTCTGTTACTTGGGTTTGCAGTTTGTCTTTGGTTCAAGGTCTATATCTTTTTTTCCTGACATGCTTATACTCTTCCTCTATTTGATGATGGTAAGGCTGGCACCTTCTTGATTTGATATATGACAACTTATTTTACTTCTGATTTTTTATCTATAAAGATTTCAATTATTTTAATTAAAAAAGTTATATTTATATTTTAGCAGTGATAGACTGCACATCAATGTCCCAAGTACTATAGCAGAGGACAATAACATTTAACTAATGGTAATTATTTTAGGCACAGAAAGAAAATGGTACTTACAAAAGCAACAGGTCTTTAATCCAAGCTTGCCGTCTCACAATGTAGGGCCTTATTCTACTGCATATCCACAGAAGTGGCTGTTTGGGCCTGTCGCTGACTCACTGTCCCCTATTCAATATGTGGTAAAGCATTTTCTCTATGTCATGAAAACAGTAAGCTCTATTCATCTGCACAGTGTGGAGTTAAGAGCTTCACGGATATGGAAAAGTGAAGATACAGCACTACAGGTAGATTAAAAAAGGGTATATAATCCATAGCCACTGGTATACTAAAGTGTTATATCCCCAGTTGTAACATACCAGCTGCTGCAATAAAGTGTTACATCTGGTTCATATATGTCGTGTGTGTGAGCGTATGTAATGCATGCATAGTATTTGTGGTACACAGTGCAGGTGTGATGTGTGTGATTGGAACATATACAGTGTGTTTGTCCATGCGGTGTGCATCTGGTTTGTGTATCTACACTGCGTGCATGTGTGGTGTGTATCTGATGTGTACACATATTAATATGTTGTGTGTACCTGGAGTGCGTGCTTATTTAGCGTTTGTGTGTGTATGAAGCTTTCTCATTGCATGGTGTGTACATGCATGTGTGTACAGTGCGGGTATTTGGTGTATTTGTGTCTGTGTATATGGTGTGTGGGCCTGGAAGGGGAGGGGATATCCAACAAAAAGAGAGAGAGAGAAGAAAAAAGGACCCACTAGTGTGCACTCTGAAAACTGCATGTAAATATAGTAAAACTGAAAAAATATCTATAACTGTAGAAAAAACAAACAAAAAACAGGCACACTCATAGCGTAATAAAGCTTACAAAATTTATATGGAGTAGGATAGGTAAAAATGCACACTCACAAACATAACGGTTAATAAAGCATTCATGAGTTATACTCAATCGCCAGCCAGGAAACAGGATATTAGCAGCTCCAATACAACCGTCTAGTGTGGAGAAACACCAGCAGCACTGCAATTTCACTCCGAGTACCGGAGCAAGCAGGAGGTGTCTCTCTAATCCACGCCTTTCGTCACAGTAGTAACCCTCTGGTAGTGATCTCGCGAGGTTTGGTGACTTCACTGGGCTCCTCCAGAGGTAATTGATTTTGAATGGGGGTATACAATTAGGTCCGGAAATAATTGTACACTGACACAGTTTTCATAATTTTGGCTCTGTATGCCACCACAATGGATTTGAAATGAAACAACTGAGATGCAATAGAAGTGCAGACTTTCAGCTTTAATTCAAGGGGTTGAATAAAAATATCGTATGAAACGTTTAGGAATTGCAACCATTTTCATACACAGTCCCCATATTTCAGGGGCTCAAATGTAATTGGTCAAATTAACACAATCATAAATAAATTTTTCATTTTTAATACTTTGTCGAGAATTCTTTGCAGGCAATGACTGCTTGAAATCTGGAATGCATGGACATCACCAAACGCTGGGTTTCCTCCTTTGTGATGCTTTGCCAGGCCTTCACTGCAGCTGTCTTCAGTTATTGTTTGTTCGTGGGTCTTTCTGCCTTAAGTTTTGTCTTCAGCACGTGAAATGCATGCTCAATCGGGTTGAGATCAAGTGATTGACTCGGCCATTGCAGAATATTCCACTTCTTTGCCTTAAAAAACTCCTCGGTTGCTTTCGCAGTATCATTGTCCATCTGTAAAGTGAAGCGCCGTCCAAACAACTTCGCTGAATTTGTCTGAATCTGAGCAGACAATATATCCCTATACACTTCAGAATTCATCCGGCTGCTTCTGTCTTCTGTCACATCATCAATAAACACTAGTGACCCAGTGCCATTGGAAGCCATGCATGCCCATGTCATCACACTGCCTCCACTGTGTTTTACAGATGATGTGGTAAGCTTCGGGTTCATGAGCCGTTCCAAGCCTTCTCCATACTTTTTTCTTCCCATCATTCTGGTATACATTGATCTTAGTTTCATCTGTCTAAAGAATGCTGTTCCAAAACTGGGCTGGCTTTTTTAGATATTGTTTGTCAAAGTCTAATCTGGCCTTTCTATTCTTGAGGTTTATGAATGGTTTGCACCTTGTGGTGAACCCTCTGTATTTGCTCTCGTGAAGTCTTCTCTTTATGGTAAACTTGGATAATGATAAGCCTACCTCCTGGAGAGTGTTCTTCACTTGGCTGGATGTTGTAAAGGGGTTTTTCTTTAAAATGGAAAGGATCCTACAATCATCCACCACTGTTGTCTTCCGTGGACGTCCAGGCCTTTTTGTGTTGCAGAGACAACAGTGCGTTCTTTTTTTCTCAGAATGTACCAAACTATTGATTTGGCCACTCCTAATGTTCCTGCTATCTCTCTGATGGATTTTCTTTTTTTTGCAGCCTAAGGATGCCCTGTTTCACTTGCATTGAGAGCTCCTTTGACCGCATGTTGTGGGTTCACAGCAACAGCTTTCAAATATGAATGCCACACCTGGAATCAACTCCAGACCTTTTACCTGCTTAATTGATGCTGAAATAACTAAGGAATAGTCCACACCTGTCCATGAAAAAAGGAAATGTGTGGTGCTCTGAAAAAAAAGCCTCAATTAGATCCTAAAAGAAACCACAATAAAGTTCAAATTTGATTGAAGATTCCTGAAGTGTGAACCCCCTGAATAATGAGTAAAGGATTTCAGCCCATAGTGTGTAAAACAATAATATTATAATCACTACTCCATTGTAATCCGACTAGTAGGCTAGGGTCCCCACAAACACTGCAGTAAGAGACCTCACAATAAAGTGACCCAACATATATTATTGGAATGGAGAATAAGCAGGTGATATAAATAACTCACTCTGAGTTGTAGATGTCCTTAAGACTGTCCAGTTTTCTTCCACAGCAGGGGGTGTGCTTCCGTTTTTTCTGAGATAGTTGAAGAGAAACAATGGGAAAAAGCAGGCACTAAAAACTCAGGAAACAAAAAAATGAATGATGTCCAAGAGAGCGTGTGCCCATTAAAAATAAATTTAATGGAAACTACAAAAAAAAAGCTACATTACGGGGTACACAGACCCCCACCAACGCGTTTCAAGCGTAAGCTCTTTCTCAAGGTTGTTACATGCCTAGTCAGTTGATAAAATCCGTAGAGCGTTGGATCCATTTTGCTTTAGTTTAGGCCTGGAATAATCCTGACAGGTACTCCTTGTACCAGCAGCACCGTTAAACTGTATGTATTTATTTATTTATTTATTTTTGGTGTGCCGCATACCCTTTTATTTACCAGTGTATGAACCACATACAGATTAAGTCTGCTTTTGTGTTAGGTGTGTCCATTAAAAACATATCTTATATGATTTAATTCGTTAGTTAATAAGTTAATAATTATGCTTTACTATTTATTTGACAGAAATCTACAGCATACATTGCACACACACGCAAACTATATTTATATTTACACTTGAGAAATGCTCCAAAGTGAGCCGTAACACAGACATGTTTAGATACATTTTATATATTTTCTTCAAGACCGGGTGCGCCTGCGTACACACACACACACACACACACACACACACACACACACACACACACACACACACACACACACACACACACACACACACACACACAGACACACACACACACACACACACACACACACACACACACACACACACACACACACACACAGACACACACACACACACACACACACACACACACACACACACACACACACACACACACACACACACACATAATTCTGAGAAAGTCATTAAATTAACTGCAAGCTATTATAAAGATGACCTGCTATTGCAATTTTGTATATGCCCAATGAAATCATGAAAAACTATTAGACATCTTGACATGCAGCCAAAGAGATTTGAAATTATTGAACTGTTTTTATTATTCAAGTAGATTTATGTAAGAGAAAGTCTTTGATGTTCAGAATGGGTGTGACAGGTTTTTTTGGCAGTCCACAGCCTCTATTTATGTTGAACTTCAGTAATTTCAAAGAAGAACAATGCATAACCGTGTGTCAAATAATAGTAAATAATGAATATAATGTGTCAGAATCTCCACAAATATACACGATTTTATGAGCAGGGTTATTTCATTCATTTACTGGACCAGTTATCAACTGTCTAGCCAGAAAGAGTAAATAAATGCCATTTCCAAATGTTCAGACATTTCACCTTAGGCTAGAATGTGTAATAAGAAATTATTGTAAACAGATCATTTCAGTGCTGAATAAATCAAAGCAGCAATGGCAAGATGATAGCAGAAAAAAAATGCAGACTTATTTTCCTAATGTAAGAATTGTTCAGTATTATGTACAGTAAGGTCTTTTTTTTCAAATAGAATTGGTAGTTTATGTACAATAATTCATTTCTAAGTGCTTGCTGATATTGCAGATTTCAAATCTCCAATAAACCACTGAGAAATGCATATAAAAACTTTTTTCTACAAAAACTGATGATCAAATCATATGCCACTAAATTTATGGATGTGCCCTGCAGTACAGTTTTAGCTTAATTGCATTATTAGCATTGGCAATGAATATATCCTTGTTTTCCTTAGGTAACTTGACTCGTCAATGGCTACCAAGGGAATACATTACAGCACGAGAAAAATTCCACTGAGTTGTGTTTCCCTGTAAGAAAGTTAAGTGAGGGACTTAAACTGTGAAAGATGATTATAGTAGATTTAGGATGGTTAAAGGACTCAGCAACATATCTTAGCCGTATAGTCTCAGATATAGAGATATAGATAGATAGATAGATAGATAGATAGATAGATAGATAGGTAGGTAGGTAGGTAGATAGATAAAAAAAGAGAGGACTATTCTTAGTTAGGGTGCTATGTGCTATCCCCTCAAACACATCTTCAATCAACTTGTGGAGAGACTGCTGAGCACAATAAAGAACAACTCTGAGAAATATGCTAATTTGACTATGCAAAATGTATTCAAATGATTAACAGCATATTTCCCATCTTTTTTTATATCTTTCCTAACCTACTTAGTATGTTGCTCGTCAGATGAATGAGAACATGATGGCTCTGTGATAGACCACTTCCTGAGAGCTCTTTTGCACTTCCAATATTTTTGGTATGAAAACATTTTTGGTGCTCTGGATTTCTTATGCATTGTGATATGCTCATGCAGAAGGTGTTTGAGATACATAGGAACAGCACCTCTCACCTGAGCTTTAATTAATGAGCTGCAATTTAAAAGACAGCACAGACAGCTTCCTGTGCTGCAGCTGTGCTAATCAGAAGGCACATACACAGACAGCCCTAAGAGAGACTGCAAGGGGATCAGTGGAGAGCTGCAGGTACAGGATTTAAGGTGGGAAAAGAGCTTAGCTCTCCCTTGGTTAGTAAGTGGCAAAGATGTATTAGTCAGTTCTCCCAAAGTGGAGTTATGTCCTTTGTTTATTTTGTTTCCTGATTTGTACCCTGTAAATAAAGCCCTGTTCACCAAACTCTGTTTCCTGCCTTTGAATTGGGACAAAAGACCTATGGTGCGATGGAGGCATAACAATTGGTGAAGTTTAATGCAGGCTTTCCACAAGGCACTGAGTAGTGGAAACTATGGAGAGTTTCTGACCACAGTACAACATACCCAAGTGGAGAATATAGCTATTCTACAGTGCAGCCACGCAGAGAGTGCTGTTGCCTTAATGCATGGAATGTAAATTGTAGCCACCTTACTGGGACCCAACAAAGTCATCGAAAGAGTAGGAGAGGTAATTATAGAGTTAGCCAGCCCGGGAGGAGGAAGCCATAACAGTTATATAGGGAAAAAAAGATATAATGGCGCCAACCGTGTGTTGATTCAAATGCAGATATTCAATAAATGCACAGAGAAGTCCCGCTGCCAGAGTTCATAGAGGTGATTCAAAGTCCTCCACACAATGTCAATCAAGAAAAAAAGGAGTTCTCCGGCGAGTGGTTATACTCGTGGTTCCCAAGACATATAGGGAGAAAATTAAAACAACAAACCACAGAAAAGGGGTGGGTAAAGTGGAATTAATATGCAGCCTTATGTTAATTGGCATTAGACAGAAGAACACTTACATAAACTGCAGATCCTTGAGAAGGAGATTATTCTTAAATGTGCCTCAAAACATAAAGGAGAAGGATATAGTGTAAAAACGTTTAATGAAGAAATAAGATTTAAAAGAGAATGCTCACTCACAAACGACCATAGGCATATGGCATTGAAAGGGTTTTCACTCTGGACTCCACAAGCCTCTCCCTTGTCTCTCAAGGCGTCGGTGCGGCGTCCGTCTCGGAGTAGAAAGTGACGTCAGCTGTTGGCGTCAGCAGGGGACTAGTCTGGGCTTGTGCACAGCCCTGGTTGCTCCCTTCACTGACCTCCTGCTTCTGCTCTGCTCCTGCACATGCGCATAGGCAGTAGTTCAATCCTAAAGCCGGGTAGAGCTTTCTCCTTCCAGCTACGGTGGCCTGGAATGTCCAAATTCTGTCAAACTAGTTTCGCCTTTGGCTTCCTCAGTGACATCCTTATATAACAGTTACATCATGTAAAATCTGTTAAAGCCCTGGAAAGAGAGGGAAGCTTTGGTTGCTGAGATTCGGACTGTTCCATCTAGGGCACCCTCTATTCCTGAAGTAAAAATTGTTGACACCTTGTCTGCCGCTCAGAGACAAGAGGCAAAAGAGTTCCTTGTGTGCAATGCCTGAGTTTTCTCCCCTGTACCCGGAAGAACCTCGGTCATTGAGCATAGCATACATATAAAGCCTGGGAAGGTCATTCAAGTTAAGTTGTACCACTAGCACAGGCTGGTAAAGAAAAAACAGAGTTTTCCACACCAGGCGGGCTGTACCAATATAAGGTCCTACCCTTCGGTCTACATGGGGGTCTGACAACCTTTCACAGGTTGATGGACTAGGTGTTAAAACCCCACATGCACTATGCTGTGAGCAACATGGATGATGTGATCATCCACAGTAATGACTGGCACTCGCACTTGAAAAAAGTACAGGTATTTCTAATATCCCTGGATGAAGCTGGTCTGATGGCAAACCCCACTAAATGTGCAGTAGGTTTGGAAGAGAACAAGTATTTGGAGTATACGGTTGATAGAGGGCAGGTAAAACCTCATGTTGCAAAGCTTAAGGGGATTAGGGAGTGGCCAAGGCCACTAACTAAGAAACATGTTAAAGCATTCCTCGGCCCGGCTGGCTACTACCGGCACCTTTATACCAGGCTTTGCCACCATCTCAACCCCTCTGTCTGACCTCACAAAAGGGAAGAGTTCAGTCATGGTGAGGTGGTCTAAACAGGCGGAGGAGGCCTTCCAAAGATTAAAGGATGCATTATGTGCCCATCCCATCCTGATCACCCCAGAATTCACCAATGACATTCAGGTCCAGTGTGACGCCTCCAATGTAGGGGTAGGGGCAGGGGCGGCCCTGTCACAAATAGATCGAGCTTAGGAACACCCAATTCTGTACATAAGTAGGAAATTAAACACCTATGAGAAGAGGTATGCTGTGGTTGAGAAAGAGGGCCTGGCAATCAAATGGGCTCTGGAGACTTTAAAATATTATTTATTGGGAGGAAGTTCACCCTAGTAATGGACCATGCACCATTGAAATTCATGCAGCAGAATAGGGAGCAAAATGTTCATATGACTCGCTGTTTTTAAGTCTCCAGAGATTGAAGTTCACAAAAGAACACAAGCCAGGCTCCAAGCACGGAAATGCCGACACTTTGTCCCAGGTATACCCCTCCCTCTATACCAGTGTTCACCTGGTCACGATTGAGCAAAAAGGGTGGGAGATATGTTATGGATTACAGGTACCATAGGTACATATATTGCATAATATATGTCTTAGTACAGCTTGGAGCATACTGTCGCATATTAATTACTTTTTGCTTTTGGTAAGGTACACATATTATCAGAAATTTTGCACATTCTCTGATGTGCCAGTAAATATTAGCAGGGTATATTTGTTATAACACATTTTGCCGAAAGCATGAGCTTACAGTAAATAGAGAGGATGTTAAACCGCAGACATACTTTGACTAAGTTGCTAAAAAAAATTGCTAAACATTTAGCAAAAATAAGTGGGTTATTCCCGTGTCTCATTACAAATCATAATGACGTATGACAAGGGAATATAAGGTTATTGATATGGCAGGTTAGCAGAACCGAAGGGCGACCCACAGGAGACGAGAACTAATCGAGATTGGCTTGGCGTATCATAAATACCCAGAGTGGTCGTGAGTATGAGAGCATACACTGAATAACTAATCTCTGCATAGATAGATATATACAAATATCGGATTATTATCATTTGCTTACTTTTCCTTATGTTGTATCTAAATAAACATGAATCATATCTTATACAAACTCTGAGTAACCTCTCTTAATAATATTCTTACAATACCCTAAAATAAGGGTGTGAGACCATTTTCTACAGGGTATGAAATTGCGATAAAGTGCTTCTGCTTAGGGCAGAAAATAACATATTGCAAGACTTTACCTGGGAGAAGAGGGTGTGGCCTACCTGACCCACAATAGATATGTGATATGCTCAGGCAGAAGGTGTTTGAGGGGAGGTACATAGGACCCAGCACCTTCCTTGGTGTTTACCCTTTCCTCTCACCTGAGCCCTAATTAATGAGCTGCATGTTAAAAGGCAGCACCGACAGCTTCCTGTGCTGCTGCTATGCTAATCTGACGGCACATACACAGATAGCCCTGTGAGAGACTGCAAGGGGATCAGCGGAAAGCTGCAGGTACAGGATGCAATGTGGGAAAAGAGCTTAGCTCTCCCATGTTTAGTAAGCAACTAAGATGTATTAGTCAGCACTCCCTAAGTGGCGTTAGGTCCTTTGATTATTTTGTTTCCTGATTTGTACCTTGTAAATAAACCCCTGTTCACTAAACTCTATGTTTCCTGCCTTTGATATGGGACAAAAGACCTAGTGGTGCAACGAATTACAGCATTTATTTATTTTTGTACTGAATGCACCATAAGTGCTACAAGTGATGTTTGAGTTCTGAGAAAAGGAGTTCATGAATGTATACATTTCATATTTGTATGCATATGTTAACTATTTGATGTACAGGAGGGCCCCTGGCATGCGGCGGGTTCCGTTCTAAGGGCCTGCCGCAAAGCTAAAATCGCCGGAAAGCGGAACCGACAATTTTTGGTGTGTGCACATGCGCAGAGCGGAAATTAAATGATCAACGCATGCGCAACCTCGGCAAACCTCCCCATTCTGCTAATGCGCAACCTCGGACCGGCCCGTTCTGCGCATGCGTAACCTCCGACCGGCCCGTCTGCACATGCGCAACATCAGACGGGCCCGTTCAGTGCATGCGCAGACATGACGGCCCCATTCTCAGTACAGCCGAGAAGCGAGGCGCCGAGAAGCGGGGCCTTGCTGTATTGGTGTTTATATTTATGAATTTGTCAACTGATGTATAAATTAATTTCTTGAAAACTCCCCCTTCGCTAATAGCTTTCCTGCTTGTTAGATAAGCTTCCTCCTTGTATGTACTGTATGTAGGTATGTATATATGTCTTTATTTATATAGCGCCCACAGCTGTAATCTAAGTGGTATGATGGGAAACTTACAGAGACAGCAGATTGTTTTTTTTAATTCTGGTTTATTTTTGTTAAATGCTTTGTTTAATGATTGGTTTATTTTTGGTGATTGCTTTGTTTAATTCTTTTTTTTTTTTTTTTGGTGATTGATTTTTTTTATTATGGTTTTATTTTTGGTGATGGATTTTTTTAGGTTGACTGTTGGCTTACAAAGTGGTTTATCATGCCCGTATTATATGGGCATGATGTATCACTGTGCCATTCAATGGGTAGAGGGTGGGGTAGATGCCCTTTTGGAGGGGGGTTAGGCCTCCAGGGTGGGTAGTGGGGTTAACCCCTTAATTACTATAGCATTTACTAATCGCTAAGGTAATTAAAGAGATAGGGGCCCTTAGTTTGTATTTTTTATTGTACGGTTCCTGCCCATGGAGGACATGGATGTAAAGGATGGTGTAAGTAGAAGTTTTATTTACTTTATGCTGGCTGGATAATGTTTTATTTTAAATGGGCAAATGAACTATTGTCCATATCTGGATAATAGTAATTTTGCCAATTACTGTAATGTAATGGTTGTTGGGAGTAGAGAGTGTGCCCATTCATTCCCATTGGGATTATCTTTGCTCCCATTGAGGGCATAGGTAACCACACTGGCAATTAATGGGTGTATTGACTAGTATTGTGTTTTAATGTGTATTGTGGTAGAGGGGATGGGTGATGGTGGTATTTGGCCCATGGTGGGTGTTTATGCCTACCCGGTGGTTAGCGGGTGGGATTAACCCCTTCATTGCCTTAGCAGTTAGCCGCTAAGGTAATGAAGCTGCCGGTAAATTTATTTTTATTGTATTGGATTGAAGCCGGGGGTCTCGGAGCTGGTATTAATGCATATCAGCTTCAGAGACTCCCGGCTTCAATCCCATGCAAGACAAATGCATTTTTTTCTAAGTTCTCTTCACAGATCCTATCCCGCCACCCATGAGCTGGCGAGATGAAATCTTTGATAAACTTGCTATTCCAGATCCCCGATTAGATTCAAGGCTACTAGAATGGCGTGATTTTATCAAAATGACGATTTTTTGTTGTTTGGCAGCTCCCGCTCGGTGAGTTTGGCAAGGAGCAGCAATGCTCGGGAAAATGCACTTACCGTACGAGTTTGGCAACTCACCAAGGCTTTATGAATAGCCACCTAGTTCCGAGAATGAGGATAGTGGTTGCTCCAATAGTTCTGGAATACAATATAGAAAATCAATGAATAAATCATATGAGTATAACTCTTGCATGGAGTGGGTATAGTGATATGTGAGTGTTCAGTGTAGAACAATAACACTCTCCTGAAGGAAACAGTCAAAAATGATTTTAAAAAATCACCTTGTTGTAACCTAATTGGAGAAAAACATTTAAAAAAACCCACTGGAAATAAATATAAAAAACTCATGATGAATCTAGTATTCTTCTTGAAATGAAGTCTCAATGAGTGTATTTGTGGCATGTCCAGACGCTGATAGAGTTATCTAAACAGCATCAAAAAAAGAGATAGCAGAGCACTGCCCAGGGAGTCAGTTGATATGAAAAATGTACTAAATTAACATCACCCAAAGGTTGTGTAGGGCCTCCTATGTGTTTTGCACAACAATTATGCTTTATCAAGGAGTATGGGATTGTTAACCAGGGACCCTCTTTATATCTAGCTTAAGAAAAACAACTTCAATCAAAATTCACGCCAAAATCGGTTCTGTGCATGATTTCACAGAGGGCGCTCGCACACCCACGCATGCGCGCGTGCCCGTGCCCGCACTCAGCACCTCCGAAGCCAACACAAGCCAGAGTATAGCAGCAGAAAAGAACAACAGTCTGCAGTGCTCCTCCTTCTAACGCCCAATTTCTCAGATCAAAAGCCTTATGGTAACTTTTGCGCATGTGTCAGTGTAAGGGAGTAAAGGGGTTAAACTCCCTTTACAGGTCTGGAAACTGCACTGTTGTCAGGTTTCCTTCCTGAACTGGGAGCTGGAGGTAATTAAACTCCTAATTGAAAAGGTATAAAATGCAGGAAATGAGAACCTTTCACTGTCCCTGTTTGGAGTCTGTGAGGGATCACTGAGCTCCTGCCCGCAGCGAACAAAGCTGGTTGACCAGAAGATTTTACATGGCAACCGTGAGGAACCATAAAAGGAAGAATCCAGCGCTCCACGGATTTTCAAAAGTTCAAATTTATTGCGCCATACACAACGACTGGTTCGACCTTAGTAGGTTTTTCTCAAGTGAAAAGGCTTTCTCACTTGAGAAAGACCTACTAAGGTCGAAATGGTCGTTGTGTATGGCGCAATAAATTTGAACTTTTGAAAATCCGTGGAGCGCTGGATCCTTCCTTTTATTGTTCAAGTCTGGATAATCGTAACAGGTATCCCTTTTGAACCAGCAGCACCGGTAATACTGTTACAGTATGTATATGACTTATGGTGTGCAGCATATAAAAATGTTTTAACCATGAGGAACCCACAGCCTTACCCAGCAGAGAAGCCTGTACCAAAGAAGGGCAAAAGGACTTATTGGGGGGAGCAAAACTGCAAAGCTTGCAGCTGGAGAAATCGGAGATGATGGACCAGCATCAATCAGATAAGACTGTATACAATGTTCCCTTGTCTTGCTAATATTGTTTATATGTTTTGGAGTTGGTAACCAGTTTAGTTGGCAAGCTGTCTTAGAAAGGGCCACTGTAAGGTTGTGTTTATTTTATGATTTTGTGTTTTGCCCTAAAGGGGCAGTAGCCCCAATGTTTTGGTTGCTGTTTTGTGGAGAATAAAACCACTCAAGTTTGGTTTACCCTAAAAATTGCATGTTTGGAATCTGAACTGATCTCGCCTACAGGCCACCCCGTCACAGTCAGTTTGATAACAAGGATTATAATCATGCGCAAAAACCACATGGCTATATCACATGGTATTACAGCCAATGGGATTGAAGAAAATCCCATTGGTTGCTGTACCATGTGATAGGTTACATTAGTACACAAGATCTGACATCATCCATTAAAGTGGATCATCCATTGGCTGTAATACCATGTGATATATCCATGTGGTTTTAAGGATGTGACGTACCCCCCTTGGAGATGACATCACATCCTTAAAAATAAATAAAAAGAGGCGGGCACATGATACAGCGCCTAATCAGATTGGAGCTGTACCATCTGACCTGAAAATGTGATATCAGAGACCCTATAAAAGGCCTGGACGCCTCATTAACATTCAAAGAGGGGTGGTTGAAGGTACAACCAAAGGAACCTATTTGCACTCGCTATGGACCAATTGCGGGCTGAAAAAATGTAATCCAAGGGTATGGGATCCTTATATAGCCACTCACTAAAAATACAAGCTAAAATAATGTATTGAACATATATACAAACATTATGTGAAAAAATTGTTAAAATAACAGGGAGGTGAACAATAGCAGAGGTTACTATATTCTCACACTGTATGTTTATGTGCTGTGTGTATCCTATCTGGGATATAGTGGGACAGGTAACTCTGTAAGTGAGTGAATAGTCTCAAGTCACCCGGTTGCTAGTGTCCCAACGGAGCTATTCTAGTATAAATAACCCTTAGATCACGATCAGTATGGACGCAATATATTCATCAGCAACTTGAAGTGGTACAATATGGATGTGTCGTAGATGCCCCCTATTGCTATCGTATGTATGTACTAAACACAGTACTGTATATATAGAACAACACTGTTGGTGGCTATTTGTATAGGTATCTATTTTACCAGACTGCCAGTTGGTTAGTTGTAACTCTGTAGTTGCAATTCCGCTGTAACAATAGAGTGCAGTCAAAAAATGTTAGAGACCCAGTCTCATGCCTGAAGCATGCATACAGCTATGTTGCAATTGCCAGATCACTTCAACCAATGTTGAACAGAGTAACAAAGTAAGCCACCATACAACCTGATTGGTGTGAGCATGAGACTGGGTCTCTAACATTTTTTGACTGCATGCTACTTTTACAGCGTAGTACTTGTATGTTCAATACATTATTTTAGCTTGTATTATTAGTGAGTGGCTCTATAGGGATCCCATACCCTTGGATTACATTTTTCCAGCCCATAGCAAGTGCAAATAGGTTGCTCTTGCTGTACCCTTCAACCTCCCCCCTTTACATGTATCATATTGTTCCCGTATGCACCCTATGTATTATTTAAAGGAAAAAGGACTGTGTGGTGCTCTAAAACATAGACCCTGCAACTTCAAATTCTTGATAGCTATGCGTTGTATCCTAGAAGTATCCCATAATAATAATGGTGACCACCTATGACATAACACACCTCATTCCACTAGGTATCAATAAACTGGAAGAGTATCAACTCAGAATCGGTAAATACTCCCACTAGCTAGTGTCCAGCCAAAACATTGAATAGGAACATATGGTGCAAGATTGAGTGAAATAACTCACTTGTAGCAGGTGGTCCTCCAGGGATTAAATCTTCATAGGTGTGTGCATCTGGTACTCCACAGCAATAGACAGGTTTCCACGAAGGAGAGTTGGAGCACTACTACATAAAAATAAATTGCTAGAGAGTGTGTCCCAAAGATAAAGGTTTATTGGGTCAGAGCATGGTAAAAAAGGAAAAAAAAAAGAAAAAAATGAGCCCTCAGGCCCCCACCGACATGTTTCGAGCTTCCGCTCTTTCTCAAGGTGTACAAAGATCTGATAACCCCCCTTACCTAATATAGTGTCTTTTTCCCGCCAATCGTCCCGCCAACCCGTCGCTCAGTCGCGTCACACGCGACACGCCATGTCTCCAGAACGCGTCACGAGTACTGCGCCTCGCGCCGGGTATAGCGATGACGTCAGCGTCAGAACAAATCAAACTTTATTAACATCCTAAACTCAACAAACCTAACACAAACTAAAATAACTTTATTAATCTACTAAAACATAATGTATACAATTACTATAATTATAAACATAGAATATTTAAATAAAACCAATTGAAAAACAAACAAACAAGGTTTTTTAGAGAAAACATTAATCTTGACAATTTAAAATCATTTGATTGTAAACATATGAACCCTCATACCCATATATATACCAGAAGATTCTATTCTATAACATGCATATATATAACCAGATTTATTAATCAATTTACTCAATTCATCAAAGAATGATAACAAAAAAAATTACCTATATACATATTTGTTCAAACAGTAAATTCTATATACATATATGTAAGTTAACCATATTCTCAAAAAGGTATGGGTATGGGGTTCACATATTTCAGATCATATTCTTTACCAATATACAGAATTGAGGATGAACATCTTTAGGTGTAAACAATTTGACATAGTTATCCAATTTATTCAATAGCACTTGTTAGTATTATTTCCATCATTATATAATCAAATATCAAATATAAGAAAAATTGAATGGATGAAAAATAGATGAAATTGGAATAGATATACATAAAGATTATGAATTTGTATATAGTGTTAATTCATGGATTTACAGTACATATTATTAGATATTAATACTTTTATTTAAGATATGGGTTTAAATCCCAATCCGTATTCAATCCATACGGGATCCTAGTATTCAAAGTAAAAATCCAAAAGAGTTCCCTTTTGTCCAGTAGTTCCAACCTATTACCACCCCTATATGGTGTTTCAATATGTTCAATCCCTCTAAATTTTAATTTAGTAACATCTCCATATTTGCAGGTAGTAAAGTGTTGGGATACTGGGTGTGTGAGATCCTTAAGTTTAATCAACCTAATATGTTCTCGCATTCTGGCCTTCAATGCTCGTGTGGTACGTCCCACATATTGCTTACCACATCCACAGTCCAATAAATACACTATGAATGTGGTATTGCAATTTATGAAGGATTTTATAATGTATGTTTGTCCTGTATTAAAGGACACAAAATTAGATGATGGCTCCAAAAAAGTACAGGAGATACACTTCAAACATTTGAAACAGCCTTTTGGGAGACCAACCCCATGTGTTTGTTGTTTAGATGTAAATAGGCTTCTAGATACATAATTTGCAACTGTTTTAGCCTTTTTAAAGACGAAACGTGGGCCCACCTGGTATATTTTCTTCAGTAAGGGGTCTGCAGATAACACATTCCAATGTTTCTTCACAATCTCTTTAATACTATCAGTTTGAACATTAAATTGTGTTATGAAGATTGGACTATTTGAGTCCCATGTATTCTGTTTTGGATTCCTTTGTTTGTTTAAGAGATCATCCCTATTCATATCCATTACTTCAGTAAGTGACCTTTTAAGATTTGATTTTAAGTATCCCCTCTCCTCAAATCTTTTTAAGAGTTCTTCTGATTGAATCAGAAAGTCTTCCTCATTGGAACATATCCTTTTTAGCCGTATTAGTTGTCCTTTAGGTATTGAATTTAAGAGGGGTTTTGGATGGCAGCTGTCAAATCTTAGATATGTGTTACGTGAATTTTCTTTTCTATAGATATTTGAACTAATTTTCATATGCATATCAATAAATAAATATAGATCAAGATATTGGATATGATGAAAATCATAAGTGTAAGTGAATTTTAAATTAAAATCATTGTGATTAAGGTGATTAATAAATAATAAAAGTGACTCCTCCCCTCCATTCCAAATAAATATTAAATCATCCAAGAAACGCCTATAAAAAGTGATAAAATGTCGATAAGGGTTGTTATCTCCAAATATGTGGACCGACTCCCACCAACCTAAAAATAGGTTGGCATATGATGGAGCAAAGCTGGTACCCATTGCGGTTCCACATATTTGGAGATAAAAAGTGTCATCAAACAAAAAGTAATTATGTGTTAATAAAAAGTGTATACAATCCAAAATAAAAGCTCTCTGTGTAAGTGATAAGGTGGAGTGCTCCAAATAAGTGTTGACAGCTGCCATACCATGTTGATGAGTTATAATGGTATACAAGGAGGTCACATCCAGTGTGACCCAGATGTAACCCCCTTTCCAGTCAATACATGTCAATTTATCCAAAAGGTCACCACTGTCTCTGATATGTGATGGTAAATCATAAACAAATCTCTGCAAATAATAATCCACATATCTAGAGACACCATCTCCCAAAGATCCAATACTAGCAACTATTGGTCTCCCAGGAGGGCAGACCAAAGTTTTATGGATCTTTGGGAGATGGTGAAACACTGGAATAATGGGATGTATCTCAAAAAGAAATTCACACTCTTTAGAATCAAGAACTCCCAAAAGAGAGCCCTCTTCTATGAGTGACCTTAGTTGTTTTAGGAACATTGGAGTTGGGTCACCACGCAGTACAGAGTATGATGAACCATCTGACAATTGACGAATAGCTTCTTCCCTGTATTGTGTTCTACTCTGCACCACGATGGCTCCCCCTTTGTCTGCACTTTTAACAATCAAATCTTTATTATTTTTCAATTTGTGTAAAGCCTCTTTTTCAATCTTGCTGAGATTATTAATCCTGTTCTGCAGAGGAGACAATTGAAAAGTGTATCCTCTAGAGAGAAGGGTCAAGTCCCTCTCAACAAGTTTCTCGAAAGTCATGAGGTAGTGTCCCTTCATATGTTTGGGGAAAAATACTGATTTCTTCTTAAAACCCGACTGTTGTCTACCTAAAACATTAGAAAGATCAATTGTATCAGTCATTTCATTATCATTCACTAAACTGTTCATGTCCTGTAGACAACATTGTTCTTTAAATGTCAGGGCAGTGGGTGATGGGTCTGGGCCTAGAGATAATTCTGCAAGCTCCCCCATACACAAAGGAGTGTGTACTCCCTGGGTAATAGGACCGCCCGCATCATCACCTCCATCCCTCCCATCATCACCAATCCTATCCCCTCCATCAAAGAAAGGTCACTTACTGAAGTAATCCCCAAACATATGAAGGGACACTACCTCATGACTTTCGAGAAACTTGTTGAGAGGGACTTGACCCTTCTCTCTAGAGGATACACTTTTCAATTGTCTCCTCTGCAGAACAGGATTAATAATCTCAGCAAGATTGAAAAAGAGGCTTTACACAAATTGAAAAATAATAAAGATTTGATTGTTAAAAGTGCAGACAAAGGGGGAGCCATCGTGGTGCAGAGTAGAACACAATACAGGGAAGAAGCTATTTGTCAATTGTCAGGTGGTTCATCATACTCTGTACTGCGTGGTGACCCAACTCCAATGTTCCTAAAACAACTAAGGTCACTCATAGAAGAGGGCTCTCTTTTGGGAGTTCTTGATTCTAAAGAGTGTGAATTTCTTTTTGAGATACATCCCATTATTCCAGTGTTTCACCATCTCCCAAAGATCCATAAAACTTTGGTCTGCCCTCCTGGGAGACCAATAGTTGCTAGTATTGGATCTTTGGGAGATGGTGTCTCTAGATATGTGGATTATTATTTGCAGAGATTTGTTTATGATTTACCATCACATATCAGAGACAGTGGTGACCTTTTGGATAAATTGACATGTATTGACTGGAAAGGGGGTTACATCTGGGTCACACTGGATGTGACCTCCTTGTATACCATTATAACTCATCAACATGGTATGGCAGCTGTCAACACTTATTTGGAGCACTCCACCTTATCACTTACACAGAGAGCTTTTATTTTGGATTGTATACACTTTTTATTAACACATAATTACTTTTTGTTTGATGACACTTTTTATCTCCAAATATGTGGAACCGCAATGGGTATCAGCTTTGCTCCATCATATGCCAACCTATTTTTAGGTTGGTGGGAGTCGGTCCACATATTTGGAGATAACAACCCTTATCGACATTTTATCACCTTTTATAGGCGTTTCTTGGATGATTTAATATTTATTTGGAATGGAGGGGAGGAGTCACTTTTATTATTTATTAATCACCTTAATCACAATGATTTTAATTTAAAATTCACTTACACTTATGATTTTCATCATATCCAATATCTTGATCTATATTTATTTATTGATATGCATATGAAAATTAGTTCAAATATCTATAGAAAAGAAAATTCACGTAACACATATCTAAGATTTGACAGCTGCCATCCAAAACCCCTCTTAAATTCAATACCTAAAGGACAACTAATACGGCTAAAAAGGATATGTTCCAATGAGGAAGACTTTCTGATTCAATCAGAAGAACTCTTAAAAAGATTTGAGGAGAGGGGATACTTAAAATCAAATCTTAAAAGGTCACTTACTGAAGTAATGGATATGAATAGGGATGATCTCTTAAACAAACAAAGGAATCCAAAACAGAATACATGGGACTCAAATAGTCCAATCTTCATAACACAATTTAATGTTCAAACTGATAGTATTAAAGAGATTGTGAAGAAACATTGGAATGTGTTATCTGCAGACCCCTTACTGAAGAAAATATACCAGGAGGGCCCACATTTCGTCTTTAAAAAGGCTAAAACAGTTGCAAATTATGTATCTAGAAGCCTATTTACATCTAAACAACAAACACATGGGGTTGGTCTCCCAAAAGGCTGTTTCAAATGTTTGAAGTGTATCTCCTGTACTTTTTTGGAGCCATCATCTAATTTTGTGTCCTTTAATACAGGACAAACATACATTATAAAATCCTTCATAAATTGCAATACCACATTCATAGTGTATTTATTGGACTGTGGATGTGGTAAGCAATATGTGGGACGTACCACACGAGCATTGAAGGCCAGAATGCGAGAACATATTAGGTTGATTAAACTTAAGGATCTCACACGCCCGGTATCCCAACACTTTACTACCTGCAAATATGGAGATGTTACTAAATTAAAATTTAGAGGGATTGAACATATTGAAACACTTAATAGGGGTGGTAATAGGTTGGAACTACTGGACAAAAGGGAACTCTTTTGGATTTTTACTTTGAATACTAGGATCCCGTATGGATTGAATACGGATTGGGATTTAAACCCATATCTTAAATAAAAGTATTAATATCTAATAATATGTACTGTAAATCCATGAATTAACACTATATACAAATTCATAATCTTTATGTATATCTATTCCAATTTCATCTATTTTTCATCCATTCAATTTTTCTTATATTTGATATTTGATTATATAATGATGGAAATAATACTAACAAGTGCTATTGTATAAATTGGATAACTATGTCAAATTGTTTACACCTAAAGATGTTCATCCTCAATTCTGTATATTGGTAAAGAATATGATCTGAAATATGTGAACCCCATACCCATACCTTTTTGAGAATATGGTTAACTTACATATATGTATATAGAATTTACTGTTTGAACAAATATATATATAGGTAAAAAAAATTTGTCATCATTCTTTGATGAATTGAGTAAATTGATTAATAAATCTGGTTATATATATGCATGTTATAGAATAGAATCTTCTGGTATATATATGGGTATGAGGGTTCATATGTTTACAATCAAATGATTTTAAATTGTCAAGATTAATGTTTTCTCTAAAAAACCTTGTTTGTTTGTTTTTTAATTGGTTTTATTTAAATATTCTATGTTTATAATTATAGTAATTGTATACATTATGTTTTAGTAGATTAATAAAGTTATTTTAGTTTGTGTTAGGTTTGTTGAGTTTAGGATGTTAATAAAGTTTGTTTTGTTCTTAGACGCGCTGACGTCATCGCTATACCCGGCGCGAGGCGCAGTACTCGTGACGCGTTCTGGAGACATGGCGCGTCGCGTGTGACGCGACTGAGCGACGGGTTGGCTGGACGATTGGCGGGAAAAAGACACTATATTAGGTAAGAGGGGTTATCAGATCTTTGTACACCTTGAGAAAGAGCGGAAGCTCGAAACATGTCGGTGGGGGCCTGAGGGCTCATTTTTTTCTTTTTTACCATGCTCTGACCCAATAAACCTTTATCTTTGGGACACACTCTCTAGCAATTTATTTTTATGTAGTAGTGCTCCAACTCTCCTTCGTGGAAACCTATGTATTATTTAAATCAGATCTTCCACAATAGGTGAGCGGTAGTATTCCTATTTTGCGTCGCCTTATTTAACAGGAAGAAGACAGCAAGACAATATCCGTTGGGACTTAGCATGGGGTTGGATTGACAGGTGAAGAAAGAAGATAGAACATTAAAGAAAAGAAAGAAATATTGACAGAAGAAGATAGAAGAAGGTGATAGAATATAAAAAAAAGAAGCATTTTGTTACCTGTTTCAGAGCTTCATGGTGGATGGCGTTGGATTGACTTTGATGACGTCGTGGTACGAGAGCTTGCAGAAACGCTGGGATTCGGAGGGTCAACGCTAAAGGTAAGAAAAATATTGAATGTATGTAATTTTAGCTTTACATGTTTTTTGATTGTATTTTTTTCTTTTTACTTTTTTCATTGCCCATTGGCAGATAATGTATTAATCTGTGCCATTTAGGGAACAGATACATACATGGACAGTAAATGCATTTTTTGGCAAATGCTTTTTTTTCTATCAGGGTTTTTTCTAATTTTTCTGTTTTGTGTTTGGCTTAAATTGTTTGTAATTTGGATGGCTTGTTTTTATTTCATTTTTTTATTGTTTAGCATTTGTAATTAATTATTTATTTTGTTGGCTACTGGTTTTAATTGATGTGTTGGCTACTGGTTTACATTAATCATTTGATTTTTTGGCTAGTGCTTTTATGTATTGAATTGCTTGTTTAGCTAGTGGTTTTATTTCTTGAATAGTTTGCTTGGCTAGGTGTTTATTGAATTGTATGCTCATGTTTTGGAATAACACATTTTGTTTTTATTATTGTGCTGTTTTGGAGATGGATAAATGTTATGATGTGGCTTACTATTAGCCTTTTTAGTTCTTTTATTGTTGGTGTGTTTAGGTGCTTGTGTATGTAATTTTATTATTGTGTATTTTTGGCCTTCATGCTTTTTTATTAGGGTGACCATTGGCTGCAATAGTGGCTTATCATGCCCATATTATATGGTATGATGTACCATAGTGCCAATCATGGGGTATAGTGGGTCCGGGGTTGGTGCTTAGGCCTCCTGGGTGGGTAGCATGTGATGGGGGTTAACCCCTTAATTACTATAGCGATTATTAACCGTTAAGGTGATTATGAGGTTAGGGGCCAAGTGATTGTATTTTTCATTGTATTCTTTCTGGCAACTGAGGACATAGTGAAGTGAACAAGGACTGAATATGGTGCTCTTAACGCAAAGTAGTGAATTTAAATCAATGCTTTAGTGCTTATAACACAAATGCATATAATTACAGTGCTCATATAAAGTGAATAAAACAGTGTAAACTGTCAGGAATCGGCGTTCTCCTCGCTTCCCACACAAAGCACTCCCTCTCCGCAGGGAGTCCCTGCACACACAAAACAATCCTGCCTTACCGGCCTCCATGGCTCCTCGCCCCTGCCGCCGTCGCGGGATCACTCCCCTCGGCGATTCTTCTACTCAGCGCCGGGCGCGTCCACGCCCTCCTACACGCACGCCAGCCTCAGACGTTATGTGCATGCATTCTCAGCTTACAGAGCACACGCCTAACAGAGCACTTTTAACCTCTGCTTCTGCAGTGAGGCGTCGCCCCCAAGCATCACACAGTTCAATACAAAGCAATGATTACACTCAGCTGGGCTGTAACACCTCTCTCCTATCAGGGAGGACTCCTTGCAGTCCTCCAGGCCTGCCCCCTTTTCCCATTGGTCTGCCCAGCTTTATTATGCCTGTGCTTCCCATCACTCATCGCTCGACATAGTTCTGTATAGAAGCATTTGACTATTCTCTCAGTGACTCCTCAGGTATTGACGCAGATTGGACGACTACCCCCTCTGGCTCTCGACTTTGGCTCTACTTGGACTTCATGACTTCTGGCATCCCTGATCTTGGCAACGGCAATAACCACTCCTTCTCTACTACCGGTACCGGCAAGTATTGTCTTCACTACTATATCTGGCCTGGCAACAATAACACCACACTCCGGACACGCTCCCTTTGCTGCGGGTGCTTGTATCCCTACGTCCCACCTCAGCACAGGGGACGGGTCTTGTCTGCGGGCAGCACCGGCGTAACATTAACAAATGCAGATCCAAAAACCCTTTTGAGGGCAGTCAGTTGACTTCCTCTATGGAGTGCTTGACAGGGAAGTTTGGGGAGCGTAGTTTGGGACCACCTGAGGACACCCACCAGAACCACCCGAGGGCTCACAGACACCCGCAGGGACCACCCAAAGACCAATAGTCACCTGTAGGGACCACCTGAGGACACCCATAGGGACCACCCGATGGACCCCAGACACCCACAGACACCTCCTGAGGAAACCTGGACAAAAGCAGGGACAACCCAATGGCATACAGTCACCTGTGTGGACAACCTAGGGACCCATGGGCATAGGAGATAGCGGCACCCCATAACAGGGCCTGTATCTTGGGAAGCAGGGGTTTCCTGGACCTCAAATCAATGCAGTTCTGCTCCAGAAACCCCTTGCTCATCTACACTAGTAATAAAATGTATATTAAAAAACATTAATTTCGGGCGAGATTTGCGCAGGGATAGGCGGCTCTCTCTGAGCAGCTCTCTCTGCAGCTGAAAGAAATGACCGGGTAAGGCCTTTTTAGAAAGGTGATCTTCACGTCGCCAGCTACTCGCTGTTTTGGGAATTTTGCTATCACAGGTTATCGAAGCTTTCTTAATACCGTGATAGCAACGCCCAAAAAATGGCGATTTAAATCGCCCCCGCGATTTATTTATTTTTTATGAACGCTTATAGCATGTAGCCTATACTTGTTACCATCAATCACCATGGACACCCACATGACCACTACAAAGATAACTTCTAACAACACTAATGCAACAAAGAAAAGTGAGTGAGCGAGATCAGAAGTTTAAAGCTGCAGTTCATGCAATATCCTGCATGTGTGGTTTTTTTAAATAAATCAGTTCTGTAGTAAGAAAAAATACTTTTAGCAATTTTCTTGTATTCTATTTTAACATGCATGCTTGTTCCTATAGCAACGATTTACATTCCCCATATTTAAGAATGTCGCCAAATTTTGCCGATCAATAGACGGAAAACGAATTCACTGGCAGCTATGCATTTTTTTTAGGTAAGTAGAGATTGCCCACATGAAACTATTGAAGTTAAAAAAAAAAACTAAGAAAAAAAACTAAAAAAAAAAAAAAACGGGCGCCTGAACTGCAGCTTTAAGTCAGTATGAAGTGCTGAATATATTTAAGAAGGCAAATAATTGACATGCAAATATGTATACTGTTTACTGGATTTTTAAGATTGAATGTTTACCAGGCACTTAAACTACTTTAAATTTCACCAATGAGGGCTAAGCCATAAGCCAACTGAAGGGAATTGGCAATGTGTCTTATGGCTTAGCACCACATTGTTAATATGGCCTCAAATCTCTACAAGGAGTGAGATGCTCAAAAAGATTGAAATATAATAGGGATAAGGGATAAACAGATATGCTAATATTTCCTGTCTCTTCAGATTACCTTCAGTATACTTATATTATTTTATTACTGTATACTGAAAAAATAGTACATGCAAACATTTTTATTAGATACCAGGAATAGCAGCAATCTTCAATTATCTTAAATATAGTTCTGTATTTGTAAAAATGTTTTCATATCCCTGGCGCTCAGAAGTCATTTTATTATGTTGTTTTTGTGTGTGAAGGACTATTGTATGACAGTCTAAATGTACAACTGTGAGATACTTATCTCTCTCCCATGTCTGTTGCGGCAAACATTCCCCAAAGGATGCCTGAGGACCTACTTGATTGGTACCTTCAAAAACATCTGTCCTTCCTTGCATTACTTTATAGCCAACAGCACAAAATGGTATTACTTTCTGACACAAAAACAGTGGGTGAACTGCTACATAGTTTGCAATAAGGTTTTAATTATAATCTATAATGAGCAGAAACGGATTTATTCCTCTGAAAAGAAAACTAACATCCAGTACCTTATCTTAAAATTCTTTTACACAACCATATAAATAATAAATGCTGAATGACGAGGAAATGGCCATGAAATACTGTATCAGTATCTGTAAAGGGGTGGAATAACTTGATAGCATGGCGGGGAGGGGGTTATAACAGCTAAGGTGTTGTCATAAATCTACAGTAGGAGGGAGGACTGCAAATTTAGCAGGACAAAGGCGTTTTTTAGTTCTTGGTCAAATGTGGGCAGACAACAAGCTATATGTTTTACAAGAATACTGCTTTCAATCGGATGGATTAATTAATAAAAAAAAGAAGCAAACAAGGCAGTTGAAAAACAGATGATTGCTGCTAGTGTAACTGATAGGCAAAGATTTCTGAATTCCAGTGTTTGTATTGTGACAAATGCCCCTCTTTTGTAGCGCTGACGTCTGTCTGGACTCTTTACGACAGTCTTCTAGGGTTAATTAGAGAAATAACAGGATAATACAAAGCATTACGTTGCTTAACTCAGGCTTCTGCCTGCTTTATTTTCATCCCAGTAAGGGACTGCAGCTTTAAATGGTGTAGGCAGGAGGCACTCCGTTATTAACCTTCAGCGGTTTACTCATATAAGTGATATAATATTTCACACACTGTCACTTTAAGAAACCAAAGAAATCATATAAATAAATCATATCCCTTTCAGGGATCTAACTATACTGCAGAATAAGCCTCTCTAACTGTTGCTGGGCCAATTAACCCTATTCCCCAGTTTAAACAATACCCTCTCATTTAGGGTCACTAGTTACAGCATAATAATATCCACAGTTTTTAGACACAGCTTAACTGATAGATGGGGGACAGCGTCCCCAGAGTCCAGGCAATGCTTCCGGACAGCGAAGGTCATGAAGGGGGCGTCCTCCCCAAACTGGATACAGGGGAGCAGCGTGCTCCACCCACCAGGCTCTAGAAGAGAGACTGAAAAGGTAACCCTCTCTGCTCTAAATACCTGTTCTAGTGATTACGAGATCAGGTGAGGGAAAAACCAGAACCACCAATCTCTGGCCTTGAGTTTGTATCCCACAGTCTCAGCAACTGTAGAATGGATCACTTCCATACTGTCTGCACTTTCTTCTATAAATTTAGACAGAAAGCTGCCCATTATCCTGCGACTATGTCACAGTATCTAGAAGTTGTTTACATGTTATATGGGATAAACCTAGACAGTATTATCAGAGCAAATGTACTATAAAACAAAGTTGGTCCAAAGAGCTACAAAAACTAGACCAGTAATGCTAGTCAAACTCCATTGGGATTATTCTAGTAGCTTCGATGTTATCACTGCCAAACTGAATGGTTTGGCATGACCCTACAGTACCTCACGGTCTGACATGTGTGTTATCACGGTATTCAGAATGAATTATCACAAGTCAGAAACTGTGAGGTACTGTAGGAAAATGCCAATACCGCTCGGCATACCGGTATCCTTATCTCAGCCTTTTCCGAAAATTCTGCCCGTGCGATCTTTCCACAATCTGTAAGAACTGCACAGAGAGGCGATCTTTCCACAATCTGTAAGAACTGCACAGAGAGCTTTATCTCTCTGGACAGCTCTTACAGGTGAACGCACTGTTTGTATTTTATTTTAATAACAAAATATTGTGAATTAAGCTCATTTGAATATTTAAATCAGTTTGCTTTTCATGTATCTCAGATGTATTCACAGGTACATTATCTCTCCACATGTTTTATAGATCTCTCTATCACGCTCCTCTTCTCCAAAACCCATATTTAAAAATGTACAGACTTTTACTAGGCAATTCACAAGGTGAAAAAAATGCACATTTTGCCTAGTTAGCTAATTTATGTGAAAAGTTTGCACATCTGTAATCATGAGATATTGATTCTGGACATGCAGGGATGCTGCTTCTTCATATCATGGAAGACTCTAGGTTAAATTACCTCACATTCTAGCTCTGATTAATAGACTTACATAGTTATATAGAAGATGAGGTTGAAAAAAGACATACGGCCATCAAGATCAACATACTGTATGCTAAATTTAGATGACAGATACGGTCTCCTAAATACTGTATTTACAGTATATTGATCCAAAGGAAGGCAAACAAAAACCCCAGTGACATATCATCCAATGATATCTCATAAGGGGAAAAATAAACTCCCTCCTGACTCCAAATATTGTCAATCAGATTACTCCCTGGATCAACATCCTTCCCAAGTTTACTCATTTGGTACTGTAGTGCCGACAGTATTGTAAAACAAATCTGGGGCAATCACCATCAAGATCCAGGTACATGCTGGGTACATGCTGCAACATTTCAGTGACATTTCTGCAGACAGACTAATGGCTCATCGGATTAACAGCGAGAGTCCCTGGCAGTCCCATTCAAACCGAATGGGACTGCCAGGTACCCCTGCTGTGTTAATCCGATGGGCCATTAGTCTGTGCAGAAATGTCACTGAAATGTTGCAGCATGTACCCAGCACGTACCTGGATCTTGATGGTGATTGCCCCAGATTTCCCAAGGCAAGTTTTAGAATACTCACCGGCGCACCTGTATATCCCTGTATACGTTTCCTTTCTAAAAAAGATGTCCAACCTTTAAAGCACCAAGACTAAACCTTTGTCTAATGAGGACATAGAGATTGGTTAGAAATACAGCATTTGTTTTACCCTTTGCAATTCATAGTTCAATAGTATTCCTCAAAGCATAAAAGGAGATAGGACAATGGCATCAGCCCAAATGTATTTCAAATTATAATCAGGTTTTGAAGCGAAAAGTATGTCATTTTACATCATTTAGTTTAATATGAGGAAAGGACCATATTTCCTTATATAATACATAATGTATTGTTACAGACAAACGTAAGAAGAGACTTATATTTTATAGAATTCTGTCTTCTTTTATTTTTATCATCATTTAATTATTTGAATGATGCCAGATATTTTCAGTATCACTTTAATTGGAATGACAAGGTCAAATAAATGATTTATTTTAAAGAACACTAAAATATTCTTTGAATAAACTATTACAGTACTCATTTCAGTACTCATTAATGTATAATTAATTGAACAGCCTTCACACACTAAGTATAGGTTAATGATTCTTCTAATAGTCTATCTTTTCATCCATCATTTATAATTTTATTGTCTAGTTTTTGTTACAAATGCCCCATAAATACAGTAGCATATGCATTTACATTCACAATCTATTGTACGGTTTGTGGAACAATGTGTAGGACACATGCATGCAAACCAAACTCATACACCTTGTGGCCTATTGTAGTAGCTGCTGTGTTGTACGTGTAATTTTTTTTTTAATTAACTCAGTTCTGTACTATAAGAACATGCTTGTAGTATTTTTTATTTAAAAAATATTTGTGAATGACATTTTTAATGTATTATAATGTAACAAGCATTCTTTATTTTTATCACAACAATTTACAAAGTCGCACCCCTTCCTCTTCTGAAACAGGCTCTGGCACACCCTTTTTGAGCGCTGCCCTCTCTGTAGCAGTGCACCAATTGTATGTAGTGACTGCCTGGTCACATGATCTTCCCCACAGAACGTTTGCATCTTGTATCCTTTTCTGCTGCACTGACAGCCATTTAGTGAACCCCCGAACTTAATCTTTGTCAATCGATACATTAGCTAATTACTTACCATTGTGTGGATTGTATTGATGCACATATTAAAGGAGAAAAATGGCAGCTTAGGCTGCTGCTTTTAACAGAACTAACATATCATACATGGGGAGATCACTCAACACAGCTACATTATATACAATTTACAGGGGTAATGAGCTCTTTAAAATGTATAATTTGTTGTGTGTGTGTATGTATATATAGTGTAGGAAGGATGAAAGAGAGGGCATACTGCTGTGATACACTTTATTCGAGCAAATACCCGGTATGTACCTGGCAGATACCTGGAATGCGCCGCTCCTCACCTCTGACAAGCCCCGTTGCGTTTGCCTTCCCAGCCTGGGTTCATGCCTGGCTGACGGGCGGCTGATCTGTTAAATGATATTGATTAGGATTTAATAGGCTGCAATGCTTCGCGTGTCTACCAGATGGCATAAATTCATGAATTGTAATGCAGTATATATATATATACTGTGCAGTATTGCAGCCAGCGGGAATAAAATGCTTTAATCCCTGCCTGGAAAATAACTCAATGCACTCGGCAGAAAATAGTCACAAACCTCAATACACCCGGGTATACCCGAATTCGTGGGACTAGCCGAGCTCGAATAAAGTGTGTCGCCAGTGTAGCATCCAAGACGCGACGTGGGCTCTTTAAAGATGGCCGCGACACTGGCATCCGATGCCCCTTACCGGGGCCTGTAACTCGGGAAACAGGGGGACCCTGAGCCACAAATCAATGCGGTTCAGCTCAGGGGACCCCCTGCTCCCGCACACTATTAATAAAAATACATTAAAGCAGCTCAATTGGAAGATCTTTACCTTTTGGACATTTTACCATCACAATGTGGCATGGATGGTCTCATGGACGATGGTAACTGATGTGTACTGTTAACCATTGTTGATCCCATACTAACAGTCTCTTTTTGGTACTGTGCCTGGTTTGTCTTGATTTTACCAACTGCATTTACGGTGTATGTATATAATATATGTATTTGACATCAGCATGTATTAGGCAATCTGGTGCATGTGTTATCTATGCTTGCTGTGTGGTTTTATATTTACTAGGGGTGAGGCCGGCCTTGTAGTTCAAGGGGTTACTGTTAACCCCTTGTTCTATATATTTTGTGCTTATAGTTTTTTTCCCTTGCCTTGGGTATTAGGGGTCCATCAGTATCTTCATAGGGGATTTCCCCTGTCTGATACATATTCTATCACAGGAGGATGTCAGGGTTTGTTTTAATAATATATATATATCTACTATATATTTCTGAAAGTGTCCTATGTGTCCGGGTCTGTATGTGTCTCCCTGTGTCCCTCCCTGTGTCCCTAGCGGCAATCCCATTGGCTCCCTTGGCCCGCCCCCGCACACCTCTCATTGGCCGGACACACACATACACTCACACAGAGATACACACACACACACACGGAGAAACACACAGGCAGGACACTGAGACACACACAAAGATACACACACACTGAGACACACACAGATACACACACACACACACACACTGAGATACACAGACAGGACACACATATACTGACAGGACACACACATACACACACACACACACTGAGATACACACAAAGATACACACACAACACACACACACACACACACACACACACACACACACAAAGATACACACACACACACACACACACACATACACACACACACACACACAAAGATACACACACACACACACACACTGAGATACACAGACAGGACACAGATAGACAGACAGGACACACACACACCCTCCCCCCCTCCTCCCCCCTCTGTCCGTCCCCCCCCCTCCCCCCCTCTGTCCGTGTCCCCCCCATCACGTGCGCCACCCTGCACCGGCTCCAGACGGAGGGGAAGCGCGGCCCTCCTACCCCAGCTGCTCCCTTACCTCCCCGGCGCTCCCTCCCACACAGGTAAGTCACTGCGCGTCCCGCCTCAGCCTCAGGTAAGTCACAGCACTGCCAGTAACTCTCCTATTTCAGGCACGGAGCCTCGCACCTCAGGCCCACACAGGTCCCACACAGGAACACACAGGCCCACACAGGAACACACAGGCCCTCACAGGCCCACACAGGCCCCACACAGGCCCCACACAGGCCCCACACAGGGCGCTTCCTGTCGTCGCCTGCACGCCTCACTCAGCCAGGCGGCACATCGGGGGAAAGCGGGCGCCGGGGGGAGGGGGGGAGAAGCGCGAGTCACGAGGAACGGGGGGGGGGAGTCACAGGGAACGGGGGGGCGCAAGCCGCAAATCACGGGGAATGGGGGGGGGCGAGCTGCGAGTCACGGGTAACGGGGGGGGGGCGAGTCACGGGGAACGAGGGAGCGACAACCCGCCGAACCAGCGGGGGGACGGATGCCCGGTGGGGGGGGCATGCACATACATAAATTATGACAATACATATGCCCACTGCTCTCCACCCCCCCTCCACCACTCCCCCTCCCCTCCCCCCTCCCCCCACTCCCCTTCCCCCCCTCCCCCACTCCCTTTCCCCCCCCCTCCCCCACTCCCCTTTCCCCCCCTCCCCCACTCCCCTTTCCCCCCCCTCCCCCACTCCCTTTCCCCCCCTCCCCCCTCCCCTTCCCCCCCTCCCCCACTCCCATTTCCCCCCCCACTCCCCTTTCCCCCCCCTCCCCCACTCCCCTTCAACACCCTCCCCCCCTCCCCTTTTCCCCCCCTCCCCCACTCCCCTTTCACCCCCCTCCCCCATTCCCCTTCCCCCCCCCTCCCCCACACCCCTTTCCCCCCCCTCCCCCTCCCCTTCCCCCCTCCCCCCCCTCCCCCCTCCCCTCCCCCACCTCCACTCCCCTTTCCCCCCCCTCCCCACTCCCCTTTCCCCCCACCCCTTCCCCACTCCCCTTTCCCCCCTCCCCCCACTCCCTTCCCACCCTCCAACACTCCCCTTTCCCCCCTCCCCCACTCCCCTTCCCACCCCCCTCCACCACTCCCCTTCCCCCCCTCCCCACTCCCTTTCCGCCCCCCCCCACTCCCCTTCCCCCCCTCCCCCACTCCCCTTTCCCCCCCTCCCCCACTCCCCTTCCCCCCTCCCCCATTCCCCTTTCCCCCCCTCCCCCACTCCCCTTTCCCCCCCCACCCCCACTCCCTCCCCACTCCTCTTTCCCCCCCTCCCCCACTCCTCTTTCCCCCCACTCCCCTTTCCCCCCCTTTCCCCCCCCTTTCCCCCTGTCCCTTCCCCCCCCACTCCCCTTGCCCCCCCACTCCCCTTTCCCCCCCACTCCCCCACTCCCCTTTCCCCCCCTCACCCACTCCCCTTTCCCCCCCCCAAACCCCTTTCACCCCCCTCCACTCCCCTTTCCCACCCCCACTCCCCTTCCCCCCCACTCCCTTTCTCCCTCCCCCACTCCCCTTTCTCCCTCCTCAACTCCCCTTTCTCCCCCCCCACTCCCCTTTCCCCCCCCCCCCACTCCCCTTTCCCCCCCACTCCCCTTCCCCCCACTCCCCTTTCCCCCCCCCCATTCCCCTTTCCCCCCCCACTCCCCTTTCCCCGTCCTCCGCTCCCCTTTCTCCCCGCCCTCCGCTCCCTTTTTCCCCCGCCCTCCACTCCCCTTTTTCCCCCGCCCTCCGCTCCCCTTTCCCCCGCCCTCCGCTCCCCTTTCCCCCCGCCCTCCGCTCCCCTTTCCCCCGTCCTCCGCTCCCCTTTCCCCCGCCCTCCGCTCCCCTTTCCCTCCCCCGCTCCCCTTTCCCCCCCCCACTCCCCTTTCTCCCCCCCACACCCCATTTCTCCCCCCCCACTCCCCTTTCTCCCCCCCCACTCCCCTTCTCCCCCCCACTCCCTCCCCCCCCAACACCTCCCCCCCCACTCACACCCTTCTCCCACCCCCCCCACCACCCCCCCCACTCCAACTCCCACCCCACTCCCCAAACCCCCCCACTCCCCTTCTCCCCCCACTCCCCTTTCTCCCCCCCACTCCCCCTTCACCTCCCCCACCCCCACTCCCCCACTCCCTCCCACCCACTCCCCTTTCCCCCCCCACTCCCCTTCCACCCCCCACTCCCCTTCCCCCCCATCCCTCCCCCCCACTCCCCTTTCTCCCCCCACTCCCCTTCTCCCCCCCTCCCCTTTCTCCCCCCCATCACCCCCCCCACTCCCAACCCCCCCACTCCCCTTCCCCCCACTCCCCTTCCCCCCCACTCCCCTTCTCCCCCCCCACTCCCTTTCCCCCCCCACCCCTCCCCCCCCACTCCCCTTTCCTCCCCCCCCACTCCCTTCCCCCCCACCCACTCCCCATTCCCCCCCCCCACCCCCTTCCCCCCCCACTCCCCATCCCCCCCCACCCCAACCCCCCCATCCCCATTCCCCCCCCCAATCCCCCACCCCCCTTCCCCCACCCCCTTCCCCCCCCACCCCTCCCCCCCTTCCCTCCCCCCCACTCCCCTTTCCCCCCCCCCACTCCCCAATCTCCCCCCCCACCCCATTCTCCCCCCCCACCCCATTCTCCCCCCCACCCCCATTCCCCCCCCACCCCTTCCCCCCCCCCATTCCCCCCTTCCCCCCCCCACTCCCCTTCCCCCCCATCCCCTTCCCCCCCCCCACCCCCTTCCCCCCCACCCCCTTCTCCCCCCCCCCCCACCCCCCCACTCCCCCCCCCCCCACCCTTCTCCCCCCCCCACTCCCCTTCCCCCCCCACTCCACTTCTCCCCCCCCACTCCCCTTCCCCTCCCCATTCCCCTTCCCCCCCCATTCCCCTCCCCCCATTCCCCTCCCCCCATCCCCTTCCCCCCCCATTCCCCTTCCCCCCCATTCCCCTTCCCCCCATCCCCTTCCCCCCCACTCCCCTTTCTCCCCCCCACTCCCCTTTCTCCCCCCCACTCCCCTTTCTCCCCCCCCACTCCCCCTTTCTCCCCCCCCACTCCCATTTCTCCCCCACTCCCCTTTCTCCCCTCCATTCCCTTCCCCCCCCCATTCCCCTTCCCCCCCATTCCCCTTCCCCCCCCCATTCCCCTTTCCCCCCCACTCCCCTTTCTCCCCCCACTCCCCCTTTCTCCCCCCCCCACTCCCCTTTCTCCCCCCCACTCCCCTTTCTCCCCCCCCCCATTCCCCTTTCTCCCCCCCCACTCACCTTTCTACCCCCCCACTCCACTTTCTCCCCCCATTCCCCTTTCCCCCCACTCCCCTTTCTCCCCCCACTCCCCCTTTCTCCCCCCCCACTCCCCTTTCTCCCCCCCACTCCCCTTTCTCCCCCCCCACTCCCCTTTCTCCACCCCCCACTCCCCTTTCTCTCCCACCCCACTCCCCTTTCCCCCCCCACTCCCCTTTCTCCTCCCCCACTTCCCTTTATCCCCCCACTCCCCTTTCTTATTACTTATATTTCCCCCCCACTCCCCCTTTCTCCTCCCCCACTCCCTTTCTCCCCCCCCACTCCCCTTTCTCCCCCCCACTCCCCTTTCTCCCCCCCCATTCCCCTTTCTCCCCCCCATTCCCCTTCCACCCCCCATTCCCCTTTCCCCCCCATTCCCCTTCCCCCCCCCACTCCCCTTTCTCCCCCCACTCCCCTTTCTCCCCCCCCACTCCTTTCTCCCCCCCCACTCCCCTTTCTCCCCCCCCCACTCCCCTTTCTCCCCCCCACTCCCCTTTCTCCCCCCCCATTCCCCTTTCCCCCCCCATTCCCCTTCCCCCCCCATTCCCCTTCCCCCCCATTCCCCTTCCCCCCATTCCCCTTCCCCCCCCATTCCCCTTCCCCCCCATTCCCCTTTCCCCCCTACTCCCCTTTCTCCCCCCCCCCACTCCCCTTTCTCCCCCCCCACTCCCCCTTTCTCCCCCCCACTCCCCTTTCTCCCCCCCCACTCCTCTTTCCCCCCCCACTCCCCTTTCTCCCCCCCCACTCCCCTTTCTCCCCCTCATTCCCCTTTCCCCCCCACTCCCCTTTCTCCCCCCACTCCCCCTTTCTCCCCCCCCCCCACTCCCATTTCTCCCCCCCCACTCCCCTTTCTCCCCCCACCCACTCCCCTTTCTCCCCCCCATTCCCCTTCCCCCCCCCATTCCCCTTCCCCCCCCCCATTCCCCTTTTCCCCCCGCCCTCTGCTCCCTTTTTCCCCCGCCCTCCGCTCCCCTTTCCCCCCGCCCTCCGCTCCCCTTTCCCCCCGCCCTCCGCTCCCCTTTCCCCCCGCCCTCTGCTCCCCTTTCCCCCCCTCCGCTCCCCTTTCCCCCCTCCGCTCCCCTTTCCCCCCCTTCCGCTCCCCTTTCCTCCCCCCTCCGCTCCCTTTTCCCTCCCCCCTCCGCTCCCCTTTCCCTCCCCCCTCCGCTCCCCTTTCCCTCCCCCCTCCGCTCCCCTTTCCCTCCCCCCTCCGCTCCCCTTTCCCTCCCCCCTCCGTTCCCCTTTCCCTCCCCCCTCCTCCCCTTTCCCAACCCCCCACCCCCCTTCCCCCCTCCCACCCCCTTCCCCTCTCCCACCCCCTTCCCCCCTCCCACCCCCCCTCCCCCCTCCCCCCTCCCACCCCCTTCCCCCCTCCCCCCCTCCCCCCCCTTCCCCCCTCCCCCCCTCCTCCCCCTTCCCCCCCTCCTCCCCCCCCTTCTCACCCCTTCCCACCACCCTTCGCCTTCCTGCCCGCCTTCCCGCCTACCCACCCCTGCCTTCCCGCCTCTGCTTTCGCGCCCGCCCGCCTCTGCCTTTCACCCACCCTTACTCTGCCCGCCTCTGCCTTTCACCCGCCGCCTCACAGCCACTGCACGCACTCAACAGACACCCGCCACACTCGACACATACCTGCCGCCACACACACCTGCTGCCTCCCGCCCCTACGCACCGACATCACTGACCCACCGCCTCACACCCTAGCAGGACCCCCACTCACAGACAGCACTCACAACCCATGCGCCACCCGCCGCCTCACACCCTAGCAGGACCCCCACTCACAGACAGCACTCACAACCCACGCGCCACCTGCCGCCTCACACCTTAGCAGGACACACGCCTCACATTTTTACATCTGTTATGTCACCAAAATATACATTGTACTGTGGTGTGTTTACAATAAACCATTTTTAAACAACATCGTATTACATTTTATTCCATCTTTCTTTTCAACATTATTATCCAACCTTTACAACAAATAGTCATCTATTGTTCCACGATTTATAAATAATACTACCTATTACGGATTTACATCCCGGGCAACGCCGGGTCTCTCAGCTAGTATATATATATACAGTATATACTGTATATGCATGAGTAACCAATATACAAATAAATGGTTAAGGATATACTGTACATGCCGAAATACAATTCTCTCCCAATATCAAACAGCACCAAGCAAAATCAATATCTAAGAAATGCAAATAAAAACACTCAATTTGACAATATGTACATAATACAATTAATCTGTGCATCATGTACACTATGCCAACCAATGCTCCAAATCAAAAACACTATTCCAAACAAGATACAAATACAATGATTAAAGAAAAACAAATCATCTCAACACAATTAAATTACCATCAATTAATCCAATCTCCAATCAATTACAATCCAGATCAATTACACACTTCAAATCCTAAAAACAAACCACTGTAAAAAATAATCTGTCAAAGTAAACATCACACTAAATCTAGCTTCCAAAAATAAGACAATGAAATAATCTATAGCAAACAGCCTTTAAATAAACATTTGAAAAAATGAAATGTAGATTAGAAACACATTTTTACACAAAGCAGCAAATTTCAATTCCAAAAAACATCAAACAAAGACACCCTCAGGGCAGCACTCGTTGTAAGTGATGATGTAATGATGGTAAACTTAAAATGAAAATGCTTTAATTATGTTAGTTAAAATAAGTGTCAAAATCGTTGAAATAAATAAACAACTGACAGTGGTAAAACAACACACAAAACAGACAAAAATACACAATACTCAAACTGAAATCTAGGGGGGAAAGGTAGAGATCCTACCTATCTGCTAATTAGCAGTGATAAGCAATCAATGACTAGATAGTCAGCCCCCTGGTTCAGCAATAACAAGGTTAAAAAGCCTGTAAAATAGATACAACTGTTGTATATTACTGTTGCATCATTTGTATCCCTTCCTCCCCTCGGCTCATTATATGTGGTTGCTCACTATGTTTCTGCTATCTGCTATCGTATCTGCTACAGTGGCACATTTGAATTAGGGGGCCATAACTTGATACGGACGAGATCCGTGCCCCAGAGCTGACTATTACATTTTGTAAGCTCTTGTGCACTTAGCTATCGACAGCCAAGATCACAACTGATTTTTGTGGATTGTCAAGACAATTACTGTTTTCTGTGTATTGTGAGGTCTAAATAAGCGTGATTTAGTGGCACATTTGAACTAGGGGGCTATAACTGGATACGGACTTGATCCGTGCCCCAGAGCTAAGTACCACACTTTGTGAGCTCCTGTGCACACTGTCCATTAACACTTGGATTACCAATTCTACCTACTTAGAGTTAGGCTCGCTTAACCCTTTAATTAGGGATCCTCCACGACCAGAGTTATTTCAACAATTTAGCCTATTGTAGCTGTATTAAACTGTCACTAGTGAGCTCTCAATCAATTGCTTTATATTTTATATAGCATTTTGGCATATATCCTTGCATGACCAGTCCACCGTTACCTGTATCTATTTTACAGGCTTTTAACCTTGTTATTGCTGAACCAGGGGGCTGACTATCTAGTCATTGATTGCTTATCATTGCTAATTAGCAGATAGGTAGGATCTCTACCTTTCCCCCTAGATTTCAGTTTGAGTATTGTGTATTTTTGTCTGTTTTGTGTGTTGTTTTACCACTGTCAGTTGTTTATTTATTTCAACGATTTTGACACTTATTTTAACTAACATAATTAAAGCATTTTCATTTTAAGTTTACCATCATTACATCATCACTTACAACGAGTGCTGCCCTGAGGGTGTCTTTGTTTCCTAGTAATCATCCTGTTCTCTCCCCTTATTGCACCGTTGTTGATTTCATTTTATTATAGGCTGACGCGAGGGTCCTCATTCCCTTCCCCTTCCCCCATTATTGTGCAAAAAACATCAAAACAAGGCAAACAAACAGGTTTTTATTATACCTGTGTGTATGTCCATCTATAGTTTACAGACATAAATAGAGGTGCAATAAAAGAGCTTAAAAAACAATTGAATAACATTAAAAATCAACATACAATACAACCACTGACTTGTCCTGTACGTATGTATATCCATAGTGACATACATAAATTCAGGGCAAATAAATGGACATTAAAAAAAAATGGACGTCATGAAAAATATTTAAAAAAACCTGTAAAATAAAAATAAAATACATTTATTTTGTTAACTTACCATTAGATGAACCACACACTGAAATCAAGGGGAACAGGGAGCTCTCGAACAAGTAATCCAACAACAGGAACCAGGTAACCATAAATAAATAAACCCTTACAATCCACAAGTGTCTGTATCTTCTTTCTTCTATTTGTAATCCATAGTGGGTGTCGGGTCAGGGTGGCTTAACCCCTTATGACTGTAGCGGTTAATAAGGTCATTAAGGGGTTAGGGGACATTAGTTTGGCTCTTTTTCTTCTTGTGTATATATTTTTCAGCACCCCAGTGTAAGGACGGTGAGGAAGATGAGGATGGCCTTCATCGTGGGTGCCGGACAAGGGTGAGTACAAAATGTATTTATTGTATTTATTGTCTTAGGGAGCGGGGTGGATCCTCCGGCGCTTGTCTCCACTTGTGACTCCGGGGTACATGTAATATAGATGGAAAAAAGGGAAGGGGGTGAGGGGACACAATCAAAGGTACCAGTAGTGTAGTAACAAATATATGAATGTATATTTAAACACACTTATATAGGGATATAAGGTCTTCCGTAGTAGTTTGGAGGACTCTGGATATTACCTCAAAATATAGGAAAGAAAAGGGGACATAGTATAACACTGTTTAATAAACGAACAATATTAAAAGAGATTGGCAACTCACAAACGGCCAACAAAAAACATCATATGGAAAGGGGATTCCACATCATTAGAAATTTTTTTTAGCACGATCAATCATAATAATTTTAACCTAAATTTCACGTATAATATTAGTCCATTAAAATTAGAATTTTTAGATTTGGAAATTTTTATAGAATCAGATCATATCAACAAACGAACACATTTCAAATCAGTTAATTGTAATAATTTTATTAAAGCTGATAGCTGCCATAAAAAGAATTGGCTTGAAAATGTCCCATATGGGGAATTCAGATGGTTAAAACGTAACTGTACGAAAAAAGAAGATTACGAGAGACAGGTTATGCCCATGAAGGAAAGATTTATAGAGAAAGAATATAAACTAACCACAAAAGAAACAGCAACTGATAAAGTAGGCAAGTTAAATAGAGCAGACATGCTAACATATAGGAAAAAAGACACAGAGAATCATATTGGGAAAAATTTATTCCATTATAACCACATTCGGTACACAAGCAAATCAAATTAAATGCATTCTAAAGAAACATTGGCACATTCTAAAACAAGATCATTGGCTAAAAGAAATAATAGGTGAGAAACCTGATGTGATCTTCTCTAAAGCACCGAACTTAAAACAAAAATTAGTGCCTAGTTGTCTCCCCCAGAAGCAGAACCAATGTTGGCTGGATAAACTTTCCAAAGGTTTTACGAAATGTTTAAACTGTAAAGCCTGTAAGAATAATGTACAATTAAGTACAAAAATCACATATTTTAACAGTTCAGTTTCATTAATCAATTATCATATTAAATCCAACATTACATGTAACCGTAAAGGGATAGTTTATGTCCTACAGTGCGGATGCAATTTATAATATGTAAGGAGAACAATCCGGAAATTAAAAACAAGGATAGGAGAACACATTAGGAACATTACGATTGGCTTAGAGACTCACAGCGTGTCAAATCATTATAAAAACACACATTATAAGAATCCAGCTTGTCTAAAATTTTGGGGCATAGAACAGGTTAAAGCAGATTGGAGGGGAGTTGACTTCATACAAAAGATATCCAAAAGAGAAACATTTTGGATTTTCACTCTCCAAACATTAATACCCAAAGGGTTAAATCTAGAGATGGAAGTCACCGCATTTATTTAACCAAGCACTTTAAGACATTTTAGTCAACGTTGTTTTACTTAAGAGGATTCGTTGATACTGAGTGTATAGGATAGATAGTATGAGTATATATGTATTTTAAGCTAAATATATAAATTATGTTTTTAATATGAAGTTACGGGGAAATTGTTATTTTTACAATGTATGTATAATTTTTACTATGTATGTATATTTAATATGTTCATTAGTGTAGAGCAGTGACTGCAACAAGGCCGTTTTTAAGGACACATAGTAGAAATAAGGAAGTATGAGCCGATTGGACAGATTAAAGGTTTCAGGATATAAATGGTGCTGCTACCCCGCAATGATCAACGTCACTGAGGAAGCATTTTGTGAAAGTCATCTGACAAAATTTGGAGTCAATCCCAGTTTGCCCAGCACTACGATCGGAGCGCATGCGCATGCGCGGAAGGCGAGTAGCTGAGACAAGGAGAGTGCAAAGCGTGAGGACAACCGATCTGTGCACGAGTACCGGAAGACCTACCGCTGTGGTTTACCAACCCTCCTGTAACAACAGCAAACCAACTGGGGAAGATTGCATGCAGACTAACGAACAAAGACTTGAAAATCCGGTCTGTGGAATCTGGAGACATCCCTTCCCTATGCCATTTTTTGTTGGCCGTTTGTGAGTTCCCAATCTCTTTTAATATTGTTCGTTTATTAAACAGTGTTATACTATGTCCCCTCTTCTTTCCTATATTTTGAGGTAATATCCAGAGTCCTCCCCACTACTACGGAAGACCTTATATCCCTATGTAAGTGTGTTTAAATATACATTCATATATTTGTTACTACACTACTGGTACCTCTGATTGTGTCCCCTCACCTCCTTCCCTTTTTTCTTCTATATTACATGTACCCCGGAGTCACAAGTGGAGACAAGCGCCGGAGGATCCACCCCGCTCCCTAAGACTGTTAAATATAGAGGTTTGTGAATCACCTCTATAGAGACTCTGGCAGCAGGTTAACACTTTGTGTGGGACTAAAGTTCAAAATCCACTTACACACGTTTGGCGTAACTATTTCTTTTTTCTATATTGTATTTATTGTGATAAATGTATATTTAATGGGCAAATGCATTATGCGGTGTCATCTATTTGATGACATGTGAATGCGGGAAAATGGTATGTAGGCAAAACACACAGACCCTTTAAAATCCGTGTCCTTGAACATATTGGTAGTGTCAGGAACTCGGTTGATACACCACTAGCAAGACATGTAATCGAATTTCATCAAGGGAACCCTAATGTGATGAGTTTTACCGCAATAGAACATGTTCAGCAGAGTCCACGAGGGGGTGACTGGGACAAAGTACTTCTCCAACGTGAATGTCGTTGGATATTCTTACTACAGTCCCAGTCACCTACAGGCTTGAATGAGGGTTTCTTATACTCACCTTACCTGTAAATCACAGGTTCCACTTCTTATATCATGTGACCATTTGTTATATTCTAAGGGGATCCAGGGTATACAGTAGACCATGCAGATCCGTATTGACCCTAGGGGCGGATCCTTTAAGGATTCACACATTCCTACACCATCTATATGCACCATCTAGATTGCATTTATCAGATTATCCCCTATCAATTGCTGTCATTTCTTTTTCTTTTAACACAAAGGACAAGTACCTGTGAATAGAATTGGAATAAAGGAAGAATCACCATACTATGTCAAAGACAAGTAGAAAAACCTCCCAAAAAGAGAACAAAGCCTGGCCGAAACGCGTCAAGAGGACTCGCTTGCACCTTGTGCAAATAAAGCTTATTTTTAACTTCCCACATCAGCCTTCATCCTTTCTTCGTGCTGTGCGGCGCTTTGTTCTCTTTTTGGGAGGTTTTTCTACATTGCTATATCAAGCGTCTGCACGCTGAGTCACTGCTGGTTTGCTGTTCATCCATTGGGTCTGCCGTGACGTCATCCGGAAACACGCTCACGCCGCCGGTCAGGTGACCGCCCTCCGCATCCGCGGGTCTTGGGTTGGCGGTGAAGACTGAAGATCAAGAGACGGAGACACCCTGGCTTCATCCGGGAGAAGTAGGCATTCTAACTACATCAGAAAGACCCGCGCAGTCTTTTTAACAACTAACAAGACTTACACGTGAGTTTCCCGTGTCCCAACCTTATGGTGCTCTTGGTGAGCCGGTTGGGGGGAATCATTATATCTTATATCTCACTATATTTAGGTTGTATCTAGCCTGGGTCTCTAAGATTTATTTCATTAACTCTCACCAGCAGGACTATGCTATATTCTGAGCGCCTGGAGGGTTAATCACATGATTCACCCGTTTTGCATGGTATGTCAACGACAAGTCCGTGACACTAGTCACTAGTATCCAAAAACCATTAAAGGGTTAACGTACCTTTAATTGAAATCAATAGAGTACACATTACTGTAGACCAATGGCAGCCTGATTACCCCTTTAAATAGCCAACTCAGTATTGGAGGAACAGACTCCTCCCCCTGAAGAAGCGCGTTAATCGCGCGAAACATATGTCGGGTCGGACGCCACAGGAGTGATGTCACAGTGGAGCAGAGGCACAAACGGCAAAGGCAACCGCCACGGACACAGGCAACCGCGTGTATCAGGAAGTCACGGCCTGTATACTCTTGTCCTGCGGTGTTTTGGGTTCTCCGTAACCCTTTTTCTATGATTTGCAACTTTCCTGCAATATAGTGATACCCATATAGGTCATCGCTGAGGTTTGACTCAGTAGAGACACATACATGTTTAAACCGAAGATGGCACCAATAGCATTTAAGAGACTATAGATATACAGTAGATAAATTTAGCGTGTATACTTTCGATACTATTTAGTCTTGGGACTTCACCGAATCCCTGCTTGTGTGTATATGAGGTAGTACCCTGTAATTTACTTTGGTAACTATTGAGGTTGGACAAGTGGGGTACGCTTTGTTTATAGAGGGGAATATCTTGCGGACCGCACACCCCTTATGAGTCTGGGACAACAGCTGCAATCATTTGCAGCATAACACCGACATATAAGATTGTGTATCTACTACTACTGTGCAGTCTGCCGTGATGCAGATACATTGGTAATTTGCATGGATAATTGACCAGCTGGTATAGGTTTCATTGAATCGATAGTTGTTCCTTTTGGTTTGTTATGGGACATGCATGTGGCATCAAAAACTTGATTCATACTTACCATTATTCCCTAGAGAATTACCTATACACAGTATTAGCCTTGAAACAATATAAGTGCAGTATGTATATATAAGTTGCAAATCCTAGAGTTGCCTAAATGGTTGTTTCTAAACGAATATTATGCAAGCAGCTATATGTACCGTGTTTACTGATGTGAAATTAATGTATGCAGCGATTCGTTTAAACATTAACTAGTAACACTGATACCATCAGCCTTTGTGCACGCAGGAGGGAATTTAGAGTCTCTGACTACTGACTGTCAGTAGTTAAATAATCAGAAACTGACTCTATCCCCTTGCTCCCATATGGGGATTTGTAACATTTTTAGTATCTATTTTTTACCATTTAGTGTGATAATTTTTGATGTATTAAACTATTTGTTATTTTTTCGTCATTTTCCTCCATTTTGATAGGGATCCTTTGTGTTAGCCATTGGTTAATATGTAAGACTACTATTGCTAAGTATTAGAGTGCAGTAAAGTGGGGTCTTTTCTCTATTTTTTTGAGATCTTGTAGCCACAAATGCATTATTATCCATATGTGGATAATAGTAATTTTGCCCATTACTGTAGTGTATGTGTTAGGGGGTGGGGGTATTTTGTTATAGTATTGTTTATTTTTTGGGGGGTACACCATTGGTACCGCTGGTACACCCCCGTGGGGACCCATGGTTCCCCCTCAGACCCCCGGTGACCCCCGTAATCCCGCGGGGATCACCCGGGGACCCCCGCGGGCCTGTTGTATGGATGGTGTGCCAGCAAAAAGGTAAACAAAGAAATATTTTCTAAGTCCAGCTCCTTTTGTGCCTGCCTTTAGCTGGCGCGTTTGTTAGGCGCATTTTTTAAGGCCGATTCCCTTAGCGCTGCTTAGTGAATCTCCTGTACTGGCAAAAAGCAGCGCAATAGCCTGATCGTGCGCATTTTGCGCAGAGGGCTGAAAAAAGCCCTTTTAAGAGCGATAAAGCGCAGTTATCACTGCATTGTGAATCTCACTGCAGCCTTATCGGTCTTAAAGGGTACTTTGCGCTCTTAAAGCCACTTAACGGAGCTTAGTGAAGCAGCCCAAAGTGTTATAGGAACAGATATGCCAACTAGAGCCAAAAAGAAGACTCCCTCCATTCTCACTGATTTATTTCAATAGGGAGAAAATGGAGCGAACGAAGGGTGCCGAGACTCCGTTGCAGCAAGAGGGTTCCGAATCTGAGGAAGAGAGATCGGAGGATCCTTATGCCAGGCGGGATAAAGATTTAGTGATAAGGAGCGATCTCAGAGAATTCTGCAAGGAAATAAAAGCATTCTTTCAGAAAGAGGTAGCGGAACTCCAGAGGGATATCAATGGCATAGGAGACGGGCAGATTCCATAGAGAAACGCCTGGATTCTGCTATAAAGGCGCTACAAAAGAATGAAAAAGAAGGAAAAAACAACCGCACATTTAAAAAACATGATTTCGGACCTGGCCGACAAACAAGAGGATTCCGAAAATAGGGACAGGCATAACAACATCAGAACAGTCCTTCTCACTCTTGAAGAATCGTGAAACATGGTTATCTGTCTCTGATCAGTTAATCAACTGTTGTCAAATCTACCAAAGACTGACACTTCTTTTTTCCTCCGGTTCGTTTCAATTTTTTCTCAAATCTTGGATCCAGGATGTATCGACCACACCCCTCTAATTCAAATGTGATGAAAAAAATGAATGAAAGCTGGTTTGCCAATGTTAAGTTAAATGTCCTTAATTACGTCTTTTCTATAGATTTACTCCAGCATAACAGAATTCAGCATTCTCGTCATTGCACACAAAAACGAAACGTTTATTGTGAAAATAATTACTTACATACAAAAATAGTAAGAATAGCAATGATGATGTTTCAAATAGATTATGATACTCTCAAGAATTGTTGCACATAGTAGCTTTCTTTCTGTTTCTGAATGGATCTTAATGTCATGATACAAGTTCTCTCAAGGTATTAACATGTCTCTCCTCTTCATGGTATTATCATTCTCCGGCTTGGTCTCCTGCCTTGTCTCTGGCCTTCCTTAAGCTTATTAAGCTCAATGCTGTATTTTTATCCAGATAATATTCCTTGAGTCAGCTCTCTTACCTCTAACTGTTATCCTAACATTGCTTTCATGTACAGAACTGATGTCATGTGAACTTCTTCAAAACATATAAGGAGCGTAAAGATTCCTGGAGTGAAATGGTTTTTCAGCATATCCTCATTGGTTAAATGCAAATTGTTTTATCACTGCAGTTATCCCAGTTAGGACCTATACTGAAGTATTTATTAACACACCAGCTGCTGTAACAGTTTTGAGCAACCTTAAACTATAGCATGACCTCATGTGTAAATTCTGGTTCACAATAGATCTGACCTTATTTACTTGCAATACTTCATACAAATGCAGCCACGAGTATCCGAACACTTGCCTTGGAAAATCTGTGGCGTTCTCCCAGTAATGCTGCAACATTTCTGTGAGATTTCTGCAGCCAGACTAATGGCCCATCGGATTAACAAAGCGGGGGTTCTTGCAGTCCCATTCAAAAGAGAGAGAGAGACAGTTTGACTTTCAACCTTTTTCCTAAACCGCATTTGTCCTCTTGCTGGTTCTGGACTATTACTATGGATCTTATACTCTGTTCTATTTGATTTCAATATTATCGTTATTGTTAGGTCCTGCTCAGCTGGTTGGGGACACAGGATCCAGGGAGGTACCTTGTGGTCCTTTGAGGGGAATGAAATGGGCCTGATTAGAAAATCGGTCGACCACCACCAGAATTGTATTCCTACCTTTTGGATACAGGTAGTTTCACGATGAAATCCATGAAAAGAGTAGTCCATGGACTATCCGGAATCGGGAGGGGTTGCAGCAACCCTGGAAGCCTGTTACAGGGAGTTTTGTTCTAGGCACAAGTAGTACATGCGGCGATGAATGTCTTTATGTCTTTATGCATGCCTGGCCATTAGAAGGTCCGTTCCAGAAGGTCGATAGTTCTCCTCGTACCCAGATGACTGGAGCTTTTAGAAGAATGACCCCATTCCAGTACCTTTCTATGATGTGTTGGAGTGGTGAAAAGGCATCCCTCTGAAACCTGGAGACCCTCAGGAACATTGGACTGGCCTTGCGCAATGTCTTCCAAAGAGTCAAAAGTATTAGCGGAGATTATACATGATGGCGGAATTATGGTCTCCTCTCGATATTCAGCCTTGTCTTCTACTAGAAATTGACGAGAGAGAGCATCTGCCTTTACGTTTTTAGAACCTGGTACAGTAGATAGGAAATAATGAAATTGAAGCTAGTGAAGAAAAGGGACCTTCGAGCATGTCGCGACCCCAAGTGGTGAGCGCCTTCGATGTAGAGAAGATTCTTATGATCTGTCAGAATGGTAACCGGGTTTTCAGTGCCATCGATTAAGTGCCTCCATTCCTCCAAGCCAATTTTGATGGCCAACAGTTCATGATTGCCTATGTCGTAATTCTTTTTGACAGACGAGAATTGTTTGGGAAAGAATGCACAAGGGTGCAATTTGGCTTGCTCATTCTTCCTTTGTGATAATAGTGCTCCGGCCCCGACATCTGAAGTGTCCACCTCAAGGGTAAAGGGTAATCCTGGATTGGGATGCACGAGCACAGGAGCTGAGACAAAGGCATTTTTCAACATCTCAAAAGAGTTGATGGCTGTAGGAAGCCACAGCGCCAGGTCGGCTCCTTTCTTTGTCAATGCCGTAATGGACGCTTCTACAGAAGAGAAGTCTGTATGAACCTAAGATAATAATTGGCGAAGCCCAGAAACCATTGTACGGCTTTCAGGGTTGTGGGACGAGGCCAATCTAACACCACTTTAACTTTGGCTGGATCCGTGGTCAGGCCTGTGTCGGAGATGATGTAGCCCAGAAAGGACATCGTGGTCTGATGAAACGGATACTTCTCCAATTTTGCGAACAGGTGATTCTCCTGTAGATGTTGGAGTACCTGTTTTACATGGCCAGGTTGTTCGCGTACGGTTCTGGAGAAGATCAGTATGTCATCTAGGTATGCAATGATGTAATGGTCGAGAATATCCCTAAAAACCTCATTGACTAAGTCCTGGAATGCAGCAGGAGCATTACAAAGACAAAATGGCATGACCAGATATTCATAATGTCCGTCCTGAGTATTAAACGCCGTTTTCCACTCACCCCCCTGTCGAATTCTTACCTGGTCGTAGGCTCCCTGTAAGTCCAATTTGGTAAAGATGGTGGAACCCTGAAGTCTGTCAAAGAGTTCAGTAATTAGAGGTAAAGGATACCGGTTCTTGATCGTGATTTTGTTCAGTCCTCGATAATCAATACACAGTAGGAGAGATCCATCCTTCTTGCCAAAGAAAAAAACTGCACCTGCCGGGGATGAGGACTTCCAGATGAATCCCCTCTGTAGGTTCTCTTAAATGTACTCCCTCATGGCTTTGGTCTCTGGAGTTGACAATGGTAAGAACATCCTCACAGATGCCCAGAACCAGGTAATAGGTCAATGGGGCAATGAAAGGTGGTGTGGCAGCTATTCGGATTGAGCCTTCCTGAAAATTCCTGAAATTCAGAATAAATCTTTGGCAGAAGATGAGTTGTAGCAAACACAAAGAAAAACCTTGCTCTCCTCACTCAAAAGGACAAAGGAAGGGCAGAGGGAAAATGAACCGCAAAAATACACAGAGTGACCAAGAGAGGTCATAAAAGTTGTGAGGGACTTTTGTGACCTCTCTTGGTCACTCTGTGTATTTTTGCAGAAGATGAGTTACCTATTCATGTACAGAAACCCTGCATAAGGCTTTGGACGGTAGAGAGCAATTCTGGGAGCAGTAAGAACCCCAAAGGAAAGGTTTCACCTCAGTTCAGTCTATCCGAGGGTTGTGACGTTGAAGCCCTGGGAGTCCCAGGATAACGTCGATGGTAGGCGTATGAATGACGTCTTTAAGTGTGGAGCTCCCCTGTCTGTAATTGAAAAGGAATAGTTTGGAGAGAAATAAAAGCAGGTTGTAGGGGTCGGTCATCAATGGCCTCAAGACCAACGGGGTGACTTCTGCGTACCAAAGGGATTTTGTTTTCTCCACAAATCCCTGGTCAATGAAATTCCCATCTGACCCAGCGTCCATAAAGGCCCGAGTGGTGTCCTTGAAGGTGTCTCCGGTTAGCTTGATGGTATCAAAAGCCTGGCTGGCGTTTGAGGAGGAAAAGCAGATAATGTTCCCAGTAAGGTCCTCCCAGCTCTTACTGTGATTTGGCATTCCTGACTTATGGGGACAAGTGAGTACCTGGTGCCCAGCATTCTGCAATACAGACAGAGTCCAGCATCACGTCTGTGCTGTTTCTCACCATACGACAATTTGTTTCCTGCAAGATGCCTGGGTTCCTTCAGAAGCAAGGCTATGAGGGACCCTGCATTGTAGCTGCGGGAAGGCTTTGTACATTGCTTGCATCATGTTCTCTCGGCTCTTCTCCTGTAGTCTTAGATCCAACCAGATGCATAAGCTGATGAGCTCCTCAATCTCCGTGGGGCATTCCTGTGCAGTGAGTTATCTTTAAGGTCCTCGGACAGGCCTTGCCAGAATGTCACTGCCAATGCCTCATCTTTCAGGCGGTCTCAGAAGCTATGGTCCGAAATTGGACCATGTGTCAAACACTCTGCGAAACTCCCTAGTGAAGTGGGCTATGTCGCCCGTGAGTTCCAGTCTTTGTTCCCAGATGGGTGAAGCCCAAGCCAAGGCGTCGTCAACAAGCAGAGATATGAGAGGTTAGAATGGTCGTGATACTCGCCATGGTCTGGGGTTGGAGATGTCGGATGGTCGTGGTACTAGCCATGGTCTAGGATTGGAGAAGTTGGGTGGTCGTTGTGCGTCGCCGGGGTCAGGAGTAGAGAAAGTGGGAGTCCAAATGCAAGCCGAGGCCAGGGGTTAGAGAAGGCAGCGGTCCAGGTACAAGCTGAGGTCAAAAGTAGAGAAATCAAGACAGAATGCAACAGCAGGGCAGCAGAATGCTTGAGGCAAGCTCTTCGAAAAATAAACAGAAGTTTATGCTCAGCCAAATTAGGGGATTTGGTAAGCATAAATAGGGCAGGTAGCCAATAGCAGGTTAGTACAAGGCTGCAGGGTAATGAATGCGGAGCGGACGAAAGAATCTCTAACAGTACAGGTGCGTCGACGAGTATTCTAAAACTTATCTGGGGCTATCACCAACAAGACCCAGGTACATGCTGGGTAAATGCTGCAACATTTCAGTGACATTTCAAACTGAATGGGACTGCCAGGGACCCCTGCTGTGTTAATTTCGATGGGCCATTAGTCTTTCTGCATAAATGTCACTGAAATGTTGCAGCATGTACCCAGCATTTACCTGGGTCTTGTTGGTGACAGCCCCAGATTGACAAAGGCACGTTTTAGAATACTCGTCGGCACACTTGTACATCTGCTGTTTCGTGTCCAAAACTCAGGACAACTGGGCTGATCTATTACCAAGGTAAGAGTTCTTTCATAACAACCTGTGGAGCGAATCATCGCAGGATTCACCATTCTTCTCGAACTATGGGTCCCCTCCATCAGCACTTCCGTCAGCCAGACCTACACCTGGGCTCCCAACTGTGGATAACCGTATTCAGCAGCTTCAGGAACTATGGGGAAAAATCCAGGAGAACCTTAAGAGAGCAGTGATCACTCAGAAAAGGCAAGTGGACAGGCATCGTTGTACTGCTCCAGTATACAACCCTGCAGACATGATATGGCTCTCAATGAAACAAATCAAGTTGAAGGAGCCCACTGTGAAACTGTCACCAAAATTCATCGGTCCTTTCCCAATCATCGAAAGGGTCAACCAGTGATTTTCCAACTACGCCTACCAGCCACCATGAAAATTCCAGCGGAATTTCACGTCTCCCTGCTATAACCATTTGTACATGATCCATCTGGCGCTGCTCCCGTGGCTCCCCCTCAACCTCTCCTAGTGGATGGACAAGAGGAGTTTGTGGTTCAATCTATCCTCAACTCCATGAAGTCCGGACGGGATATCCAATATCTTGTACATTATAAAGGATTCGTTCTGGAGGAATGGTCCTGGATTCCCCGGGATCAACTTCATGCTCCCCGTCTGGTACAGGCTTTCCACTGGAAATACCCAGCCAAGCCTTTCCTGGAGCTCCCAGATGTTGCCATATGTGAAAGGTTGTGTCCATATGAAAAAAAACGTCAGTAAGTCAGGCAGTGACAAGAAGACAAGCATTTGAGGCTAAACCAGGACAGGTTTATTCCTTTCACAGTTTGTACTTGAGCTCCAGATCACACATAGATGGGTAAAAAAACAGCCAACAGATAGACCTGGTTTAGAGTACCATTGCAGGGTTTCATTAAGCTCACCATATGGATTTCCACGTAACAGCTCTTTAAGGAGGCAGGAGAAGGCAGATCCTAGAGAGAATGGAGCCTTGCAGTGGCATCTGCAGTGAAGTGCAAACTTTACCTTATCTCTAATCTGCCAACTGATCCCTCCTTAAATAATACCAGCCACCTGTTTGTTCCAGGACTAAACCAAGTCTTGCCAATTTCACAGGGAAACATTTCCAACCAAAACAAATTTGAACACATAATAAACTTGGCATTAAATATAAAATTTCTTATAGCCAAACATACATTAACATCATATATATGAACTGTATACATACAGCATTCAAGCAGCCTTTGGGACCCCCTGCTTCCTAAGTTACAGGTCCCGGTATGGGGTGCCGGTATCTCCACCAAGTTTAAATGTCCTGGTCAAGTGATGCAGTAGATTTAAACAATACAGGTAGATATCCGGCACCCCATACCAGGGCCTGTAACTCAGGAAGCTGAGGGTCCCTGAGGCTTAAATTAAAGTGGTTCAGCTCCAGAGAACACTGTTTCAATACTGTTATTAAAATAATATTAAAACAGCTTCATTACCTTCAGCTAGCTACTAATGTAATGAAGGGGTTAACCAGAGTACCTGATTTGTTGGGAATAAAGCGGTTGGTTAAGAGGTAATTGCCCGCAGGTGGGTGGTTAGGCCTACAGGAAAGGTTGTGGGAGGGGTTAACCCCTTCATTACCTTAGTGGTTAGTACCACTATGGTAATGAAATGTTAACCCCTCCCGCTAACCACGAGAGGCCTAACCACCCACCCATGGGCAACTATCCTCTTCACCAACAACTTCTACACCTAATGAACATTAAAATACAACACAACAACCAATACACTCATTGATTGTCACTGTAATTATCTATTCCCTCAATGGGAGTAGAGATAACCCCATGGGCAATGAATGGGCACCCTACTACCCACCCCCTCTACCCCTAACAACTTCCCCAATACTTACAGTACAGTAATTGGTAAAATCCCTGTTATCCAGATCTGGATAATATTGCATTTGTCCGTTAAAAATAAAACATTACCCAGCCAGCATATAGTAAATTAAATTTGTACTTGCCTCTGCCAGGATAAAGGCTGCCCTCATCTTCATCCTCCTCATTCTCTGTAGGCAGCAATATTAAAATTAGGAAACTAACCATTGGCCACTAACCCCTTATATTTAATTAAGATGTTAACCATACCCGCTACCCACCCGGGAGGCCTAACCACCCTCCACGGGCAACTACCCCATCACCACACTTACACATTGTCAAAAGCACTAGTAGTAAAAAATGGCTAATAGCACGTTTTCCCATTTGTATTCAAAACAAAATAAATATACAATAAAATAACCTTTACATAACAGTACAATACATTACACAGTAGCCAATAAACCCATTGATTGTCACTATATTAAACCATGCCCCCAAAATGGTCATGGATTGCCACAATGGCACTGAATGGAAACCTAAGAAAAAACAATCACAAAATAAAATACATTACAATTTAATAAAACAAACTTTTGCCAATAAACCCATTGATTGTCACTATGGTAAATCCTGCCAACAATATGGGCATGGATTGCATCAATGGCAATAAATGGGCAACCTAAAAAAAACAATATCCAAGTTAAATATAAAATTAAATAAAAACAGACATTTGCCCAAAAAATGCATTGATTGTCAATGTGCTTATCTGTACCCTCAAGGGGGCATATATAAACACATTGCCAGTCAATAGGTATCCTAAATAAAATTGACAATTAAACAAAATACGAACAATGTGTGTCTTACCTTTGCCGGGGTGAAGATTCATCCTCCTTCTCCAACAGCGGCACCAACTCTTGCCTCTTGCCCCACGACGCAATGATCCTCATCCACATGATGTGCAGAAATCCATGATCCTCAGTTGTTTGCAGAGGAGTCTCTTTCTTCTTTCCTTTCTTTCTTCTTATCTTCATCCTTTTCTTTCCATGCTGTGGTAGAGGAAACCTCGCTCTTAAAACCCCTTGTTGGACAGAGCGTGCTGCCTAGGGATGGGTTGAAATAGCTAGAAAAGTGTATCAAAGAAGATACACCAAAGAAATCCCTTTCGTAGGTGCACCGCAGACCTTTATAGTATATGCGGTCAGGGGTGAATGTGGTGGGTGAAGTTAACTTTATTTCATACTGATGTGTCAATCGTGTAGTTAAAACAGTATATAGTGTGGATCTATATACTTAAAATAAAAATAGACACCTAAAGTCTATTTGATCTCTGCCATGCCTCTCCTTTAGTATCTATGTACTCCTCTATATGAAATAGATATCCCCTTTTTATTTTTTCATTTATCTTTTTATGCTTCTAAACCCCGTGTGTTTTTTGAGGTTTTCGTGTCCTTGGTATATATAAATGGATGGATGTAAATCCTTCTGTGTAACTTATTTTTTGTTTTGGGTAATGTCACCTGATCCCTCGTTTGGGACGGTTATATTCTTTATCATATATGACCAATGCTCCACTGTAGGAGTCTGTCCCCTGTATCCCTGTTTAGTATATGTTGCTGTATATTAGCATAGGACAAGGTGCCCTGGTTGGCTGATGGTAAAAAATCGCAGGGGGTTGTTTGTGAAACACCTCCTGTGTTGGACAGGTTATGGGAATATTGGTATATATTTATTTAACACGTATGTTTATCGAGAGCAGTGTGTTATCACACTTTTAGTGGATCTAGGTGGTAGTTACTAAAATAGCAAATAAACTGTATACTTGATACGGTAAGTTTGCTGATAGTGTTAGATTCCACGCAGTGTTGTGTTGCTAGCACTACATCCGAGGAATTAGGGCATGGAGATGCCTCATGTATAGTGTATCCCTCGTATACCAAGAGAAAAGCGCATGTGTCATAGGCAGATCAGTCTGTAGCCCTAAGTTTTTTTGTATGAGTATAGACTGCGCATGTGTCAGAACGAGGTTATGCTGGCACAGTTCGGTGGACTCTGCGTGTGGTATAAGGTGAGTAAATAGACAGGCGTTCTGATAACGAGGAACTCAAACACCTCAGACTGAATTATTTTTGCCTAAATTGCAGATTGCCAGTAAAAAAGAAGAAATGCGTCCCATATTAGTCTTGTCTTGTGGGTAGCTGCGTGCACATTTGCTAGTCATATTGAGTTTAGACAGTATCGTTGAGTGTCACCATAATATATCCTTTGTTTAGTACGAACCGCGCATGCGCTCATGAGTGGGGCAGTTCATAGCCCTCAGATTGTTATATGGACTCCGTCAGCGCATGCGTCAGAACGGGCTTATATTGATACTGTTCTGTGTACTCTGCGTAAAGTGCAAGGTAAGTAAATCGATAGATAGACAGGCGCTGTGTTGTGTTGCGATCTACAGACACCTAGGAGTGTATTCTAGGTTTCTAATATGGAATTCCCTGTGCATAGATAGAAATATGCCCCACGTTGATCTTATGATAATGGGAGTTGCGTACGCAATGCGCGTTGAGCTGGTGTGTAGTTTAATCACATAGTCTTGCAAGTGTTCTTATTAGAACGGAGTTTTGCACCGTGTTGTGCACTTTTCCAAAGAGCAGTGTGAAGATAGTGTTGGCACTATTAGAGCGCTAACTGCGCATGCGTCCGAACGGGCTTACACGGATGCTGTTCTGTGCATCCTGCGTGTAGTGTAAGATAGGTAGATATACAGATAGACAGGCGCTGTATTATACTGCGATCTTAAACATATAGGAGTGAATGTTAGTTGTCTAACTTAAATTCCCTGTGCACATATAGAAATATGTCCCATGTTGATATTGTGATAATGGTAGCTGCATACGCAATGCGTGGTAGGCTGAAGTGTAGTTAATTCACGTAGTAGTGCAGGTGTTCTTGTTAGAAAGGATTTTTAGCATAGTGTAGTATAGTTCAAAGCAAGTGCTGCCCTGTGGCAGTACTGACACCTCTTTAAATGGGTGTATCATATAGGTAATGATGTTTAAATTCAGGCGTTCTCTATTTGAGCTGCTGGAGATAGCTGGCAGAGTTTAGTTACAAGTCGGCAAAAGACCCGACATGCCGCATGTTTCGTCACTTCCTGTGACTTCATCCGGGGTGGGCGTTACTGCGTTCCCTCTCGCTTATTTATACCCGGTGGTTACCATAGCGATCGTGGGACGCCTCATGCCGGTTGGTGGTGGTGCATAGGTACTGCATCCACTTCTGACCTTAGTAATTTCATGTGGTATATACATAATGTATATTAGGTAGATGGATTCAACGATTTTATTATAGTAAAAAACGGTGCTGGAGAGTATTTCAGAGGAAGGAGTTGAAGACAAAACCCTCATTTATGCCAGATGGATAGTGGGTGTTAAGTAGATAGATCCATCTGGCCTCACGCTGCAGTAGTTTTTTGTCCCAGTTCCCCCTGCGGATGCTTGTGGGAATGTGGTCTATGCCCTGAAAGCTTAGTGTGTCCATCTTTCCTGCATGATGGTCTCTAACGTGACGAGAAATGGGGGTGTCTAGCGCATTCCTTATAGATCCCATGTGCTCAAGGATGCGCCTTCGAAGTTCTCGTTTTGTTTTTCCCACATACTTTTTCCCGCATAGACACGTTATCAAATAGATGATTCCTCTGCTTTTGCAGTTGATGAAGTGTTTAACATTGAATGTTTTACTGTTGTCAGTATTAGTGAAGATCCTGCTTTCCTTCATGTGGCTGCATGCCTTGCAGTGGTGACACTTATACGAGCCTTTGATACTCAGCCATGTTGTGTTCTTTCTCTTGTTACCAGGTGTAAAGTGGCTGTGTACCAGGTTGTCCTTGATATTTGATGCTCGTCTCCAAACAATGGATGGATGACTCTTGAGGACCTTCCTGAGATCATCGTCATTAGTCAACATGTGCCAATGGTTGGTAAGTATCTTATTGATGTCCCTCCACTGATCATGGTAAGTGGCTATGCATCTGATTTCACTCATCTTGTTACTCTCTTCAGGTGTTCTTGGTTTTAATAATTCAGTGCGTGGAGTATTGAGGGCCCGATGGTATGCCGTCTTGAGTTGACGTCTGGAGTATCCCCTGGCTATGAAGTTGTCCCTCATCTTTTTGCTTTCCTCTTTAAATGCCATGATATCTGTGCAATTACGTCGTATGCGCAGATATTGTCCTGTGGGGATGCCCCGGATCAGGGGTTTGGGGTGGAAGCTGTCTGCTTTTAAGTAACTGTTTGTAGCGATCTTTTTCTTATAGTTTTTAATGGATAAACAGCCATCATCATTGATGGTTATTTGTAGATCCAGAAAGGTGATGCTACTTGTGCTGATCTCTGATGTTAGCTTTAAATTGTGATCATTGTAGTTTAGTAGTTTGAGGAAGGTCTCCAATTCTTTCCTTGTACCTCTCCAGAGTAGGAGGATGTCATCTATGTAGCGTAGCCACAGATCTATGTGGTTCGTGTACATTGACATCCCCTCCGAAAAAACACTGATCGCCTCCCACCAACCTAAATACAGGTTGGCGTAAGTGGAGGCACACGTTGTTCCCATGGCCGTTCCCTGGACTTGTAGGTAGTACTTAGAATCAAACAAGAAATAGTTGTGTTCTAAAATGAACTGTAAAAGTTCTATAATGAAGGCATTATGTTCGGCAAAAAGGCAACTCCGTGATGTGAGGAAATGGGTTACTGCTATAAGACCAAACTCATGTTTTATACTTGTGTACAGCGATTCTACATCGAAGCTGACTAGCAAAGTATCTTTGGTTACTTGTATACCTTCAAGTCTGTTTAGGACATCCTTTGTGTCCTGGACGAAGGATGTTAGAGATGTTACAAATTCTCTAAGTACTTTATCAATGTATATGCTGCTGTTTTCTGTGAGTGAACCAATTCCTGAGACTATAGGTCTTCCGGGGGGTCTGTGGATGCTCTTGTGAACTTTAGGGATGCTATAAAAAGTTGCTATGGTAGGATCCTTTGGCATCATGAAGTCATGCTCATTCTTCGATATGACTTTGTTCTCCAGACCTTTTCGTAGTATAGTGCCTAGTGCCTTCTGGAATAGTGCAGTTGGGTCATTTGGGAGTATTCTGTAGCACTTTTTATCCTTCAGGAGTCTCAGGTTCTCCATCTTATAGTCCTCTGTTTTCATTATTACAAGGTTGCCTCCTTTGTCGGCTGGTTTTATTGTGATTTCTTGCATGTCTCTTATTTCCTTCAGTGCCTCTTGTTCCTGTTTGCTGAGGTTACTTTGTGTCCTGGTTTTTTTAAGGGACTCTAGGTCCTTGGTGACCAAATTTAGGAACGTTGAGATGTTCGCACAGCTATCTTGATGAGGTGTAAAGCGACTTTGAGGTTTTAGAGTTGTGTGGGGACCGTCTCCGGGATTCTTCTCTCCTTCTTCTAGCAGGTTAACCAAGTTTGCCAAATGTTCCTGATCCTGTGTTTGCAGAAATTCTTCATACATATTTGGTGGTGCATTCCTCCCTCGTCTTTTGAAGAATTTGTGCAAGAGCATTTTGCGTGCAAAAAGGTTGATGTCTTTTATTGACTCGAAGAGGTCGAATCTATTGGAGGGAACATAAGAGAGGCCTTTCTCTAGAAGGCTTAATTGAGCTCCTGTTAGGATGGTGTCAGAGAGATTGATAATTTCACAGTTATTCTTGTGTGTGTCTTCTGTTGTTAGTATCTCCTTTTCCTCTGTTTCCTGTGGCCTGACCATCTTCCTCTTCCTCTTCCTCTCCAGTATCCCTCCTCTCCTTGTCTTTCTGGGCCATAGTCTACACCTTCCTGGGCCTGTTCTAAAAAATGATGATGTGGATTGTGACTGTCTGGTTGTACAGAGGTTTTATCTTTATTTGATTTTGATCTTGTTGTTACCTTGTTCTGGTAGCTGCTATTCTCTTCTGTTTCCGACATGTCCCAGTCGGTGGACGAGTCACTGTGTTCCTGTAATTTCACTTTCTCTGCCTGGAAGTGGTGTTTGTAGATCTTGCCCTTGGTGTAGTCCCCACTGTCTCTAAGAAATTGACTGCGCTTTCTTTCTTTTATTCCTTTTACATAGTGATCAGTAGTTTTTTGTAAGATGTTTTCATATTTCTCAAAAATGGGTGATTCCTTCCATTGGACCGCTTCTTTCTTATTCTTCTCTATTTCAATGTTTACTTTCTTAAGCTCAGCCAATTCATTATCGATCAAAAGAATCATCAAGTCATGTGAACATTTCGTTATTGTGTCATCCCATTTCTTGATGAAAGCCTCCTGTAGATTATGGTATGAAGGTGAGAGATTAACCCTCAAACCCCTTGGTATCATCTTGCTCTTCTGATATTTTTGGAGGCTGCAAACTTCCCACCATAAACGTGATTGTTTTTTATACTGATATTCTAGATTCTGAAAGTACGTTTTGATGTTATTTACAGTGGGTTCTTCTTGTGGAGTTGCATTTGTGGAAAATATATTTTCTGAGTCAGCCTCCCAGTCGTTGAAATCCATAGTACGCGATAGAAAACCTGCCATTATTTGTAGATGGCTGGTACTATTTGGTAGAAATATAGGGGGAGCTGAGGTGGAAAACAGGATAGAGAGTCCTGTGGGTGGACAAAGATGCTGTGGTAGAGGAAACCTCGCTCTTAAAACCCCTTGTTGGACAGAGCGTGCTGCCTAGGGATGGGTTGAAATAGCTAGAAAAGTGTATCAAAGAAGATACACCAAAGAAATCCCTTTCGTAGGCGCACCGCAGACCTTTATAGTATATGCGGTCAGGGGTGAATGTGGTGGGTGAAGTTAACTTTATTTCATACTGATGTGTCAATCGTGTAGTTAAAACAGAATATAGTGTGGATCTATATACTTAAAATAAAAATAGACACCTAAAGTCTATTTGATCTCTGCCATGCCTCTCCTTTAGTATCTATGTACTCCTCTATATGAAATAGATATCCCCTTTTTATTTTTTCATTTATCTTTTTATGCTTCTAAACCCCGTGTGTTTTTTGAGGTTTTCGTGTCCTTGGTATATATAAATGGATGGATGTAAATCCTTCTGTGTAACTTATTTTTTGTTTTGGGTAATGTCACCTGATCCCTCGTTTGGGACGGTTATATTCTTTATCATATATGACCAATGCTCCACTGTAGGAGTCTGTCCCCTGTATCCCTGTTTAGTATATGTTGCTGTATATTAGCATAGGACAAGGTGCCCTGGTTGGCTGATGGTAAAAAATCGCAGGGGGTTGTTTGTGAAACACCTCCTGTGTTGGACAGGTTATGGGAATATTGGTATATATTTATTTAACACGTATGTTTATCGAGAGCAGTGTGTTATCACGCTTTTAGTGGATCTAGGTGGTAGTTACTAAAATAGCAAATAAACTGTATACTTGATACGGTAAGTTTTCTGATAGTGTTAGATTCCACGCAGTGTTGTGTTGCTAGCACTACATCCGAGGAATTAGGGCATGGAGATGCCTCATGTATAGTGTATCCCTCGTATACCAAGAGAAAAGCGCATGTGTCATAGGCAGTACAGTCTGTAGCCCTAAGTTTTTTGTATGAGTACAGACTGCGCATGTGTCAGAACGAGGTTATGCTGGCACAGTTCAGTGGACTCTGCGTGTGGTATAAGGTGAGTAAATAGACAGGCGTTCTGATAACGAGGAACTCAAACACCTCAGACTGAATTATAAACATACGTGTTAAATAAATATATACCAATATTCCCATAACCTGTCCAACACAGGAGGTGTTTCACAAACAACCCCCTGCGATTTTTTACCATCAGCCAACCAGGGCACCTTGTCCTATGCTAATATACAGCAACATATACTAAACAGGGATACAGGGGACAGACTCCTACAGTGGAGCATTGGTCATATATGATAAAGAATATAACCCTCCCAAACGAGGGATTAGGTGACATTACCCAAAACAAAAAATAAGTTACACAGAAGGATTTACATCCATCCATTTATATATACCAAGGACACGAAAACCTCAAAAAACACACGAGGTTTAGAAGCATAAAAAGATAAATGAAAAAATAAAAAGGGGATATCTATTTAATATAGAGGAGTACATAGATACTAAAGGAGAGGCATGGCAGAGATCAAATAGACTTTAGGTGTCTATTTTTATTTTAAGTATATAGATCCACACTATATACTGTTTTAACTACACGATTGACACATCAGTATGAAATAAAGTTAACTTCACCCAAGACATTCACCCCTGACCGCATATACTATAAAGGTCTGCGGTGCGCCTACGAAAGGGATTTCTTTGGTGTATCTTCTTTGATACACTTTTCTATCCTTTTCTTTCCACCCTAATATGTCCAGGAAATGTTGATCTGATGGCTTCGTCGGGTCAGACCTTATATAAGACCTGTAACATCACATTTGACTGACAAATGGTACATCCACCAATCCAATTGTTGCCATGTGATGCCTTTCCTTTTTTTGAGTTGTGACATCACCAAAAAGGGAGCCAAGCATGCTACCTGTTTTGCTGGATTCCCTCCTATTTTAAAGTATATTTAAATGAGTTGTCACCCCACTTCCTAAAAGTGTTTCCATACCAACTATATAGAGTTGATAATAAGCCTAAGGCACCAACCTAATGACTGGAATAGTGTCAGGCGCAACAGGACTAGAATCCACAACCACTGCTTTTCTATGCCACAGCTCTAGCAGTGTGAGCTAAACAAACTGATGGCTAGCACACCTCCTATGGATATATACTGTATTTTGTTGATTGTAACCTTGAAAGGACTTCAAGCACAAAGTAATAATATATTCTGAGGGCTATGAGTTACTGAGACCAGGTGAGATTGAATAAAACACATGTTTTCTGACACACAAGTACAGTAAAAACATTTTGTTTATTGTTGTCTTTTTAAATGCTTTTCCTACTGTGTGTTTAATAGTTTCATTTATGCAATTCTTTTGCATTTAGATCTGAAAAGTTACAGAAGTGTTGTAATTAAAAAAATGTAATCCCTGCAGGTGATACTGCCCTTAATGGGAGTATAAATTATTTTTATGACGCAATTCATTTGAAGATAGGTCAGATCTATAATTACATTATCTCTTCTGAGACGAGGCTCCATTCCCCAAATATTTACATGTACAGTATGTAATATGTGCTTATTTGTATACTTTCTTCCTGTATTATGTATATTATTTTTGTAGAGGTCTGTGTACGCAGGTCGGGCTAATTAAATGAATCAATAAAGTTAGTCAAATAAATACTTTATCTAATAAATCTCACAACAAAGTAGCATTAACTAATATATTAAGAGTTTACTTATCAGAGAGGACATTATAACCACACCCTTTAAAATAATTAGAAATATTCTTCATGATACATCATTATAAATCCCATAAAAAAACTGGTGTAAAGCATAAGTGTGTCTATTTAATTTAATGTACCATAAAGTAATACTATTTGTCATGAGTTTTAAATAAAAAGAATGATACTTAAAACTTAAACATCTGTATGTCTATGTGTATGCTATATACCAGCTGTTTGCAGTCCTACCAGCAGTACTGGATTTCTGCTTTCTCTAATTGCTATTGATGTTCCTCTTCCCCCAGCTACATAGACAGTTCAGAGAAGGTTTTTGCTGATTGAGGCTTTAAAAATCCTGGATGCCACTAAACAAGAATGTTTTGTAATAGAGTAAACCTGAGCAACAAGTTGTAACAGTCCAGTAAAAATGCAGTTCAGTCTAATTCTCATTACGTGTTTCGATTTTGTCACAGCCTAAAAGAATGTAAAAGGCGATGTACAAGATTTAGAAATATCTGGTCACCAGGTCAGGCCAGTCAACTTCAATTGTTATTGAATTATATGAAGCTTCAGATCTCAGCTGGAAATGTTTAATCTTGTAGTACTGTACTGAGGGTTGACAATTGTTCCTACAGAACTCTTTTTATTACCAGGTCTGGCATACTAGAATTTGCACCTTAGTTAAATTGCAGAGGCAGGTGATAATTTAACTCCCTTTTTTGTTAATTTTAATGATATCTTTTAGAGTATTGTTTATGGTTTACAAGCTAACAAATAGTCTGAAGTTGATGATAGACAATATGGATCAGTAGTCTTCAATTCACTGATAGCCGCTTTGTTAATAAAACCATCTATGTGTGAAACCTCCACTCATATTGCAATATCTATATGGCAAATAAAAATATCCCTTGTGATTACATTCATACTGTACTGTATGTCCCAGACAGGTCGGCAACCCTGCTTTTCACCATTATCTCCTAGTGCTTTCACTGCAGCCAGGGATTCTGGGAAATTACATGCTAATGAGCAAGCATGCTTAACTGGTGCTGAATATTTTCATTGTCCATTGTCTTATTACTGTATAAAAAAAGCCAAATTAAAATATCCCTGGAGGAGTCCAATTTCTTTTTTAAATGAACTGGTTGGCAAAAGGACAAAGCGCTCACAAAATTACAAATGGGGCAAATCTGTGTCATGCTCATATATGGTATTTGAAAAAGAGGATCCAAAGCATTCTCAATTTCTTCACAGTTCTTAAAAATATGTACTGTATGATTTTTATTTTTAACTAAAAAGGCACATTGAATTCTGTGATGTATTATATTTAAAGGTAATCTCAATTTCTGTGTTATTATTGGAATTCAAGTGATGTGTGACTGTCATGGGAGAGGGGGTTTGGCCCGGTATTAAAGGGGTTACATCCCATTTGGCCACCCCCTGCTCTCACTTGGGAAGCAAGGGGTTAACTGGACTGCGGTCCAGTAATGTGTTTTTACCCTGCTTCAGCAACTAAATGTATATTCCCTTGTAAATGTGTATTGTTCCCATTCCAGTGTTTGCACCAACACATACACTGGGATTGATGCGGGAGGGAAAGGGTTAATGTTAATTCAGTGTTTATAGCCCTTTGTTCCATTTTCCCGCCTTTTCAGGCTCCATTTTGCAGCTCTCTATAGGTCGCCCTTGCAGCCCAATGCAACCTTATAGAGATTCCGGCGATTTGGGCCCGTTTCGGTAGAAGACCTGCAGGTGGCGCCCGAGAGGAGGAGCGGTGGTTCCCCATTGTAAGTCAATGGAGCCATCCATTTCAATGGGGATTCCTCGACGCCGACCTCCAGGAACGGGTTGGCAGCCATCCAAACCGCAGACCGCAAGAGCGGAAACATTTTCTGAAAAAGAGCTTTCGTCACTACCCGGTCAAGTTCAATCACAATTGGCGTGGGAACCTTAGGTTCTAGGGCACCCAGGAATAAAATTCTTTTTGCCCCTAGACCTTAGGAACCCCTACACTCGATCACCACTGGGTCCGGGAATGAGGGACCCCCGTAAAGGGTCGCGCTCACCACGAGGGCCGTCCCATTGAATCCCATGGCGGCGCCGGCCCATGCATTTCCTATGGCGGCGCCGGCCATTGATTCCAATGGGAGAAAGCCGCGTGGCTTTAAAACGGCTAAGTCCGAAAAAGTAAAAAGATTAAGCCCATATCTACGGTTCAGTGAGGACCAGAGGGCTGGGATTTGGGTCATATGTTATGTTAAAGCAGGACGTGGGTACTTGAGGATACGTGTTAGAAGTCACACCCTAGGACAAAGGGGTTCCTGGCCCAGGTAGACATTCAGGCGCCGGGCTTGTGGGCGGGGGGCTAGGGAAATAAGCCCCTGATTAGAATATACCCACCCAGTGGGCAGGTATTACGGTGCCCCTCAGGTGAGGTGGCAAGGAGAGATTGGGTGCAGGTCATTGTTCTCCAATGACCTGCACTCAATGATAAGGTATAGGACTGGAATTACATATAAAGCAGTGTCAGTCCTATGATGGTGGTGTTCGTGTCTTCGTGCCTTTTCGTGACTTCAAGTTTACCAACTATTTGATGCCTGATGACTTGCTAATCCTGTTTCCCGATTACTTCATCATCCCCATTCCTGAGTAAGTGTCTATATTGTGCCTGTTATTTGTATATCTTGTGTGTTCACCTTCTTTAAGGAATAAACTATATTTATTATATCTAAGTCGTGTTCAATTCAACCCAGATATTTTGGTATGTATTATTATAACCTATCACTAGCTACCGTGACAGTGACATGCTATGACATATATGCATACTGTAGAACTTGACTTTGGGTGGAAAAAGGTGCCTCTGGTGCTGATAGCGATAAAACCAGCCTGCCAGATTCAAGTGTATTTTTGAATGTCAATGGATTGTAATGTTTCCAAATAATTAATTGAAATCCAATTAGCAAAACTTTAGAGACGTGAAGATAAACTGTTCATATAATTGTCAATCATTATGAAGTTAGTAATGAGAAGAATCATCGATGTACTGCATGTTCACTAGTCCCTGGGACTAACTGAGGTTTCAGGCCAGGTGATAGGAGGAAGGATTGGCAGGCAGAAAGGAATTAGATAGTCTACAGACAACCAGCGGTGATAGCACCTTAGTTTCTCCTCCTCTCACAGCTAATCCTCCGGCAGTGTGTCCAAACACTGACTATTCACCCTACTGTACATGTTTCACTCATTGAACTTCTTCAAGTGCCAACTGAGAAGTCATAGGTAGCCACAGTGACTATCGGTGAGTTTATGTTTACAATGTATTTAAAAAGTTTTAAAAAAATGTATTGTTAACGTTGTGTTTTTTTTTAAATTACTTTAATATTTTTGTAGTTATAGCCACATTTGACTAATAGAGCTATTGGGCATTACTTAAAAGGGGGGGAGGTTATGTTTGTTACGGGGGTCAGTAGTTGCCTCGGGGAAGGTGGTTAAGGTCCCCAGGGTGGTGGTAGGAGTTAACTCCCTGTTGGCCATAGCGGTTAGTAAGGCATTGCATGGCATTGTACAGTATGGTTTTGCATTACTAGCCTTTTAGGAGCTAAGGGGGATAGTGGTGTAGTTTTACTAATATTAACCCCCTTTATCCTCCCCAGATTATACATCCACTGACGGGGCAATATGGACACATGATTCCCAAGATACCCACTGGACTAGTAACTTTTTACATGTAAGTTATTGCTTGCATTTGTTCTTGTATTGTTTAATACACATTTCTTCACCCTTGATGCGCTTTTGTGCTTCTTTTCTATTAACCCCCTTGATCCCTGTGGTGTACATTTGTCGCCACAGGCATTAAATGTTTTTTCTAAAATAGGGTTATGTAATAATTTATATTCTATAACCTTAGAGTAGAAATAATGTATGACATTACCATCCCCCATTTGATCCCGATACAGTAATTAATAACTTGTCAGTTCTGTTAATTAGTGCATCATGACGTCCAAAAATCTCACACGGGGATTTTATTTGCTGCAATCTTCATGACTTGGGTCATAAAATCTCAGTGAGAGCCCTGGGAATTTTTCCCCAGGTGCGATTTTAACAGTTTTAACAGAGGTTGATGCTTTTAGGACAAAGAGTGCAAATTGCTAAGTAGTAATTGCTGTTAGCCATTGTTATGTGTATGGACATACCTTTTTTCTAACAATTGTTACTACAGTACGTTCAAAATCATTAAGTATTACTACAGTTGCAATACTGCCTTTCTGTAAAAACATTAAAAGAGCAAAACTGGCAACATGTTAAATTTGCTATTCTTTACATCATTGGAACTTGAGAAGGGGGGTGGTACTATTTTCAGCTCCGGAGATCCCTGGCTCACAAGATTCATTGGTAAAAGTACAGAGGCTTAAAGTAGAAATAATTAACACAATTGATAGAGAGGGGCACTGTAGTGTGTGTGTGTGTGTGTGTGTGTGTGTGTGTGTGTGTGTGTGTGTGTGTGTGTGTGTGTGTGTGTGTGTGTGTGTGTGTGTGTGTGTGTGTGTGTAGAGGGGGGGTAGTGTGTTTGTGTGTGTAGATGGGGGATGTAGTGTGTTTGTTCTGTGGAAAGTGTGTCAGAAGGAGGGAGAATGCAGTGTGTGTGAAGAGGGGGAATACAGTGTGTGTGAAGAGGGGGAATGCAGTGTGTGTTTGTGGAGAGGGGGATGTAGTGTGTGTGTAGAAGGTAAATGTAGTATGTGTGTGTGTAGAGGGGGGATTTAATGTGTATGTGTGTGTGTAGAGGGGGATGTGTGTGTGTATGTGCGTGTTTGTAGAGGAGTGTGTGGAGAGGGGGATGTAGTGTGTGTGTGTGTGTGTGTGTGTGTTCAGGGGGGATGTAGTGTGTGTAGAAGGGCGATATAATGCGTGTTTGTGTGTGTTTGTAGAGGGGTGTGTTTGTGTGTGTAGAGGGGGGTGTTGTGTGTGTGTGTGTGTGGGTGTGTGTAGAGGGGGGAAGTAATGTGCGTGTGTGTGCATGTGTAGAGGGGTGTGTGTGTGTTTGTAGAGGGGTGTGTGTGTAGAGAGAGGGGATGTGTTTGTAGAGTGTGTGTATAGAGAAGGGATGTAGTGTGTGTGTGTGTATGTGTATAGGGGGAATGTGTTTGTAGAGTGGTTTGGGTAGAGGGGGAAGTAATGTGTGTGCGTGTGTGTAGAAGGAGGATGTGTGCGTGTGTAATGGGGGGATGTGTGTGTGTTGAGGGAGGATGTGTGTATGTGTGTGTGTGTGTGTGTCGAGGGGGGACTGTGTGTGTGTGTCGAGGGGGGATATGTTTGTGTGTCGTCGGGGGAAGTGTGTTTGTAGAAAGGGTGTGTGTGTGTGTGTGTGTGTGTGTGTGTGTGTGTGTGTGTGTGTGTGTGTGTGTGTGTGTGTGTGTGTGTGTGTGTGTGTGTGTGTGTGTATGTGTGTGTTTGTGTATATAGGGAGTGTGGGTGTGTGTGCGCGCATGTTCAAGTGCAGAGGGTGAATATAGTTATTTTACATTGACAAAAATCTATTGAGCATATTTTAAATAATGCATTATAATGCAGAACATTTCAGATCTTCATATGGTTCAATGGCAGTAATAACGCAGAGAATCAAATAATATCCCACCATAATATGCCAGAGGGTGCAATAACCCCTGCTACATCTGTAACATCTAATTATTTCACTTTAGATTTCCAGTAGATCTTGGTATTCATAATTTAGTTGAATGTCCAAATACCAACAGAAAGACAAACTAAAATCTTTCTTTGACATGGATTGACGTACATTAAATACACACAGATATCAATCACTAGGAAACCTGGATTTGATTTATAAAATATATCTATATGCTACACTAGTCCCAGTACAGTATTGCACATTTTGTAGAATGAAGAATTTAAAAGAAATCTCCTTTTATAACTTCTTGATATGATACATTTTTATGACAGCAAATGTATGAAATATCTCACTGCATAAATATTATTTCTATCAAAAATGTGTAAATATAATATTTGATCAACATGTTAATTACAATCTTTAGTACCCTTTTCACAGTAAATGAAACTTACAGTAAAAAAACAATATCTTTTCCGCCTTAACATTAAAGAACGGCTCTCAAAAGAGTGCAGGTCGTGCACATTTTCCAAGTTCAAGTAATGTTTCTTGCTTGGCTGTCATGTGCTAACTGTAATTAATAGATACTATACTGGCGATTACACGTAAAAACTCCTGCTGGGAGAATATTTAATTTGAAAAGCTATGTTTTAAAAGCCTTTGTATACTCCGTTAAATTACCAGTGCATACTGCAAAACGTAACATTGCTACAATCTCTCGGGAGTGCTGTTATTGGAGCGAGGATTCCATTTATCCTTTTCAGATATAAAATATTAAAGTCATTCTACCTGTTCATTAGTAAAAATGCATTACATAGGCAGAAAAGCTACTGGTATTGAAAAGTACCTCTGAAAGGGGAGCACTTAATACTTGTGGGAACGAAGTTGTTTTTACCTGCAGTTTATAGTAAGTACGGCTGCGTTCACGAGCTTGAAGAATGAAACTCACGAACAGGGTGAAGGGTTCTGTTCCCCTGAATCTGGGTCATTTCAAAACTCATTTTTTGGGGTTATTTAGACCACCAGACTGTAAAAAAAAAAAAAGCAAGAGAGACATTGCAAGCAGAGGAAAGGGGCAGCAAGAAATAAAGAGAGACAGAATGCAGAGTGATAGAGCAAGAGAGAAAAATAGATCAGACCATACTGCAGACGCAAAGTCATTTTCAGTTGTTTTAACACTGTTATATTACATCAGTTTTGGGTAAAGTGGATGGCATACAAATAGCACAATCTACTGTAGTCTCTACTAATGTACTAGCTAATCATTGCCAGTGTTGAGTACTGTATATTAGTTTGCATACAGATAGAACCATCTGACATCTTTCTACTTACTGCTCATACTATATACGCCAATCATTGATAGTTTACTTAATACAATATTACACCATTGTTGAGTTGGGTATATTGTTTAGCATACAGATAACACCATCTAATCTCTGTTTGCTCTTAGCTAGTACACTACCCATCAAGTCTGTGTAAAACCATTATATTACACCCATCTCGAATATAATGATTGGCTTCTTAAATAGCACTATTGTGACCCAAGCCCACTGTGGCAAGTGAGTAGGATCAGGTAGCTAACTCATCTCCTTTAAATGCACACAGAGTCCTTTTTCTGTAACTTTTATTGGATGGGGTTTACAGAGGGTGTACAATAACTGGCAGGTAACATTTGTGGAGAGAAGGTACAAAGGAATGCTTTTTCTGAGGGAGCAGTGAAAGGTGCATCTACTCACTATTGTATGCTTTCCTGTCCAAGCAGGAACAAGCAATGGGTATACCAACTAACAGTAGATAGCAGGGGAGGATAGCCAAACCATCTATTTTTTGAGCAGAGGGGGATTGTCAAGGCAACAGACTGGGAAGCCAAAGGGGAAGCAACAATGTTGCAATTTACACAGAGGAGTGCTGGCAACCTTTAGAACAGGGAAAACATACAATCTGGTTCCAGGACAAGCACCCTCTGCTAGTATACCAGCCAATCAATGCCAGTTACATTATACCTGTGTTGGCTACACGTGTTGGCATAGAGGTACGACAATACGTTTTACTTGGTGAAGGGGATTCCATCCAAATAAACATGTTTTTTTTCCTCATCACCTGCAATATATATTTTTTTTAATTAAGCTACAAGCTTAAGTTGTGGGACTTGAAGATATTTTTTAGATTCCAGGATAGCTTAATTAAAGAGGCATAGTGAGTTTTCTAAACTCTGGAGTGGTACCATTGTTAATGGAAGCACCCCTAGGCAAGGAGAAGTGCAGAGTTTCTAAAAGCCTGGCTTTTTGGGGGGGAGTACCCAAAAAATATTCCAAGTAATGGTTATGGAAAGGGCCTGTCATCTGACCCTCTGACTAGTTTTTGGAAAACAAAGTCTTTAAATTGGCTTGCGTGATTTAGGTACTTATCACAATTAATGCTAACCCACCTAAACTCAGTTCTGTATTCCAAAACCTTATGAAAATACTTTTATTAAGGCATGAGTCACATTGCTATTGGGATAAGCATTCAGCTATGGACAAACATGCTCACCAGAGTTACCACTCTTTACACCAACCTCAGTAAATGCTTCTTTAGCTGTTGAGTCTCTGAATCTCTGTGTTCAGTAAGCAATAGGATCAAAAATGCCCACATCTGTAGTTTTGACCCTACCTGTACATATATTGACTTTCTTTAAAGGTCCAGCAAACTCCTTTCTCTTCATTGCATGAGTGCCGAGTTTTCTGCTGAACACAGGCCGCATGAGGAAAGTGGGACTTCTTCCTTTGAAGGATCCATAAATTCATGCCTCTCTGATCGCAATGTAGAGGTTCTTGAAGCACCACTTTTTGGGGAAAAGTTTCTTCTAATAAAGACCAGGCCAAACCTCCATAGGCATTACAGGCACTCTGTATAATGTCCAAATTCTAATGTACTGTAGCAAGGTATTTTGCTTCCGCAGGCACATTATAGATATTTTTAAGAAAGGATTAAACATGTTTTTTTTAATGAAAAATGTACAGGGATATAACAATAAGACACATATCGGATAGTTACTGTACCACGTGGTATATCTCAATCCGATTGGTTGAAGTACCATGTGATAGCAGCCATTTTTTTTAAAGTATGTGACATCATTCATTTAAGATGATGTCACATCTTTTAAAAAAAATGGAAGATGTCACATGGTACTTCAACCAATCGGATTGGGCATGTGATGCCTAAAATGTTATATCTCACAATCCGATTGTGTGATCCAGTACCATGTAAAGATGACGTCACATCCTTTTAATTGGAGCTGTACCATCTGATACTCAAATGTGTCATCACAGGCCTTATATAAGGCCTGTCCCATCTTATTTGACCTTAAGAAACTGACAAGACAACATCAACCTATTGGGTTATAATGTATAGGTGAAGATAAAGAAGAAAGAAGGAGAAGGTAATGAAGGGGTCAACTCCTACCGCAATCCCCCCACAAGGCCTAAACACACACCATGGGCCAAATACCACCTTCACCCACCTCGGCTACCCACACTAAACAGGCCAATAATATTTAACCCCTTCATTGCCATAGCAGTTTGCCGCTAAGGTAATGAAGATGCCTGAAAATGTATTTTTATTGCATTGGATTGAAGCCGGGGGTCTCCAGAGCTGGTATTAATGTGTATCAGTTATGGAGACTCCCGGATTCAATCCGAAGGCATAATTTTTTTTTTTTTAAATTTGAAGTCCTACTCGCAAATCCCTTCTCGCCAATCCCTTCTCGCCACCCTTAGGGTGGCGAGATGAGGTCTTTGACAAGTTCGCTATTTCAGAGCTCCGATGATCTCATCTTCTAGAATAGCGTGATTTTAGAAAGAATGCAAGTTGGAGAAATTTGTCAGCTCCCGCTCAGTGAGTTTGAGCAGGAGCGAGACCGCTCCGGGAGATGCACTTCCCGAACGAGTTCGGCAAGTAATCAGAGCTTTCTGAATAGAAAACTTGTAAAATACTTTGGGAAGTGCTCAAAAATCTCGCTGAGTTCATTATAAAACCCACCAGAATAAGTCCCTTAAAATCCACCAGTGGATTGTGAAATCCATGGATTCGATTGGTATCCAATCGCGGTTTTGGATTAAAACTGGAATAATACGCAGACGGATTTTACACGGCGGAACAAATTTTTAATGGAACGTTCATGAAATTCTGTGAAACGTATGTAGCCAGGTATCACCTGGGCTACTAATCTGCCCTAGAGTAATGGAAAAAAACGGAGCACAGCCCACCAGCACATCACAGGACACGAGGGTCTTCTTTAGAATGGTTTATTGATAAAAGAACATAGGGCAGAGTTCCAAAAGACGCTCTGACATGTTTCGCGCACAGGGCGCTTTATCAAAGAGTGGTCTGCTAGGACACACAACAACCCATACATAAAGGATATTACTTGATTAACTCAGGTGTATAGCATAATGATTTAACTCCATCTGCCAATCATGAACATAATGAGTAGATTAATGGGTAATCAAAAGGGACTAACACACATATCCTAATACATGGGCAAAAACACATTTAAAAACACATGTTTGTACTGCAAGTACAACAATGAAAAATGATAAAAACACTATTTAATCAAAAAATAATAAAAACACTATAAGGTCTGAATTTCTATATATGCTATAATCATTTCTGGTAGCTCAAAAATCTACAAGGACTGTGGTTCATGTATATTTCTATACTCCAGCCATCTCAAGTTAAAAGATTGACTCTCTATGGATGCCCCCTGAGGATCCAATATAAAGATTGACACTATGTGAAAAAAAAGACATTTCTATTATTCTTTGAACCACCATCTCTTCAGTTCTTGTTTTATGAGTGCTTCTCAGTGACATGTTCGGTATCCTATAAGGAATTCATTTCTAACCAAGATTGAGTTTTTGTTATTACGTTGTTTGCATTTATTGTGTACTTTTCCTTTATCCATTTTTATTTAAAATGGATGAAGAAAATCTGAATGAAGAAAACCGGGACGACTTTAATGTATCCAATGCATTTATTCATGAATGTGATGATAACTCTAAAAGAAAGAAAAGAGCTTTACATATTTTGATGAAAAAACCACAGACCTGACTTGTGATAGTCCCACCGATCTGATAGATCATTTTATCAGACTGGTGAGACTCCTTACCCAAGATATCAAGATCTGGTGGGATATCACAAGTCTGGAAAATTACTTATTGGTTAATCGTATTCCAAGAGGTTTACGTTTAAAAAAAATGCCCTCATTTGGATTTTCCAATACTGAATTTGAGAGAAAGTGGAAATTGATCCTGGACGACTGTTCTAATAAACTTATAGAACTTATTATTCAAT